>NC_139697.1:94387921-94772921 GCF_964188405.1 Protomyctophum parallelum
ACAGACAGACAGACAGACAGACAGACAGACAGACAGACAGACAGACAGACAGACAGACAGACAGACAGACAGACAGACAGAGAATGAACAGACATGTGTTGCGTTCTTGCGTGTGTGCATTGTGCCTATGTAATATCAGCCTGTGGTCCATGTCTGCAAGGTTAAGTAAGGCTAATTAGACAGGTTCTGTGTGATGGAGGTGAGATGGCTTCTTGGCAGAGGCTTTGCAGTTGGATTTGTACAGGATTTCCACACTCTCAGCTGCAAATGGCTTCCATATGCGGGCTCCTGCAGTCTCTCAACATAACGCTCAGCCATTTCTCCACATGCACACCTATAAGAAGACAGAGCGTTTCATTATTAGGCTTTTACATGCCTTATATCCAGTGGTTTAAAGCAGAGGTATTAAACCCTTTTTCATATCAAGGTCCATTATTTATTCAGCATTTGAGCCACGGACCACCATTTGATGACATTTAGCCTCTCAGACAGACCCAAAACTATATATTTTTTGTTATCGTTGGATAAGATTTTGGCCAACATTCCATACTGTATTGATGTTGGTCAAAATAATCAAATAACAAATATTCTACATTCTCTAATTGCAGATGGTAAGATGAAACCAAACCCATTTGGTTCATTTTACTCTCTCATGAGTTAAAGATCTGTAACGGTCCTTTTGGTTACGAACTCATCATTTCTCTGGGGACCACCTGGAACATCCTCAAGGACCACTGGCCGTCCCCAGACCACTGGTGTAAAGTAACAATACATTACAAGTACATTTACTCAAGTACTGTAATTTAAGTACAATTTTGAGGTACTTTTACTTTACTAGAGTATTTTCAGTACTTTTAGGTCTACTCCACTGCATCTCAGAGGCAAAAAATTATGTTGCACTTTTACTCCACTACAATTGTTTGAAAACGTTATAGTTACTTTGTAGATTTTGATTATTATTACAAAACATGTATCAGACACTTCATGGCCATAGGACATGCAGTGTAGGTGACACTTCAATCTATCAGAATGATATAGAGTAGGCTATGAATTCTGTTTATTGGTGAGGTGAGAGTATAGGAACGAAGATTGCTCTGTAGACAGAGAGCTTTGCCTTCTGGCTCCGCTCTCTTTTCGTCACAACCTTTTTCACTGTTGAAAACTAGATACACATTTTATCAAAACATAAGCTATTGACTAAAACGTATGTACGTATAGGTCAGAGTGGTTTATTGTCGGTATCAGACCAACAAGTGTCTATTCCATTTTCAAGGCACTGACTAGACCCCTAGGAGAAGGAGCTCTACACCTACCATCAGCTCCCATAATTGCTACTTACACCTACCATGCAGGTCCCATATGCTACTTACAACACCTACCATCAGCTCCCATATTCTACTTACAACACCTACCATCAGCTCCCATATGCTACTTACAACACCTACCATCAGCTCCCATATTCTACTTACAACACCTACCATCAGCTCCCATATGCTACTTACAACACCTACCATCAGCTCGCATATGCTACTTACAACACCTACCATCAGCTCCCATATGCTACTTACACCATCAGCTCCCAGTAGACTACTTACAACAACACCTACCATCAGCTCCCATAGGATACTTACAACAACACCTACCATCAGCTCCCAGTAGGCTACTTACAACAACACCTACCATCAGCTCCCAGTAGGCTACTTACAACAACACCTACCATCAGCTCCCATAGGCTACTTACAACAACACCTACCATCAGCTCCCAGTAGGCTACTTACAACAACACCTACCATCAGCTCCCAGTAGGCTACTTACAACAACACCTACCATCAGCTCCCAGTAGGCTACTTACAACAACACCTACCATCAGCTCCCAGTAGGCTACTTACAACAACACCTACCATCAGCTCCCATAGGCTACTTACAACAACACCTACCATCAGCTCCCAGTAGGCTACTTACAACAACACCTACCATCAGCTCCCATAGGCTACTTACAACAACACCTACCATCAGCTCCCAGTAGGCTACTTACAACAACACCTACCATCAGCTCCCAGTAGACTACTTACAACAACACCTACCATCAGCTCCCAGTAGACTACTTACAACAACACCTACCATCAGCTCCCAGTAGGCTACTTACAACAACACCTACCATCAGCTCCCAGTAGGCTACTTACAACAACACCTACCATCAGCTCCCATAGGCTACTTACAACAACACCTACCATCAGCTCCCAGTAGGCTACTTACAACAACACCTACCATCAGCTCCCAGTAGGCTACTTACAACAACACCTACCATCAGCTCCCAGTAGGCTACTTACAACAACACCTACCATCAGCTCCCAGTAGGCTACTTACAACAACACCTACCATCAGCTCCCATAGGCTACTTACAACAACACCTACCATCAGCTCCCAGTAGGCTACTTACAACAACACCTACCATCAGCTCCCAGTAGACTACTTACAACAACACCTACCATCAGCTCCCAGTAGACTACTTACAACAACACCTACCATCAGCTCCCAGTAGACTACTTACAACAACACCTACCATCAGCTCCCAGTAGGCTACTTACAACAACACCTACCATCAGCTCCCAGTAGACTACTTACAACAACACCTACCATCAGCTCCCAGTAGACTACTTACAACAACACCTACCATCAGCTCCCAGTAGGCTACTTACAACAACACCTACCATCAGCTCCCATAGGCTACTTACAACAACACCTACCATCAGCTCCCAGTAGGCTACTTACAACAACACCTACCATCAGCTCCCAGTAGGCTACTTACAACAACACCTACCATCAGCTCCCATAGGCTACTTACAACAACACCTACCATCAGCTCCCAGTAGGCTACTTACAACAACACCTACCATCAGCTCCCATAGGCTACTTACAACAACACCTACCATCAGCTCCCATAGGCTACTTACAACAACACCTACCATCAGCTCCCATAGGCTACTTACAACAACACCTACCATCAGCTCCCAGTAGGCTACTTACAACAACACCTACCATCAGCTCCCATAGGCTACTTACAACAACACCTACCATCAGCTCCCAGTAGACTACTTACAACAACACCTACCATCAGCTCCCAGTAGGCTACTTACAACAACACCTACCATCAGCTCCCAGTAGACTACTTACAACAACACCTACCATCAGCTCCCAGTAGGCTACTTACAACAACACCTACCATCAGCTCCCATAGGCTACTTACAACAACACCTACCATCAGCTCCCAGTAGGCTACTTACAACAACACCTACCATCAGCTCCCAGTAGACTACTTACAACAACACCTACCATCAGCTCCCAGTAGGCTACTTACAACAACACCTACCATCAGCTCCCAGTAGGCTACTAACACCATCAGCTCCCATAGGCATTTTATTTAACATTATAGCTTATGTTTTATCAAAACATAAGCTATTGACTAAAACGTATGTACGTATAGGTCAGAGTGGTTTATTGTCGGTATCAGACCAACAAGTGTCTATTCCATTTTCAAGGCACTGACTAGACCCCTAGGAGAAGGAGCTCTACACCTACCATCAGCTCCCAGTAGGCTACTTACAACAACACCTACCATCAGCTCCCATAGGCTACTTACAACAACACCTACCATCAGCTCCCAGTAGGCTACTTACAACAACACCTACCATCAGCTCCCATAGGCTACTTACAACAACACCTACCATCAGCTCCCAGTAGACTACTTACAACAACACCTACCATCAGCTCCCAGTAGACTACTTACAACAACACCTACCATCAGCTCCCAGTAGGCTACTTACAACAACACCTACCATCAGCTCCCAGTAGACTACTTACAACAACACCTACCATCAGCTCCCAGTAGGCTACTTACAACAACACCTACCATCAGCTCCCATAGGCTACTTACAACAACACCTACCATCAGCTCCCAGTAGGCTACTTACAACAACACCTACCATCAGCTCCCAGTAGACTACTTACAACAACACCTACCATCAGCTCCCAGTAGGCTACTAACACCATCAGCTCCCATAGGCATTTTATTTAACATTATAGCTTATGTTTTATCAAAACATAAGCTATTGACTAAAACGTATGTACGTATAGGTCAGAGTGGTTTATTGTCGGTATCAGACCAACAAGTGTCTATTCCATTTTCAAGGCACTGACTAGACCCCTAGGAGAAGGAGCTCTACACCTACCATCAGCTCCCATAATTGCTACTTACACCTACCATGCAGGTCCCATATGCTACTTACAACACCTACCATCAGCTCCCATATTCTACTTACAACACCTACAATCAGCTCCCATATGCTACTTACAACACCTACCATCAGCTCCCATATTCTACTTACAACACCTACCATCAGCTCCCATATGCTACTTACAACACCTACCATCAGCTCGCATATGCTACTTACAACAGCTACCATCAGCTCCCATATGCTACTTACAACACCTACCATCAGCTCGCATATGCTACTTACAACACCTACCATCAGCTCCCATATGCTACTTACAACACCTACCATCAGCTCCCATAGGCTACTTACACCATCAGCTCCCAGTAGACTACTTACAACAACACCTACCATCAGCTCCCATAGGCTACTTACAACAACACCTACCATCAGCTCCCAGTAGGCTACTTACAACAACACCTACCATCAGCTCCCAGTAGACTACTTACAACAACACCTACCATCAGCTCCCATAGGCTACTTACAACAACACCTACCATCAGCTCCCAGTAGGCTACTTACAACAACACCTACCATCAGCTCCCAGTAGGCTACTTACAACAACACCTACCATCAGCTCCCAGTAGGCTACTTACAACAACACCTACCATCAGCTCCCAGTAGGCTACTTACAACAACACCTACCATCAGCTCCCAGTAGGCTACTAACACCATCAGCTCCCAGTAGGCTACTTACAACAACACCTACCATCAGCTCCCAGTAGGCTACTAACACCATCAGCTCCCAGTAGGCTACTTACAACAACACCTACCATCAGCTCCCAGTAGGCTACTTACAACAACACCTACCATCACCTACCATCAGCTCCCATAGGATACGTACAACAACACCTACCATCAGCTACTTACAACAACACCTACCAAAACAATCTATAAGCTGGCAACATGAGCTTGTAGATCGGCGCGATTGGCTATTCTCACTACTTTGGCTATTTGGCTAATATTCTAACTAATTTATGGAATGTCTTAGATTTATTTTTCTTTGGTTGCTTCATGAAATTACTGGAAAAATATATATTGTTTTTTTGTAATCTTTTTTGGGAAGGTTTTTTGAAAATGTTTTGAAATAATAAGATTAATAATAATCATTTAAAAAAAAAAATAAGAAACATCAAGAGACCCATAAATATGTGTCTGCAAGACACCCACAAATGGGTCCCGACCCCAGTGTTTGGGCGAGGAACCAGCCTGAGGTGCAAACCACGCTCAGTAGCCTATATTGTCCTAAATGACCTATTTAACGCTTTGAAAAACAAACGTAATTAGGGTTGTTCCAAGCACACAGTCCATTAGAAAGCCATTAGGTTAATAGGTAAACAACATCTTCAACATAAGGAACCAGTGTGCATCAGCCTCACTCACAGCTCACATTGTAGGCCTTCTTTGTTGTATGCGCATGTTGTGCGACAAAAAGCCTGAACTTAAATAGGCATATATACAACAGTAATAAAGTTAACACTTTCAAAAAGTAATAAAGTAATACACAAAAGGCCGAGCCATGAGGTACTGCCAATGAAAACAGAATGCTTTCATCACAGATTAAATTATGTTTTCTAAACTATTTTTTAGTTTTTATACTTTCCTCATAAGAGGATAAAAGGATAGGCTACTATAGAATTGTATGTGATTGTTTAATCTTTAAATGTTGTGATGTGGATGGAAGTCAGTTGGGACACGTTCCTAGCATGTCCACTAGAAGGCAGCCTTCCCAAAGGAAATATAATATTCTACAATAAAACTCTCTCCTTCTCCAACCAGTGGTTGCCAGACAGTGGTCGACTCGAGTCACACTGGTGTAGTGTGATACTGTGAGACATGCAAGGACCTACTCACATAGACATCAAAGGGGGCTTGAGCCCCTGCCCTTTTACCCGTCTGTAAAACAACTGCCCTCTCCAGAATACGAATGCAGCATTTACTATGGTGAAAGAAATGCAAATGCCCTCCTCTCCTTATACATGCCATACTGGAAGGCAGCATTCAGGAGAATTCCTTTTTTTACCCAAAGTCTCCTGAACTTGAACACAGCATTTTGCATTAAACAAATTAGTTTAGAAATCCATGTCGTTACACCGCATCTCCACTAGCTAAAGAGTCCTGGGTTGCGCCCTGAAAATAGCTGATCTACAAGCTCTCAAGCTTGTAGTAGATCAACTATTTCCGCTATGTTTGTCTAAAAGTGCCCTCTGGGGTCAGCCCCTGCCTCGCTAACACTCTCTCTGCACGTCCCTGCATGTATAGCACATCTACAAGCTCACAAACGACGTTGTTGAGGGTTTGTAGATGTATGTTTTCATTATGAATAGGCCTACAGGAATAGGCCTGCAGAGATTTTGACTTGCAAATTGGTGTGTGCCTTATTGGTCACAAAAAATTAGATAATGGCCCTAGATGTAGACTGCCCTTACATGTCCAGGCAGAGAGACAAAGAGATAAACAGATCCACAACTTTGATTGATTGATTGATTGATTGATTGATTGATTGATTGATTGATTGATTGATTGATTAGACTACTTTTATTAGGCAGAAATGTTGGTACAGTAAATTCAGGCTAAAATTATAATGCAAAAAAGTGCTGGGGATGCGGAAAAAACTCATCAGGTAGCCTATTATTAAATAAAGAGGAAGGTTTTTTTTTTTTTTTAAGTGTACAGTATTTGTTAAAATGTCGTTTTTATGTGGACATTATAAGGTTCATTAAGTATGCCTGGTTTGGCCTGGTGGGTGGTGATCCACCTTAAAAGACCATTTCACCACTTTTCAACCTATCCAGGTCCTCACTAAAAATCATGATAAAATGGCACAATTTTTTTCTACTCGGTCTGATAGGAAATTATGGTCCCATTTATTAAAAAAAATGGGTTAGGGTTAGGGTTAGAGTAGCCTCGATACCCAGGCTTTCATTTCGTCTGTGCGAAAGATGAAAGCCTGGAAAAAGCCGTGGGCTGAACCAGTCTAAAAGTGGGAGTCAACCCTTCCGGGTGGGCGTCGCTCTAAATGATGTGACGTAGCGCTGCACTAGGGGGGAGAGGAGGGGCCGGGGGTGACGGACAGATCGATGAGATCCAATCAGGGTGCGCGCATTTCTGAGGCGCGACCCGCCCCTCTAGACCAGAAATGTCTCTGCTTAGGTCAGGCTAGGGTTAGAGTACTAGTAGGCATAAACACTTGTGTGCGGTCCAAAACACAACCCAGCGCTTCCTACTCCACTGACAACCAATCACAGCGCTCCTTGCCTGAGCTATCCTAGGGGAAAAAATCTCGCGAACGGGAGCCACCCCCGTTCGAATCAAAATAAAAACCAACTAAGAAGAAGGGGGGAAGTCCCGCCTCGTTGTCTGGGCCAGCCAATGGCCAGTTGGGCCAAAACGGATCTAGAAAGATGGCGATTTACAATACAAGGACTGACCTTAGAGTATAGGGACTGACTGGATTCATTTTACAACCATATCAGACCCGGCGAACGCTTTGTCCATATTTTTTTTACAGTCTATGGTCATGACCGAAAGAATAAGGTGACGAATACAAGTGGCCGAAATGAGTTCTCTTCGACGGGTGGCTGGCGTCTCCCTTAGAGATAGGGTGAGAAGTTCAGTCACACGAGAGAGAGACTCGGAGTAGAGTCGCTTCTTCGCTTGGAAAGACTTTAAAGAAAATGTTTACTAAAAAGAAAATCGCACAAAGCTGAGCTCAAAAACAAGCGTAAAGTCCGGTCAATGAACTATTCACTTCAATGGAGCGTTAATTCTCCGGCAACCTATATAGCAGAGGCGGAAATAGCAACACCTTCTAGGCCATTAATGAGAACTTCTCAACCGACTTCCTCGTTGGCTTCATTTTCAAAATCTGAACCTTGCCGCCTGAGTCAAACCAGAGAGGTCCGTAAGATTTTCCTTATTAGTGCCACAGCAATCTTCATCCATCAACGCTGACAGCCATGCAGAAAGTGATAGCTCAAATGTCACCGCCAACGCAAATAACATGGAATGACTCCACTGGCTTAGTGTATGAAAGCTGCCTTCAGCACTTTGCAAAAGTCACCAAATTACACCCAATTTACAGGATTAGTATGGGAGTTAAATAATGAATGTAGGCTATTGTAATTACCCAAGCCATGTGCGTGGAGATACAGTGCTCGGAGATGTCGTGTCCTTGCCGGGGTTTGTCTGTATTGACGGTACACACATGCACAAACGCAAGCATGCACGTAGCCTATAGACCAGGGGTTCTCAAACCTTTTGGGCTCAGGTCACCTCCTATAGCCTCGGAAACCCAGACGTTTTTATTTACCTCCCCTGTAGCCTAAATAAAAAAATCACATCCGTGTGAAGTGAGGGGCACTCTTATCGTACATGTTCATGCATCATCTTAGGCCAATCACAATCAATCAATCAATCAATCAACATCAATGTTTGTGTGCAATGTTTGTGTTTGCACTATGACGTAAAATTGACGTAATTTGACTAGGATGTAAAATTGACACTATATGACGTAAAATTCTCCATTCATTAATTGTCACTGGGAATTTAATGTTTGTGGACGTTTTTGGGTTGTGGACACAGCTGGACATAGTAGGGGCTAGCGCCCCTCAAAAATAAAAACCTTTTCATCCACAGCACCCCTGAATGACCTTGTTACTTTATAGTGCCCACACCACTTTACATTCATGTCATATGACGGTATACGGAAATATGCCCCCTGAGATATAGCCTCGGTCCCAGCCTTATACTCATCTGCGAAGAGGAAAGCCTGGTCACAACCTAAGGACAGACTTAGTTCTGGACCGGAACATCCGTCACATGTATTTCCCCCGGATACAATATTTTTTCGACCAATCACAACACTTGTTTCGGAGAATGTAAACTGATTTGTAAAGCATCAACGTCATTTCCTTCCGCCAAAAATCCCGTAACTTCCGCCCCCCAATAAAACGACGGTATACAGCGTATAGGTCTTGCCCAGCATGCCTGAGATACAATATATCACGACGAATATGATCCGTTTCCAGTATAGGACCGATTGAAAATAATTTGAACCCCAGCATCCCTATTCTGGGTGGAACATAACAGATAACAGATATCATCTCACAACACATCGCAAACGAAATTGTGAAATTGTGACCTGACCAGTGGAAGGCAGTATAACTGACCATGAATACTGCATGTTTTAGCTACATAGGAGACACGGGGAGAACAACACACAGAAAGGCCCTTTCGCCTGCACCTAAGGTATATATGGGGCGCTGATAGCCTGGACCAGGCAGCTTTCTGGTATATAGGGGCGGGTAGCGCATGGAGCTTGCGCTCACCGATCTGAGCGCCCGCCGCTGCCCCCCTCCCTGGTAGAAAACAGCTGAGAAAGTCACCATATTTCGAGCAAAAGCCTGCATGGTAGCCTACCTTAGGGGCTAGGGGAGGGCGCTGATGACGGGGAGAAGAGAACATGCCCTATAGCACCCAGTGTCCCCGGCGGGAATCTGACCCGAGGCGATCTGTAGATCTGTTATTTTTAACCCTGACCCGATGCGATCTGTAGATCTGCTATTTTTGTCAAACAGATATGATGCAGAATTAGATAGAAGCATTATATTCTATCCATTTGTAAAAATGGGCGAAGTACTCCTTTAAAGGATCACTTCACCACTTTTCAACCTACCTTCATATAATTGGTCCTCACTCCTCACTAATGAAAATGCAAAAAAATATTCTGTATTCTTTCATAATGAGTATGACTGTGGGCAGTTCAGAAACCCGTCCACCAGTGACATCAGCGATCCAAGCCAATAGCAACAGCAATGTGATAATGGGAGCCATCGTTCTCACGATAATAAAAAATAAAATATAAAAAATCTTGTTTAAAAAAAAACTTGCCTAACGATGATGTCACTGGTGGACTGGTTTCTGAACAGCCCACAGCCCTATATGAGACACACAGGAAGGGGTATAGGAAAAACAATTGTGGTATTTTATCATGAACATGTGTGAGGACCAATTGAGTTGAAAAGTGGTGAAGTGGTCCTTTAATACAGAGGATGTTGACAGTGCTCTGCTCTGCCCCCCCCCCCCCACCCCCCCCCCCTCTCTCTCTCTCTCTCTCTCTCTCTCTCTCGGGGTGCAGTGCAGCCAGTCAGTCAGTCACAAGCTTCCCAGCCGAGCACCAGCACACATCATCATAATCATCATCATCATCATGTCTCTAGTCTAACCTGAACGCGCGGCACCGTGCACGCACGCACGTCAACACGTATACACGTGGAGCCCCCTGCACTCAGAGGACAGATATAGAAGAGACCCATTCATCTGGTTCAGCTTTCTTTCTGGAAGATTTTTGTCAAGTCAGTGGATTTTAAAAACAGACGCTCAAGGGAGTTTTTTTCTTCTTGTTCTTCTTCTTCTTCTCCCTTACCTTGAATGAGTCCACGTCGCATCGCTGGAATGAAACGACCGTGATATACGTTGAAGTAGAGTGACGTTGAAAACCATCTGTTGGCTTTATTAGCCTATTATTATTATTATTATTATTATTATTATTTTATTATTATTATTATCCTATATCGTCGTGACAGGCGAGCTTTCAGCTTGATTCATGATGGTTCATGGTCGATGAGTTTGTTGTTTCTGCATGGGCTTGACTCACTGCCTGGCTGCCTGTGTGTTCTTCGTTTGAGAGAAGCCTTCAAAAAGCCGTCCTGATGCGGAGATTAGATGTCCACATTAATGGCACTGTCATCTTCTTCTTCATAAGTTATTTTCATTCGGACACATCATGGTCGTCTGACCGGTTCATGTAATTTCACTCAACTTATTGGCAGATTTGGCACGCGCGCACGCACACACACACGCGCGCGCACACGCACGCACACTAACACACACACACACACACACACACACACACACACACACACACACACACACACTGCTGCAGGCATGCACTTTAGTTTCTGGAGTCATTTTTACTCTGACGAGAGAGACGCATTATGATCATCATCATCCTCACTGAGATCCATGCGGTCTGAATGGATGTGGAAACTCTTTTTGGATTTAGTTATTGTTGGTCTTGTTGGACTTAAAAAGCCCAACTTGTCCTGCAGTATAGGCTGCTATAGTCGAGTTGGGGTTCGAGTTCGTATAGTTGTATAGTTTGTGTTGCTGTAATGCGAGAAAGGTTCATATAAGCGTCCGTCAGAGTCAGACATGAAGGAAAAATCCAAGAATGCTGCGAAGACGCGACGAGAGAAAGAAAATGGAGAATTCTACGAACTGGCCAAACTGTTGCCTCTGCCGTCCGCCATCACCTCCCAGCTGGATAAAGCTTCCATCATACGACTCACCACCAGTTACCTGAAGATGAGACAAGTGTTCCCGGACGGTAAACTTTATTTATTTATTACAATATAAAATATACACCTTATACCTGCGGATGAGACAAGTGTTCCCTGACGGTAAACAAATATGTATTACAATATAAAATATAGACCAGTTACCTGAAGATGAGACAAGTGTTGACTTGTGTTCCCTGACGGTAAAAATATATATTTATTACAATATAAAATATACACCTGCATGCAGTTACCTGTAGATGAGACAAGTGCATGTCCCCTGACCCTATAACGGTAAGAAATTATTTATTACAATTTGAAATATACCAAAATATACACCAGTGAAGATGAGTGTTCCCCGACGGTAAAAAACCCAAAAACGATCTATTACAATTAAATAAATATCATTATTCTTTTAATACATTAAAAAAACTGAAGACGAGACAAGTGTTCCCTGGCTGCAACGGTAAAAAAGAAATGATTTATTACAATCAAATACGTATACAAATACATGCATAAATTATACACCATGTTACCTGAAGGAGATGAGACACGTGTTTGTTCCCCGACGAAATTATCTATTAAAATGAAATATATAGCCTACCCTACGTAATATAGCCTGCATGAAATTATACAACACCAGTTATATACCTGGAGATGAGGCAAGTGTTGCCTGGCGGTGAATATAATGAAATAAATACATACATTAATAGCTATACGTAAAGATAAATGAATATCCCAGTTAAGGTGAGAGCTGCATGTGTCGCAGGTGGTAGATCGCTTGAATACACAAATAGACATGCATGTGTGTCTCCCCCGGCTGTAAATCATAAAACACACACATCCGTAGGCTATATAGCCTCACACATGTTGTTCAACAATGGGCAGAATAACGGGTTATTATATCAATCTATCTACCGGTATTATATATTCTATATTATCAATGTATTGATGACATTGACTATATTATATATAGCGCCGCCCTGGAGAAAAAAAGTAGTCTCTAAACTATATGCACGCGCCCATATAGATACATACACAAATAATATAAATAGGCTATGAGTTAAAAAATAAAAATAAAGATAATAGGCCTATTTGCAAACTAATTTTGATGTCAAAATGCGTAACTATTTATATCCAATATTATATTATAGCTATAATGTATAATTTTACCCAACAATACACTTTTTGATACCACCATTTTCAATATTATTTCAGCTTCACGTGGACAAATTAAAATACATTATAAAACACATTACAGTTGTCTGTTCAGACTTGACAAATATGTGTTTGTAGCTATAATCTAATGTTGTCAAAACGTTGTCAAAGTAAGAAGAAAATCGGATATATCAATAAGGTGAACAGAACCACAGTGAGACGCATTGTCCGTCTATTAATCATGATGCACTGTATTTTCATAAGTTCATGGTTGTTTCTGGGCTACGAAAGGAGATCCGCAAAGTCGTAAACCGTTTTAAAAAGCTCCCAAAATAATGTAGGCCTATTGATATATCAGAGCGGACAAAGAAATACAACGTTTCGGCATAACCGGACTTCGTCAGGTATCTATCTCGTGTCTCGGGGGGCTACAAGTTCACAATTTCTTCATTTGAAAAAAAGAAAAAGAAAAAAAATAGACTTTTTTTTAAAGAACAATTATTTATTAGCTATACATTTATATCGACGCTATAATACGAGAGAGAGAGGGGGGGGGGGAGGGCGTCAGTTTCCCGAAATGCCTCCCTCAATCAGCGAGATAAATTATTTAATTAGTCTTTCTAAGGAGCATAATATTTGGACAGCTCTAAAGGGCCAACATGGAAAGCAAGCTCCTTTCCCCTCGGCAGCGGACCCGCTCTGTCATCACTCATAAAGTCATGGCGAGCAGGACATATAGAGGGGGCTTTTCAACATGCAGGCCACCCGTTAGACTAGACTTCAGCCGGGCACTATATACAGTACACTACTCACTGCAAACATTTACACAATAGATTATTATACCTTATATACTTACGCCATAATGTTCCGCTCGGGGAAAAAAAGAAAAAAAATCAATCCCTTGTTTGTTGTCATTATTATCTTTATATTCCAAATTTCCACTTGATGATGACGGCATGCATTGCAAATAATAAGCCTATTTCTTTTACCCGCATGAAAAAGGATTATAATGATTTCGATTATCTGTAAATGTAACTCGGATAGAGGCCTACCACCCCCCCCCCCCCCCCCCCCCCATCATTCGTCTAATTATATATTCCATTTGATGGTGACATTTTTTTTTACATTTACATCTACTTTTATAATGCTTTGTTAAATGATTCACTTTTAAAAGGCTATAGTTAAATATAGCATATATAGGCTACTTTATACTTTTTGGTACTTTAAAGGACCTATAACATAAAATTCAATTTTTTCAATTTCTTTTGTGTTTTTGGGGCTCCCATATGTGTTTTCTATCCCCACAAATAACCAATTTTGAACAATCAGGCTTTCATATCATATTGGTGCTTTAATGGAAATTGCTCTCAGAAACAGCTCAACTGATTTTGGTCTCATCGTGATGTCATCAATGTCACCCTACTTTGTATAATTCCTCCTCTTCTTCAGTCTTCAGTTCCAAATTTGCATTTCCACTTTGTTTACAATGTCCACCATTGTTGATTTTCCAAGCTGGCATGGAATGGAAACAAGCCTGGTGTTATCTAGCATCAGTATTATAATGACTCAAATATTAAATAATCTGCATATCAGCACCCCCACCACCTCAGGACATTGTGGTACTGCAGCTAAAACTGCTTTCAAAGTCCAGAAAGAAATGACAAGTACTGGTTATATCAGAGTGGTGATTGAGGCTCAAACCATTAGAAATAACTTTGAGGGACATAGACAATATGATATTAAATATTCAAAGCAGTTTTAAAACGCATGTTATTTGCGCTTTAAGTACATTTTGATGCCAAATTGCCAATACTGTTTACTGACTTTTACTCAAGTACATTTTGAAATTTGACCTGTAACGACCAACGAGTAGGCCTAGTTCTTCTTTTGCAGTATTGATCATTTTACTTAAGTAAAATAATTGGGTACTTTTTCCCCCACCACTATGGTCATATAAATGTATGAATGAATCAGTGTTATTCCAGTGAATAATGGCGGGTGGACCTGGTGTTGACCTCATGCATACACGCACGCGCACGCGCACACGTCTCACACACACACACACACACACACACACACACACACACACACACACACACACACACACACACACACACACACACACACGCACACACACACACACTCTAGCGCTATAACACGCAGCGCTCCATTACAAACAGGCTTGTTTCTGTCCGCTCGCGCACTGTGTTCAAAGTATGGCCCGGGTGACCGGGGACCTATAGGGGGCCGGCCGAGGAAGGGATGGGGGGGGGGAGGAGGCCAGGCCAGGGGCCCCTCCGCATCCATACAGTTAAAAGCAGGGGCAACAGGCGGGCCTAATGCGGCCTATTGTATATTTATAGCCTATAATTCAACCAATTACATTTATTTAAAATGAATTGCGAAGCACGTGTGTTTCAATGTGAGCTATATCATTCATTCCACGAATGATATTATTTGGAATTTCATTCCGTTTAAATGGAAACATCATTTCATGTTGGACTATACGAGGGTCCCTGTGACTGTGAGGCTGTATTGGTTGACAATGCATCATGGTGTCGTCACGGACATGTCCGTGATTTCAAAGAAAGTGTGAAAACGACCCTCATTTCTTTTCCTAGGAATATAATTGACACTTGATTTTACTCCAAATAGCGGCATAAAACAACAAAACTAGCAAAGGGAGTGTTTTGCGCTGATGTTTAGGCACCGCGCGCCGCGCGGTGTTAAACGAAGATATTATTATATATTTTTGCGCACGTATAAAAGCAAAGCAAATCTGATTGGTCGCCCGTCGCCGCGTGCAGAGGTCCATTAGGATAATTAGCCTAATATTAGTTGATTTAATTGGAATTTAAAAACCGATCTGTGTATTATTATTATTATTATTATTATTATTTATTCTGCATTTGAGCCGCAGATTTAGCCTCTCAGACGTCAGACGGTCCGACACAGTATTTTACGTTTCATATTAAAATATTTTGTTGTGTTGGATAAGATTCCATGCTATATACTGATGTTGGTATACCATAGGAGAGATAACAGGCAAACCGTTGATCGAAATAATAATTATTTACATATAAGCCTATACTCTAATTGTGTTGACTACTTGTAAATTAAGTAATGCAGATGTTTAACAATAATTTAACTCTTGCGAGTGTAAAATGAAACCAAATGGACTCGTACTGTTTCATGCACTCTCAAATCTCAATAGTTAAAGATCTAATAAGGGTCCATTTGGTTATCATCTCTCCATCATTTATAGCATGGGGAGTCCCCAGCAGCTAAATGAAGACCCTCCCTTATAGAGGGGACAACCTGGAATCCCCTCAGGGACCACTGGTTGAAAACCACGTATTGAGACAGCGTGTTGTATTAAGTTGTCGCTGTAATAACATTTAATTGAATTGAATCTAAAATATAATTCTGCAAATGGGTTATATATGGGTTATGGTTCCAATTCTAGCTATAACCTGCCTGCACTTCGGAGTTACATGAATACTAAGGATTTCATTGTGTTCAGAGAGTCAGGCCATGCAAAGTGTCCATATTTAAATTTCTCCTATACAAATTATCTCCAGTTTCATCTATTTGAACGAAATGAAGCGGTGCGTTCAAGCAGCACACGTTTTTTCAACTCCAGATTCACTGCATGGTGACGTGTACTTATATAGGCCTACCGCCGGAGTGCCGGCACATATTGACTTATAATGAAGCCATATTTCGGTGCATAATCATGCATAACTGTCTTATTATACGCCAAAATGTTCAAATAAACAATGCGGTTATTTATTATGAATATAGAAAATCGTGAATTGGTCGCAACTGCAACGCCTTTTCTTCACATGCAGCACTGGAAAAAATATCTTAATTTGAGAGTTATGATGAAGTAAAAAATATCTTAATTTGAGAGAGTTATGATGAAGTAGATGTGCACATTTCAGCGAACGGTTGCCGGGCAGTGGTGGAAAATGTATAAATATATACTTTACTTATTCTATAGTATATTCTAGAATATATGCAATAGTATATAGGCCTAAAGCAATAGGCCTATACAGGCACTCTGTGCTTACGAGTAAAAGTTTAAACATTACAAAATTATTACTTAAAGAGGCCTATAACTTTTTTCCCCCTCAAAATTTGTCAAAACCTTAAGTTCTAATTAAATAACAAATGTGAGATTGATGGGCTATTTACGAATCGCTATATAAAGCATAATAGAGGGATTTATTGTTTTGTATTCATCTAAAATCTGCAATATAACTTGCAATTGAATCTGTCAAATAATTAATATATTTCCCTCTGAAATATAGTGGGCTTGGAGTAGAATATTCAGTAAAGAATTGAAACATGGAAATACTCAACTCAAGGTAAACAAAAGTAGGCCTATATATATATAAAGTAGATTTTTCAACTAAACGCCGGCATGCCTTGATTCCCAAGGCTATATTCATTGCTGGTTTGGGGAAAAGTGTGAGTTCTTTCCTGGATGTTTATAGCACAATGTCTGTTTGTTTAAAATACATTACAATATTTATTTCAGCATGTGATATCACTGTAATTCACACAGGTGCACTGACATCATTAATCACTGACTATTGACGATTAATCGGGTCTACATGCAGTTCATTGGTTCTTTCTCCACCTTTCAAGACCCCCCATTGATGCATAAAGAGTCAAGACCACCCATTGATGCATAAAGAGTCAAGACCCCCCATTGATGCATAGAGTCAAGACCCCCCCATTGATGCATAGAGTCAAGACCCCCCCATTGATGCATAGAGTCAAGACCCCCCCATTGATGCATAAAGACTCAAGACCCCCCATTGATGCATAAAGAGTCAAGACCCCCCATTGATGCATAAAGAGTCAAGACCCCCCCATTGATGCATAAAGAGTCAAGACCCCCCATTGATGCATAAAGAGTCAAGACCCCCCATTGATGCATAAAGAGTTAAGACCCCCCCATTGATGCATAGAGTCAAGACCCCCCATTGATGCATAGAGTCAAGACCCCCCATTGATGCATAAAGAGTCAAGACCCCCCATTGATGCATAGAGTCAAGACCCCCCATTGATGCATAAAGAGTCAAGACCCCCCCATTGATGCATAAATAGTCAAGACCCCCCATTGATGCATAGAGTCAAGACCTCCCCATTGATGCATAGAGTCAAGACCCCCCCATTGATGCATAAAGAGTCAAGACCCCCTATTGATGCATAGAGTCAAGACCCCCCATTGATGCATAAAGAGTCAAGACCCCCCATTGATGCATAAAGAGTCAAGACCCCCCATTGATGCATAAATATAGTCAAGACCCCCCATTGATGCATAAAGAGTCAAGACCCCCCATTGATGCATAAAGAGTCAAGACCCCCCCATTGATGAATAAAGAGTCAAGACCCCCCATTGATGCATAAAGAGTCAAGACCCCCCATTGATGCATAAATATAGTCAAGACCCCCCATTGATGCATAAAGAGTCAAGACCCCCCATTGATGCATAAAGAGTCAAGACCCCCCATTGATGCATAAATATAGTCAAGACCCCCCATTGATGCATAAAGAGTCAAGACCCCCCATTGATGCATAAAGAGTCAAGACCCCCCATTGATGCATAGAGTCAAGACCCCCCCATTGATGCATAAAGAGTCAAGACCCCCATTGATGCATAAAGAGTCAAGACCCCCCATTGATGCATAAATATAGTCAAGACCCCCCATTGATGCATAAATATAGTCAAGACCCCCCATTGATGAATAAAGAGTCAAGACCCCCCATTGATGCATAAAGAGTCAAGACCCCCCCATTGATGCATAAAGAGTCAAGACCCCCCCATTGATGCATAAAGAGTCAAGACCCCCCCATTGATGCATAAAGAGTCAAGACCCCCCATTGATGCATAGAGTCAAGACCCCCCATTGATGCATAAAGAGTCAAGACCCCCCATTGATGCATAAATAGTCAAGACCCCCCATTGATGCATAAAGAGTCAAGACCCCCCCATTGATGCATAAAGAGTCAAGACCCCCCCATTGATGCATAAAGAGTCAAGACCCCCCATTGATGCATAAAGAGTCAAGACCCCCCATTGATGCATAAAGAGTCAAGACCCCCCCATTGATGCATAAAGAGTCAAGACCCCCCATTGATGCATAAAGAGTCAAGACCCCCCATTGATGCATAAAGAGTCAAGACCCCCCATTGATGCATAAAGAGTCAAGACCCCCCATTGATGAATAAAGAGTCAAGACCCCCCATTGGTGAATAAAGAGTCAAGACCCCCCATTGATGCATAAAGAGTCAAGACCCCCCATTGATGCATAAAGAGTCAAGACCCCCCCATTGATGCATAAAGAGTCAAGACCCCCCCATTGATGCATAAAGAGTCAAGACCCCCCCATTGATGCATAAAGAGTCAAGACCCCCCCATTGATGCATAAAGAGTCAAGACCCCCCATTGATGCATAGAGTCAAGACCCCCCCATTGATGCATAGAGTCAAGACCCCCCATTGATGCATAGAGTCAAGACCCCCCATTGATGCATAGAGTCAAGACCCCCCCATTGATGCATAGAGTCAAGACCCCCCATTGATGCATAGAGTCAAGACCCCCCATTGATGCATAGAGTCAAGACCCCCCCATTGATGCATAGAGTCAAGACCCCCCCCCATTGATGCATAAAGAGTCAAGACCCCCCATTGATGAATAAAGAGTCAAGACCCCCCATTGATGCATAATGAGTCAAGACCCCCCATTGATGAATAAAGAGTCAAGACCCCCCATTGATACATAAAGAGTCAAGACCCCCCATTGATGCATAAAGAGTCAAGACCCCCCCATTGATGCATAAAGAGTCAAGACCCCCCATTGATGCATAAAGAGTCAAGACCCCCCATTGATACATAAAGAGTCAAGACCCCCCCCATTGATACATAAAGAGTCAAGACCCCCCATTGATGCATAAAGAGTCAAGACCCCCCATTGATGCATAGAGTCAAGACCCCCCATTGATGCATAAAGAGTCAAGACCCCCCATTGATGCATAGAGTCAAGACCCCCATTGATGCATAAAGAGTCAAGACCCCCCATTGATGCATAAAGAGTCAAGACCCCCCATTGATGCATAAAGAGTCAAGACCCCCCATTGATGCATAAAGAGTCAAGACCCCCCATTGATGCATAAAGAGTCAAGACCCCCCATTGATGCATAGAGTCAAGACCCCCATTGATGCATAAAGAGTCAAGACCCCCCATTGATGCATAAAGAGTCAAGACCCCCCATTGATGCATAAAGAGTCAAGACCCCCCATTGATGCATAAAGAGTCAAGACCCCCCATTGATGCATAAAGAGTCAAGACCCCCCCATTGATGCATAAAGAGTCAAGACCCCCCATTGATGCATAAAGAGTCAAGACCCCCCATTGATGCATAGAGTCAAGACCCCCCATTGATGCATAAAGAGTCAAGACCCCCCATTGATGCATAAAGAGTCAAGACCCCCCATTGATGCATAAATAGTCAAGACCCCCCATTGATGCATAAAGAGTCAAGACCCCCCATTGATGCATAAAGAGTCAAGACCCCCCCATTGATGCATAAAGAGTCAAGACCCCCCCATTGATGCATAGAGTCAAGACCCCCCATTGATGCATAAAGAGTCAAGACCCCCCATTGATGCATAAATAGTCAAGACCCCCCCATTGATGCATAAAGAGTCAAGACCCCCCATTGATGCATAGAGTCAAGACCCCCCATTGATGCATAGAGTCAAGACCCCCCATTGATGCATAAATAGTCAAGACCCCCCATTGATGCATAGAGTCAAGACCCCCCATTGATGCATAGAGTCAAGACCCCCCATTGATGCATAGAGTCAAGACCCCCCATTGATGCATAGAGTCAAGACCCCCCATTGATGCATAAATAGTCAAGACCCCCCATTGATGCATAGAGTCAAGACCCCCCATTGATGCATAGAGTCAAGACCCCCCATTGATGCATAGAGTCAAGACCCCCCATTGATGCATAAAGAGTCAAGACCCCCCATTGATGCATAAATAGTCAAGACCCCCCATTGATGCATAAAGAGTCAAGACCCCCCATTGATGCATAAATAGTCAAGACCCCCCCATTGATGCATAGAGTCAAGACCCCCCCATTGATGCATAGAGTCAAGACCCCCCATTGATGCATAGAGTCAAGACCCCCCCATTGATGCATAAAGAGTCAAGACCCCCCATTGATGCATAGAGTCAAGACCCCCCATTGATGCATAAAGAGTCAAGACCCCCCATTGATGCATTAAGAGTCAAGACCCCCCATTGATGCATAAAGAGTCAAGACCCCCCATTGATGCATAAAGAGTCAAGACCCCCCCATTGATGCATAAAGAGTCAAGACCCCCCCATTGATGCATAAATAGTCAAGACCCCCCCATTGATGCATAAAGAGTCAAGACCCCCCATTGATGCATAAAGAGTCAAGACCCCCCATTGATGCATAAAGAGTCAAGACCCCCCCATTGATGCATAAATAGTCAAGACCCCCCCATTGATGCATAAAGAGTCAAGACCCCCCATTGATGCATAAAGAGTCAAGACCCCCCATTGATGCATAAAGAGTCAAGACCCCCCCATTGATGCATAAAGAGTCAAGACCCCCCATTGATGCATAGAGTCAAGACCCCCCATTGATGCATAAAGAGTCAAGACCCCCCCATTGATGCATAGAGTCAAGACCCCCCATTGATGCATAAATAGTCAAGACCCCCCATTGATGCATAAATAGTCAAGACCCCCCATTGATGCATAAAGAGTCAAGACCCCCCATTGATGCATAGAGTCAAGACCCCCCATTGATGCATAGAGTCAAGACCCCCCATTGATGCATAAAGAGTCAAGACCCCCCATTGATGCATAAATAGTCAAGACCCCCCATTGATGCATAAAGAGTCAAGACCCCCCATTGATGCATAGAGTCAAGACCCCCCATTGATGCATAGAGTCAAGACCCCCCATTGATGCATAGAGTCAAGACCCCCCCATTGATGCATAAAGAGTCAAGACCCCCCATTGATGCATAGAGTCAAGACCCCCCATTGATGCATAAAGAGTCAAGACCCCCCATTGATGCATTAAGAGTCAAGACCCCCCATTGATGCATAAAGAGTCAAGACCCCCCATTGATGCATAAAGAGTCAAGACCCCCCCATTGATGCATAAAGAGTCAAGACCCCCCATTGATGCATAAAGAGTCAAGACCCCCCATTGATGCATAAAGAGTCAAGACCCCCCATTGATGCATAAAGAGTCAAGACCCCCCATTGATGCATAAAGAGTCAAGACCCCCCCCATTGATGCATAAAGAGTCAAGACCCCCCATTGATGCATAAAGAGTCAAGACCCCCCCATTGATGCATAGAGTCAAGACCCCCCATTGATGCATAAAGAGTCAAGACCCCCCATTGATGCATAAAGAGTCAAGACCCCCCATTGATGCATAAAGAGTCAAGACCCCCCATTGATGCATAAAGAGTCAAGACCCCCCATTGATGCATAAAGAGTCAAGACCCCCCATTGATGCATAAAGAGTCAAGACCCCCCATTGATGCATAAAGAGTCAAGACCCCCCATTGATGCATAAAGAGTCAAGACCCCCCCCATTGATGCATAAAGAGTCAAGACCCCCCATTGATGCATAAAGAGTCAAGACCCCCCCATTGATGCATAGAGTCAAGACCCCCCATTGATGCATAAAGAGTCAAGACCCCCCATTGATGCATAAAGAGTCAAGACCCCCCATTGATGCATAAAGAGTCAAGACCCCCCATTGATGCATAAAGAGTCAAGACCCCCCATTGATGCATTAAGAGTCAAGACCCCCCATTGATGCATAAAGAGTCAAGACCCCCCATTGATGCATAAAGAGTCAAGACCCCCCATTGATGCATAAAGAGTCAAGACCCCCCATTGATGCATAAAGAGTCAAGACCCCCCATTGATGCATAAAGAGTCAAGACCCCCCATTGATGCATAGAGTCAAGACCCCCCATTGATGCATAAAGAGTCAAGACCCCCCATTGATGCATAAAGAGTCAAGACCCCCCATTGATGCATAAAGAGTCAAGACCCCCCATTGATGCATAAAGAGTCAAGACCCCCCATTGATGCATAAAGAGTCAAGACCCCCCATTGATGCATATAGAGTCAAGACCCCCCATTGATGCATAGAGTCAAGACCCCCCATTGATGCATAAAGAGTCAAGACCACCCATTGATATACCTTTTTGTGACGCATGCATGCATACACGCACGCACGCACGCACACACACACACACACACACACACACACACACACACACACACACACACACACACTCTCTCTCTCTCTCGGTAAACTTTAGTGATCATTTAGTAACCCTGAGTGGTTCCATTTGTACACTCCCAGAGTTAAATGATGCACTGAGGACTTGTCAGTGGACAAATGGGACACATTTGCATACGTGATGAATATCAAAGTCCTTTCTTATCCTATATGTGATGAATATGATCACAGCATGTTCTCTCAACGTTTTTGGTGTAAAGCTCTAAAATGGTGTTTTTATGTGGCCACACCCACCAGTTCATTAAGTATACCATGGTTTTCACCTTAGCACCGCCCACCTGAACTGAAGCCGCGCCCATGTGTGTTGTATGATAATAGGGGTTATAGGGTTATGATGTCACAAAAATGGTGTACGGTATTTTCGATTGGGCCTTCTGACTCAAAAGGCTTTGCTTTCAGGAAGAAACCAAATATACACAGGGAAGACATAATATTCTAACCACACCTGGGGGTCTATTAGAGTAACACAGTAAATATGACAGTTGCATGCATGCAATGTAGTGCAGATGAATTCCTGTGGCATGCAGATTTCTTTGTGCACGGAGAGATGCATGCGCGCTAACGGAGTGGTTTGGTAGGAGAAGCGGAACTGATAAACGGGCATATTGAATTTGTTTTGCACCCCCTTTCGATTAGGGTACAGAAGGATGTTAACGCCATATAACAGAAAAAGCACAAACATCACGGCACCTTTCATCTCTAATGAAGAGAAAATACATTTTAAGGTGCAGGGTGCATCCCAAGTTCATCCCATCAAAAGTATTCCGTCCTGATTGGATGGAATTGGCAACCCACCTGAAAATGTACTTTGTCTTAATTAACGAGTTGGAGAGCCGAGGACACCCGTTACTGACCAACACCCAGTGGCGTGCACAGACATTTAGAGGGGCAGGTGCTCAAGTGAAAAAAAGGGCACCTTGTGCAGCGCATTTTGGGGCGGGAACCCATTTTGGTGCTTTAGCTATTGAAAAATAGCAGATCTACAAGCTCATAGCACGCCACCGAGTGGCGCGCTACGAGCTTGTAGGTCTGCTATTTTTTTTACTATCAAAGAACCACTGACATAGAAACATAGCTTTAGATTGTGGGGGCCTAAATAATATAGTAGAAGCGTTTTTTATCAAGATTTGATCAATGTCACCATGGTCCACACACTACAAAGTAAGAAAAAAAATAAAATGTTTTCTTTTTTTTGAGCACATAAGGGCAGGGTGTGCTCTAGCACCCCCTAGTGTCTATCTGTGCACGCCACTGCCAACACCAGTTATGTAAAATGCACGGGCGACGAGTTGGGATGGATTTAACCATCCGTCCATCAATGTGGGATCCGCCATGACGTTGCATGTCGATGAGGCTGTGATGATTTGCAATGTGGTATTGGTATGCGACGGCACGCCCTCAAGAGGGGTCTTAAAAGGGATATATATATATTTTTTTTTATTATCGTCTGTACTCATAGCTTCTGTGAACAGGGGCGCATACATTGGTCCGACACATGCATGCAGGCTGGTTTTAAGCCCACACCACACCAAAGGGTCGCCATGATGCAACTCCTTGGGTCCAAACGGTTGCGAGGAGATGCAAGGTGACCCTTTGGTGTGGTTTTGGGCCATTGGATTCAACCGGTTGAATTACTTGGGACGACATGGGACGATGTGGGTCAACGGGACATATCACACCGCTGGGACAACGCTAAAACCGTCTCCACCCTTTGGTGTGGTTAGGGCTTAACTCCTTAACAGCAGCAGCAGCAGCAGCCTTTTTTCCTAAAATAAATATTGTTGGTTATTCTGCACACTGACGGCAGCTGCTCTTCCGTTTGCTCGTGGGTCCTATAGTGGCCTATAGGCTGCGTTGCATTTGTAAATGTAGCCGATAAATGTATAGACCGAGCCGGGCCGGGCCATTCATGTACAGTTGTGGAATACAGTCATCAGCTACAGTGCTAACAGTAACTATGATAGTATAGGGCAGGGTTCCCCAATAAATCTTCCTCAAGGGCCACATTTTGACTACGGTACCAGGCTGGGGGCTGAGTCGGCACGCGCAAGGTCGAGGTCTTGCCCTGAAAATTAATGATCAGGGCAAGACCCCATTTGAAAAGGACCCCCAGTTTGACATGCAGAGGCTACTGACCCCCATTTAATGCCATTTATAGCTTGGACCCCCCCCCCCCCCCACAGATGGCCCGTGGGCCGCTAATTGGGGAACCCCATGGTATACAGTAGGCTACATGTAGTAGAATACAGTGCTAACAGTAGCTATACGGTAGGCTACATGTAGTAGAATACATTCAACAGCTACAGTACTATAACAGTAGCTATACGGTAGGCTACATGTAGTAGAATATATTCATCAGCTACAGTGCTAACAGTAGCTATACGGTAGGCTACATGTAGTAGAATACAGTGCTAACAGTAGCTATACGGTAGGCTACATGTAGTAGAATACATTCAACAGCTACAGTGCTAACAGTAGCTATACGGTAGGCTACATGTAGTAGAATACATTCAACAGCTACAGTGCTAACAGTAGCTATACGGTAGGCTACATGTAGTAGAATACATTCATCAGCTACAGCGCTAACAGCTTGTCACCATGTTGTTGGAACACATTTATCAGAGCTGCACTCTGCAAGACGCAGTGCTGCCTGCTCCAAATGGAGCCTCGTCTGGAGGAATTTGTTTCCTGTCATTACCATTTGACCGGCTAATTTATATGTTTGATTTATATACTTAAATGGTGATTTTACGGGGGCTGTGACTCTTACGAAGGGCACGCATGGTTTTTGATGAATTGGGTTGAATTAAATTTAAAACATAAGTAGGCTATGGGACTTATTTGAGTAAGAATATTGAAAAATGAATAAACAAGACGAGGTCTAATTTAGGCACTGTTTCACAACGGGAACCAAATGGACCCTTATTGTAACTCTGAGAGGGTATCAAATGGAACCGAAGGGACTCTTACGCAGTGGTGGAAGAAGGCAACAAAGTACATTTACTCAAGTGCTGTACTTGAGTTGAGTGACATCATCGGTCTTCTGTGACATATCTATGACACATGACTCCATTGTATGAGCAATATCTCAGTCTGACCAGAGCCACTCTGTCTTCCATTATAAAATTAAAGTTAAATATTTCAGAAAATATGAAACATATGTGGGAGGAGGGGGAGTATGGAAGCACTTCTGTGGCCTACTGGCAGTGCTCACGAGACATTTGCTGATCAGACCAGCGGTTTGCGAGATTAACCCTGGACACGCATGCATGCATGCACGCATGCACACGCGTGCACATATAGGCAGACACATTCTTATAGATGGTTTGCCTCGTGCAGTACAGAGCACTGCAAAAACAATTACAAAGAGATAGTGACGATGCATCTTAAATGATGCTTGCCTAACAACCCCTCTGTCAATGTTGATATAATCCTTATACCAATTAACACATCCATATGTCTATAACTGATTAACTGATGCTAGGATACGGTTCCTTTTTTTCTTTTTTATTACATTTTTATCCCACGATTTTGTAACCCAGTTTTCTTTTCACCCAGTGCCAATTATCTAATGTAATCCTGGGCGCTACACTTCCTCTGCCAACCTGGGGGGGGCAGCGGACTGACCTCATGCCTCCTTCTATGCATGAGGAGTCCAAGCTGCTTCTTTTCACCTGACAGAGGGGAATTTCCCCGGCCGGACGTAGCGCGTGGAAGGGACACGTTATTCCGACCAGTTCCTTTCCCTTCCATCAGGCCAGTTTTAGAGACCAGGATTACGGCATGTTTTTGTGAGGGTACCTACCCTAGGGGACACGGGGAGAACATGCAAACTCCACACAGAAAGGCCCTATCGCCAACCCCCGCCTCGGGTATGGGCACTGATGACGCGGAGGAGGGAACACGCCGCCAGTGCCAGGATACGGATCCTAATGTCCAGAAGACATCTTCTGTGTACCAAAACAAAATGAAATCACAAGAATCACAGCAGAGAAAATTGGATTCTGAGTCATTGCATTGTTGCGTTAACATCTCTTGCAGATAATAACACAAATAACACATTATGAAAAGTATTAATTTAATATAGTTCCAGAGTTCCTTCTGGATCCCGACTGCGGAGTCCAGACTTTTTGGATCACTGTGTCGTGGTCACAGCCTCTGCCGCACGCACGCACGCACGCACGCACGCACACACACACGCACGCACGCACACACACACGCACGCACGCACGCACACACACAGAAGAAATAAAGAAAAAAGGTCCAACTCCTAATTTCCGTTCCCGATATATGCAGGCTTTTTCCACCAAAAGGTAGGAAAAGCAGGTCACAATTAACAGTCAGGTCACAACATTGGCCTATTCGACAGTGCAGAAGCGTAATTGCCTTGATGCCTGTAACATCAATGGGTGTCAGCTCCACTCCTAATTAGCACTCCTATGAAAACCCACACCTGCCCGCTGCCGTGCTTACATTTGACCGTGACTGGAGTCTGTCTCATTTCGCCCCAAAATCCCTTGAATATAATGGAATAGAATAGAGGGCATGCATGTGACATCATCATCATCATACCTGGAAGTCATGCAGGAACTCGATACTTTCTGACCTTGACAGCACATACATCCAAACAGAAAAGTCCTATTTGATTGCATTAAACGACATTAAACTCACTTGTCCACTCACTTTGCCACTCAATTTGCCACTCGATTTGCCATTCACTTTATGCATGCGCATACCCTCTATATGATGGAATAAGGATTACTGTGATTATGGTATAGGCTCACATTTCATAGTAATGAAAATGTAATGTTTGTGTTGTGTAGGTCTGGGAGAGGCTTGGGGTCAGATCAGCAGGGTCAGTCCTCTGGACAGCATGGCCAAGGAGCTGGGATCACACCTATTACAGGTATAGCCCACGCATGCACGCACGCACGCACGCACGCACGCACGCACGCACGCACGCGCACACACACGCACGCACACACGCACGCACACACGCACAATATTTGCTCCCGGGGGAGGGTCCCTGGAACAACATATTTTCAGATGGGGGTCGGCGGCCAAATACATATATTTCTGGGGATCCTTGACATGAAAAAGGTTGAGAACGACTGACATAGAAACATGGGTTTTTTAGAAAACTGTCAGGATTTAGAAGACATTTGTAGAATTAATACAACTGGAGTATTAATAGGCCTTTACAAAGTGTGGAATCATAATAAGAAGCATGAACTCCTGACAAAAAAACTATGAGGCAAATAATACAGTAGTAAACTATAACAATGAACCTGTCCAAACAACATCTAAATCACATTCTGTACATTTGTGGTCACTAATCTAAGAAATATGAGAACAAGTAACCAAGATTATATCTTGCATAATAAATATGGGATACGTGGACTGAAGTGCAAGGGGGAGAGATGGAGTCTGAAGAGGTCCAAGTGCTGAGGTGGAGTGAAGTAGTCAGTTCTGACTACAATGGGGACTTTATTCCACAGTTTTGGAGTCAGGAGGGAGAAGAGTCTAGGACGTGTGGAGCATTGTCCAGGGTGTTTTAGGGAAGGGAGAAGAGTCTAGGACGTGTGGAGCATTGTCCAGGGTGTGTTAGGGAAGGGGGGATAGTCTAGGACATGTGGAGCGTTGTCCAGGGTGTTTTAGGGAAGGGAGAAGAGTCTAGGACGTGTGGAGCGTTGTCCAGGGTGTTTTAGGGAAGGGAGAAGAGTCTATGACGTGTAGAGCATTGTCCAGGGTCTTTTAGGGAAGGGAGAACAATCTAGGAAGCGGGAGCCAATCAGCCGTTGGCAAAGAAATTGCCTGCTGGCGGACGACAGTGTCATTTGAGTCTGGCTTATTAGCCAGGCTAGGGAGCATTATCCCGTGTGTTTTAGGGAAGGGAGAAGAGTCTAGGACGTGTGGAGCGTTGTCCAGGGTGTTTTAGGGAAGGGAGAAGAGTCTAGGACGTGTGGAGCATTGTCCAGGGTGTTTTAGGGAAGGGAGGAGAGTCTAGGACGTGTGGAGCATTGTCCAGGGTGGTGTTTTAGGGAAGGGAGAAGAGTCTAGGACGTGTGGAGCATTGTCCAGGGTGGTGTTTTAGGGAAGGGAGAAGAGTCTAGGACGTGTGGAGCATTGTCCAGGGTGGTGTTTTAGGGAAGGGGGGAGAGTCTAGGACGTGTGGAGCATTGTCCAGGGTGGTGTTTTAGGGAAGGGAGAAGAGTCTAGGAAGTGTGGAGCATTGTCCAGGGTGGTGTTTTAGGGAAGGGGGGAGAGTCTAGGACGTGTGGAGCATTGTCCAGGGTGGTGTTTTAGGGAAGGGAGAAGAGTCTAGGACGTGTGGAGCATTGTCCAGGGTGGTGTTTTAGGGAAGGGAGAAGAGTCTAGGACGTGTGGAGCATTGTCCAGGGTGGTGTTTTAGGGAAGGGAGAAGAGTCTAGGAAGTGTGGAGCATTGTCCAGGGTGGTGTTTTAGGGAAGAGAGAAGAGTCTAGGACGTGTGGAGCGTTGTCCAGGGTCTTTTAGGGAAGGGAGAAGAGTCTAGGATGTGTAGAGCATTGTCCAGGGTCTTTTAGGGAAGGGAGAACAATCTAGGAAGCGGGAGCCAATCAGCCGTTGGCAAAAAAATTGCCTGCTGGCGGACGACAGTGTCATTTGAGTCTGGCTTATTAGCCAGGCTAGGGAGCATTATCCTGTGTGTTTTAGGGAAGGGAGAAGAGTCTAGGACGTGTGGAGCGTTGTCCAGGGTGTTTTAGGGAAGGGAGGAGAGTCTAGGACGTGTGGAGCGTTGTCCAGGGTGTTTTAGGGAAGGGAGAAGAGTCTAGGACGTGTGGAGCATTGTCCAGGGTGGTGTTTTAGGGAAGGGAGAAGAGTCTAGGACGTGTGGAGCATTGTCCAGGGTGGTGTTTTAGGGAAGGGAGAAGAGTCTAGGACGTGTGGAGCATTGTCCAGGGTGGTGTTTTAGGGAAGGGGGGAGAGTCTAGGACGTGTGGAGCATTGTCCAGGGTGGTGTTTTAGGGAAGGGGGGAGAGTCTAGGACGTGTGGAGCATTGTCCAGGGTGGTGTTTTAGGGAAGGGAGAAGAGTCTAGGACGTGTGGAGCATTGTCCAGGGTGGTGTTTTAGGGAAGGGGGGAGAGTCTAGGACGTGTGGAGCATTGTCCAGGGTGGTGTTTTAGGGAAGGGGGGAGAGTCTAGGACGTGTGGAGCATTGTCCAGGGTGGTGTTTTAGGGAAGGGGGGAGAGTCTAGGACGTGTGGAGCATTGTCCAGGGTGGTGTTTTAGGGAAGGGAGAAGAGTCTAGGACGTGTGGAGCATTGTCCAGGGTGGTGTTTTAGGGAAGGGAGAAGAGTCTAGGACGTGTGGAGCATTGTCCAGGGTGGTGTTTTAGGGAAGGGAGAAGAGTCTAGGACGTGTGGAGCATTGTCCAGGGTGGTGTTTTAGGGAAGGGAGAAGAGTCTAGGAAGTGTGGAGCATTGTCCAGGGTGTTTTAGGGAAGGGAGAAGAGTCTAGGACGTGTGGAGCATTGTCCAGGGTGGTGTTTTAGGGAAGGGAGGAGAGTCTAGGACGTGTGGAGCGTTGTCCAGGGTGTTTTAGGGAAGGGAGGAGAGTCTAGGATGTGTGGAGCATTGTCCAGGGTGGTGTTTTAGGGAAGGGAGAAGAGTCTAGGACGTGTGGAGCATTGTCCAGGGTGGTGTTTTAGGGAAGGGAGAAGAGTCTAGGACGTGTGGAGCATTGTCCAGCGTGTTTTAGGGAAGAGAGAAGAGTCTAGGACGTGTGGAGCGTTGTCCAGGGTGTTTTAGGGAAGGGAGGAGAGTCTAGGATGTGTGGAGCATTGTCCAGGGTGGTGTTTTAGGGAAGGGAGAAGAGTCTAGGACGTGTGGAGCATTGTCCAGGGTGGTGTTTTAGGGAAGGGAGAAGAGTCTAGGACGTGTGGAGCATTGTCCAGCGTGTTTTAGGGAAGAGAGAAGAGTCTAGGACGTGTGGATCGTTGTTCAGGGTGATTTGGGGGAGGGAGGCGTCTCGGACACGTGGAGCGTTGTCCAGGGTGTTTTAGGGAAGGGAGAAGAGTCTGATGTTTGCACTATATGTTCCATAACTCTGCACTTTATATTTATACTTCTTGCACAGTGTTGTTTTTGTGGTCGTTTTATTTGTTATATGTGAAAAAGAGCATTGTCCAGGGTGTTTTAGGGAAGGCCGGGACAGCATTCCCGTGTTAGCTGACATAACATAAGTGAGCCGGAAGGCGCGGAAGTGAGCTTGGATCAGGCCTCGAAGGTTTGGGGGTGCTGTGCCATTGGTGGCCTTGTAGGCCAACATCAGTGCTATGTGCTGCGGGCAGCGACCGGAAGGGGGGGGGGGGGGGGGCGTGTGAAGATCTTTGGCTGGTCAAAGACCAGGCGTGCAGCGGCATTCTGGATCACATGCTGGGGCTTAAGTGCACATGCCGAGAGGCCAGCATAAGGAGGGAGTTAAGCCTGGATAAGGAGCTGGCCAGACTCCCGAGAAAGGCTCTAATATCCCTCGGACGGGCCGCTGCAACGTGTGCCTTGACGGTACTTACCTGTTAACTGTTAACGGTTTTTTCTATCGATTGAATTCTGTATTAACAGTTTGCAAAAAGTGGCTTATACAATAATGCTTAAACATCCCGGAGACTTGTTTCCATTGTGGTCCCATACTATAGGTATTCCATTCATCAAGACATAAGGACATACAATACTATAAAGAAAACATCAATACTAGGAGCAATAACTGGATATTGGGGGTTGGCTTGTGGTGGCCATTTTTGTCAAGATTCTATTTTCGCCAAAGACATACAAAATGAGTAGAACAACCACATTAAGAGCTATAGCCCCACATGACTACAGGTCTGTAACTCTAAAGAGTGCACACATGGCACCAAATGGACCCATATAGGTTCCATTTATACACTCTCACGGTCAAGGGGGTCCTTGGAAATAAATCTTTTCAGAACCACTGTCGTAGTGGACTCCTATAATGTGGCGCGTCGTATACAGTGATTGTAAATCGGTGAAACCTGACATTCAGTAATTGTAATGGTGTGTAAAAACTAAATGTAACGCATGCACGCACGCACTGGATCCAATGGAGTTAATATATCACAAGCTCATGTTAATACTCTGCATTATGTTTAAAAACCCCACATGGACACACCTAACCATTTCAACAGGTCATTACAGTGACCCGTATGCTCTCTCTCTCCCCCTCTCTCTCTCCCCCCTCTCTCTCTCTCTCTCTCCCCCTCTCTCCCCCTCTCTCTCTCCCCCCTCTCTCTCTCTCTCTCTCTCCCCCCCAGACACTCGACGGCTTTGTTTTTGTCGTCGCGTCTGACGGCAAAATCATGTACATCTCTGAGACGGCGTCCGTGCATCTGGGACTGTCCCAGGTACAGTAAGCTTATAACAGAATCCATAATAATATGATATATATTACATTATATAATACATCTGGGACTGTCCCAGGTACAGTAAGCTTATAACAGAATCCATAATAATATGATATATTACATTATATAATACATCTGGGACTGTCCCAGGTACAGTAAGCTTATAACAGAATCCATAATATTACATTATATAATACATCTGGGACTGTCCCAGGTAAGCTTATAACAGAATCCATAATAATATGATATATATTACATTATATAATACATCTGGGACTGTCCCAGGTACAGTAAGCTTATAACAGAATCCATAATAATATGATATATATTACATTATATAATACATCTGGGACTGTCCCAGGTACAGTAAGCTTATAACAGAATCCATAATAATATGATATATATTACATTATATAATACATCTGGGACTGTCCCAGGTACAGTAAGCTTATAACAGAATCCATAATAATATGATATATACCATCTGGGACTGTCCCAGGTACAGTAAGCTTATAACAGAATCCATAATAATATGATATATACCATCTGGGACTGTCCCAGGTACAGTAAGCTTATAACAGAATCCATAATAATATATTACATTATATAATACATCTGGGACTGTCCCAGGTACAGTAAGCTTATAACAGAATCCATAATAATATGATATATTACATTATATAATACATCTGGGACTGTCCCAGGTACAGTAAGCTTATAACAGAATCCATAATATTACATGATATAATACATCTGACTGTCCCAGGTAAGCTTATAACAGAATCCATAATAATATGATATATATTACATTATATAATACATCTGGGACTGTCCCAGGTACAGTAAGCTTATAACAGAATCCATAATAATATGATATATACCATCTGGGACTGTCCCAGGTACAGTAAGCTTATAACAGAATCCATAATAATATGATATATACCATCTGGGACTGTCCCAGGTACAGTAAGCTTATAACAGAATCCATAATAATATGATATATACCATCTGGGACTGTCCCAGGTACAGTAAGCTTATAACAGAATCCATAATAATATGATATATATGATATAGTCCATCTGGGACTGTCCCAGGTAAGCTTACTGTATAACAGAATCCATAATAATATGATATATATTATATAGTCCATCTGGGACTGTCCCAGGTAAGCTTACTGTATAACAGAATCCATAATAATATGATATATATTATATAGTCCATCTGGGACTGTCCCAGGTAAGCTTATAACAGAATCCATAATAATATGATATATATGATATATACCATCTGGGACTGTCCCAGGTAAGCTTACTGTATAACAGAATCCATAATAATATGATATATATGATATAGTCCATCTGGGACTGTCCCAGGTAAGCTTACTGTATAACAGAATCCATAATAATATGATATATTATAATATATAGGGATTATCTCATTCTGGGCGGGAACCCCTTTTTGGTGTTTTAAGCATTATGTTATTCTATTGAAAAATAGCAGATCTACAAGTCTACATGAATATATATTCTTCCAGAGCAAACTTTTTTTAACTCAAATCTTTGCTTCGGGGGGGGGGGTCTCTGGAACAACATATTTTCAGATGGGGGTCCGCGGCCAATTACATACATTTTTGGGGGTCCTTGACATTGAAAATGTATGAGAACGACTGACTTAGGGTTTTCAAGAAAACTGTCAGGATTTAGAAGACATTTGTAGAATCGTCCTCAAGTCTAAATGGGTTAAATATGTTATACATAATAATATAATATAATACAAATGGTCAATCTATTTGTGACTGCACTAAAACGTGGTGTGAAGGTGTGTGAGTGTGGGCTTGCATCGGACTAAGTTTGGGAGCCAGAGATAGAACAGTGGTTCCCAAGCTTTTTCAAATTGACACTAATTAGCCCCATTTGGGACCCCCCGTTTAATGGCATTTCTACCTCTGGGACCCCAATTTATTTTGGATTAGACATTTAGAAGTTATGTTCTGGAATTAGAGTAAAACACGATTTATACTTAGTTACGTTACGTGCCATGCAGTGTCATGACATGCATCGCGAAATAGACAGTCTACGTAAATCTGCTATTTTTCGGCAGAGAATAGCATTCATAAAATTGTCATCCAAAAAATGTTAATGTCCTCAGAATGTATAGTGATACTAATGCGTGCGTGTGCGTGCGGCCATGCGTGCGGCCGTGCGTGCACGTGCGCGCGCTCTGCCACCGCAAACGAGAACAGTGCATTTCTGCTGCGCCTGCACAGTGAGAATGTAAAGGAGGTCTGCAGATGTCGGCATAGAGTGAGGGCCAGTCATTTGTCAAGCTCATCGAAAAGAATTACAAGCCAATAATATAATGTAATGTTCTAGGAGCAGCAGGCGCTCACTGGCGGTGGTGTCTTTCTTTTTTTTTCCTAGTAGCAATGCCACAATGCAGAGATACTCGGTTCTCTAAGTCAAAGTCAATTTTGACACTTTCACCGACAAGTCGCTTTAGCCAAAGTATTTTGAATAAAATTCCATTTTAGTCATAATCGTCTATTATTGATTGGAGTGAATCTACAGTTGATTTAGGTGCACTGAGATGTATTTCGGCAGGCCTTGGTGGTGTCGTAATGCCTAATTGAAGGCCAGTCCACTGCAACTCCTTGCATGTTGCACGGAGTTGCAACCATTATCCCCAATGGCAGCAAGGAGTTGCATTGGTGCGGCACTTCCTCTGCCTTTTATACTATAGCTGTGTGCCGAAAATAGCCGATCTACAAGCTCCAGCTCCCACACACAACCAAGCATAAAATGGACTTGGTTCTGCTATAGATCTCTTTTTTGTTTTTTTCATCAGCGAAAAAAAAGGCATGGTCGACGAACATTTTAGTTTAAAACATAATTTAGCTATTGAAAAATAGCAGATCTACAAGCTCAAGCGCTACGAGCTTGTAGGTCTGCTATTTTTGAAAAAATGTGAAAATATTTATTTCAGAAAACCGGAGGATTTAGAAGATTTTTTTTTAAATTTCGAGGTCAGGCCTACTGTAAATGGGTTAAGTCGACAAAAGTAACGCGGCTTTCAACCACTGCTTTGCGGGCTATAAGTAACATTCTATAGGAGCTGCACGACACACACAGAGCAGACGTCAAAATTGTTAAGGGAAATACAAAAAAAATAACATATTGGCTCTCCTGTCCACAATGTTCTCTTTGAGCCGATCTCTTGTTCTTTTTTGGGAGAAGTATTAACCCTGGCTAACGTCCAGCACACTCACATCTGGACGGGGCGACGACAGAAAGGCCAGCATTCATGTGGAGACAGAGTTGAGTGTGTGTGTGTGCGTGTGCGTGCGTGTGCGCGTGTGCGTGTTGCGTGTGTGCGCAATATGCTATGATGAGCTGTTTGGCCATCACTATGACCAGCAGGAATGCTCATGCCTACAGTTTATACAGTAACAGCTCACCTGACTAGCCGTAGCCTATAGCCCTAGACAGACGGACAGTGTTGAGTCTCATTGCATTTAATACTCGGTCGTGTGATGATGGCGTTGCAGGCAGACAGTAGCAGATCTACGAAGCTCGTGTTATATAGAAGATATACGGGCGGCCTGTGGCTCGGGAGGTAGGGCAGGTCGTCCAATGATCCCCATGGGTCGGCGGTTCGAATCCCGGCTCCTCCTCCTGTCCACATGTCGAAGTGTCCTTGGGCAAAGACACTGAACCCTACATTGCCTCCAATGAGTCGGTCGGTGTGAGCTCGCCACCGTCGGTGTGTGAATGTGGGAAGTGAGGACGTCGACTGTTCGCCGCTTCACCTCCCAATATGTATGAATGAATGAACCATTGTAAAACGCTTTGAGCACTCATGGAAAAGTGCTATGAAAATGCAATTCATTATAAGATACTCTGTAATTTACAGTAGAAGTACAGTAAGGTATTATACTAGTACAGATGCACTATACTGTATTACCATACTCTCCCATATACTGTAGTCATAGTGTATTAACATACTATGTTTTGTATTGTATAGTTGATATTATTCACTGTGTGTTTCTATTTCTATTTGAAATTTCAAAATTTAAATGGATAGACAATATCTTGGATGTATTTATTAAGGAATTATCTGTTCATTCATGAGCTGATCCTGATTGCCCTCAACACTATCAGTATGTGATTCGTTGAATGTTTAGCCCTGGCTCTATACACTGACACGAAACATGACAGGAACGCCCAAAAACGTCACATCCGGTTTTTTAACAAGACAGGAACGCCCAAAAACATCACATCCGGTTTTTTACCCTGGGCAGAATTTTCTATGGCTGCCAATGCAACTTTTTCCAATCCTTAATCACATACGGAAAAACATCTATGCCGATAATATCTAACTTGCGGAGGTAACGTGTCTTGTCCACGGGCAACAGATCTTTCAACGTATGGCATTGCAAATAAGTTTGATAATCGCTACTCTGCGCAATATTGTTTTGGAAATGCCGCAAATTGCATTGCAGTGAACGAGAGCAAATCTCAATACCCTGGGGGGTGGGTCGCAGCTGACGCCCCTCCCTCCGCTCTGATGCCGCGTTTTCGTGTCAGTGTATAGAGCGTCGCAGTCCCGCCCCCCTACCAGCGACCAGGAAATGATTCTCCATTCATTTTCCTCAGACATTTAAAAAAGTATTTATTTAAAGACCTTTTAAGCCTCGTACAAAGCCAACTCTTGTCGTGACAAATAATGACAACAAACAATTTTTTGGACCGAACAAATAATTAGAAAGATGAAAAGAAATGGCAGGTTACGACACTTTTGTTGTTGTTTTTCTTCTTTGTAATTATTTGTTCGGCCCAAAATGTTGTGTTTGTTTGTCATGATTTGTCACAACTCGAGTTGGCTTTGTCCGCGGCGTAAAAGTCTTTAAAGGAGCATTCAGTGATTTTGGTGATTTGGAAAAAAAACCCGGTCCGCCCCGGTAACAAGATGTGCACGTGCACACGCTCTACAGTGGGGGAAGTACAACAGACCAACAGCACGTGCACAAAGGCCCACCCCGCTCGATCATGATTGGAGGAAGGCCCCTCTCATCCTGATTGGATGAAGGCTTTGCCACCCAAAGCCCAAACCGAAACTAGGGTTGTTGTTTTTTTACCCCATGGGGCTCACTGGGGACAGGGATGAACTTCTTATATGGTCAGCACACTTTATAGTATGGAGGATTATCCAAAAAATAAGTGATATTTGAATTAAGTGAAATCACTGAATATACTTTTTGAAAAGCCTATGGGGAAAATGAATGGGGAATTCACTTCTGGGTCTCACGTCGTCCTGAAAGGGGGCGGGACTGCGACACTCTATGGGTGCGTTCGGAAATGCGCCCTGAACGCACTGGTGTGCTCTCTTGTCGTTCGTTTATTCAGTGCACTCGGTGCGTTGTCGTTCGAAAATAAGGCACACTGAACGCACTCTGTGACGTCACCGCCCACCACACTCAACAAACTGACCACATTCCGGTGCGCATTTCCGAACGCACCCTATATGTGATTTGAAATGTTTTTTTCCACATACCCTGAAGAAGGCAGTTGCATCTGCCGAAACGTTGGTTCCTACTCGGCATCTATAATAATCGTCACCGTGGCTATGTGCGGTCACTCTTTTGTCTTTTTAAGACGTATCTTTTAAGTTTTATCATACTCTACCATACAGATGTACTAGTTATAATCAATCAGTACTTTATTTCAGAACCAGGGAGATCCATATCACAGAACAAATAAATACATCGCATCACCATAATATCACATCACATTATAGTGCATTATAGTGTATCCATTATAGTGTCCAAAACTGTTACTTTTCACAATTCATATTCCAAAATAGCAAAACGGAGCAGATCTACATGCTCAGATTGTGTCGCTTCGCGCCACGTTTCGAGCTTGTAAATCAGCTCCCTTTCATACTGTTGTGTGACACTGCAGTGTGTAGTGTGTAGTGTGGTCAAGTAGGGTGTTCATTTATACGGGAAGAAAAAAATTAAAAAATAAACGTAAAATATGGAGATAGGATCGTTGCTCTTTGCCCGACAGCAACGATATTCTCTAAGAAGTGAGTGCCTCCGTGTTTCCAGCTGGGGGGGGGGGGGGAATGCATGAATGGTCTCTTTTGGGGCCTGTGGAAGTTGCGAGACTGGTTTAAAAAATGGAAATACTTTATGAACCCTGCATGCAGGACACTGAAAAACACTGAACATAAACCCATTGCAATTGTTGCTTGTTTGTGTGTTTGTTTATGACTTTATGTATATGTTTTCATTGTTCTTGTTGTTGTTGTTGTTGTCGTTGTTGCGCGCGTGTGTTGCAGGTGGAGCTGACAGGAAACAGTATATTTGAGTACATCCACCCATCTGATCACGACGAGATGACAGCTGTGCTCAGCACTCATCAGCCCCCCCACCACCACTTCCTGCAAGGTATACGCAAACCACGGATCCTTCATTCACCAAGATAGCCAAGATTTGCCATGATCCCATGCACGCCTCACCGCTTAAGAATTATGGTGTGATATATAGTGGCACACAAAATGGTCTCCTGACTGAGTGTCCGAATTCTCGTTTTTTTCATGTCATGTGAAAGCAGGGAATCATAGCTTCAAATTGACATATTGGTTGTTCAGTTTGACCCATCAGTTTTGGAAATATGGCTTAAACGCTGTAACCCTAACCTCAGTCGTCTCAGTCCTAAACTTTACTTTATCGGCAAAAATACGTTTTTGCCATTAAGCAGGAAGCAGGATTCGAACCCGGGAGGTGTGCATTTTGTACAGGACTGTAGCCGGCGGCAACGTCGATTTGGTGGTTGGCTTATGCACTGCACAGATCAAGACTGGTGCACCGCGTCGCTCTGAGCGTTTGGCCAAGTGCAACCACACCTCTGAGCGTTTGGCCAAGTGCAACCACACCTCTGAGCGTTTGGCCAAGTGCAACCACACCTCTGAGCGTTTGGCCAAGTGCAACCACACCTCTGAGCGTTTGGCCAAGTGCAACCACACCTCTGAGCGTTTGGCCAAGTGCAACCACACCTCTGAGCATTTGGCCAAGTGCAACCACACCTCTGAGCGTTTGGCCAAGTGCATCCACAGCTCTGAGCGTTTGGCCAAGTGCAACCACACCTCTGAGCGTTTGGCCAAGTGCAACCACAACCGTCGCTCTGAGCATTTGGCCAAGTGCATCCACACCCGTCTCTCTGAGCGTTTGGCCAAGTGCATCCACAGCTCTGAGCGTTTGGCCAAATGCATCCACAGCTCTGAGCGTTTGGCCAAGTGCATCCACAGCTCTGAGCATTTGGCCAAGTGCATCCACAGCTCTGAGCGTTTGGCCAAGTGCAACCACACCTCTGAGCGTTTGGCCAAGTGCATCCACACCTCTGAGCGTTTGGCCAAGTGCATCCACAGCTCTGAGCGTTTGGCCAAGTGCAACCACATTAAGAGGAGCTTCATGGAGACAAGGCTTGTTCGTGCTGGGAAGGATTTCAGAAACCCATTGATGTAGTGAATATCAACTCTCAATTATTTTTGAGGGCCTTCCGCTGAATATTGTCACCCAAGAGCACCCATCCAAGCTCCATGAGTACGACACTATAGAGGGTATGCACATGCTTAAAGTGAATGGCACATCGAGTGGCAAATCGAGTGGCAAAGCAACATGCAAAGTGAGTTTAATATTGTTTAACGTTGTTTAATGAAATCATATTGGACTTTTCTGTTTTGATGAATGGACTGTCAAGGCCAGAAAGTAGTTTTTTGCCACTCAGTAGGCGTTCCTGCGTAACTTCCGGGTTTGATGATGATGTCATGTGCATGCCCTCTATACGGACCCGTAGCTTGTGGACGGTTGCTCGGCTCTCTGTGCTGAGTTTACTGGCCACACTGTCAAAGGTCATGTTCTCACGCTATAGACACAGGATCTGACACACACATTGTGACCTGATGGTCAAGATTCAATGTGTAATGAGCAAGCAGACAGGCTCAATAAGAATAAAACAATTGCGCTAACCCTAACCCAGCGCAGGAAACCGAGTTCAAATCAGGGGTAGTAGAGGAGAAGAAGTGTGGAACTTTAACCATCTTCACTTTGAAAATGTTCCAAACAGCAGATTCAAGAGTTTGTGGATCGGCTACGTGACACTCCTGTAACACCATAAATAGGGTTTCAAGCATTCTGTTATACTTTAGCTATTGAACAATAGCAGAAGCTTGTAGAGTGCCGCGCTATGAGCTTGTAGATCTGCCATTTTATATTCTTTCAGAGCGAACGTTTTGGAACTCAAATCTTTGCTTCTGGGGGGGGGGGGGGGTCCCTGGACAACATATTAACAGATGGGGGTTGGCGGCCAATTACATATAATTCCTGGGGTCCTTGACATGAAAACGTTTGAAAACTGTAATTTGTAGTTTTCATGCCTGTATATAATAATAATGATGGAAACAGAAAGGTTTTCATGCCTGTATATAATAACAATGATGGAAACAGAAAGGTTTTCATGCCTGTATATAATAACAATGATGGAAACAGAAAGGTTTTCATGCCTGTATATAATAATAATGATGGAAACAGAAAGGTTTTCATGCCTGTATATAATAATAATGATGGAAACAGAAAGGTTTTCATGCCTGTCAGCAACGATGTACACATTTGTGTTCCAGAGTATGAAATGGAACGCTCCTTCTTCCTCAGGATGAAGTGCGTCCTGGCCAAGCGTAACGCTGGCCTAACGTGCGGAGGCTATAAGGTGGGTTCTCCTAGGTATGTTACAGTCACACTGCATTCTGTTGTATCGGTTCTGCTAGGTATGTTACAGTCACACTGCATTCTGTTGTATCGGTTCTCCTAGGTATGTTACAGTCACACTGCATTCTGTTGTATCGGTTCTCCTAGGTATGTTACAGTCACACTGCATTCTGTTGTATCGGTTCTGCTAGGTATGTTACAGTCACACTGCATTCTGTTGTATCGGTTCTCCTAGGTAAGTTACAGTCACACTGCATTCTGTTGTATCGGTTCTGCTAGGTATGTTACAGTCACACTGCATTCTGTTGTATCGGTTCTGCTAGGTATGTTACAGTCACACTGCATTCTGTTGTATCGGTTCTCCTAGGTATGTTACAGTCACACTGCATTCTGTTGTATCGGTTCTCCTAGGTATGTTACAGTCACACTGCATTCTGTTGTATCGGTTCTGCTAGGTATGTTACAGTCACACTGCATTCTGTTGTATCGGTTCTGCTAGGTATGTTACAGTCACACTGCATTCTGTTGTATCGGTTCTGCTAGGTATGTTACAGTCACACTGCATTCTGTTGTATCGGTTCTCCTAGGTATGTTACAGTCACTGCATTCTGTTGTATCGGTTCTCCTAGGTATGTTACAGTCACACTGCATTCTGTTGTATCGGTTCTCCTAGGTATGTTACAGTCACACTGCATTCTGTTGTATCGGTTCTCCTAGGTATGTTACAGTCACACTGCATTCTGTTGTATCGGTTCTGCTAGGTATGTTACAGTCACACTGCATTCTGTTGTATCGGTTCTGCTAGGTATGTTACAGTCACACTGCATTCTGTTGTATCGGTTCTGCTAGGTATGTTACAGTCACACTGCATTCTGTTGTATCGGTTCACCTAGGTATGTTACAGTCACACTGCATTCTGTTGTATTGGTTCTGCTAGGTATGTTACAGTCACACTGCATTCTGTTGTATCGGTTCTCCTAGGTATGTTACAGTCACACTGCATTCTGTTGTATCGGTTCTGCTAGGTATGTTACAGTCACACTGCATTCTGTTGTATCGGTCCTCCTAGGTATGTTACAGTCACACTGCAGTATGTTGTATCGGTTCTCCTAGGTATGTTACAGTCACACTGCATTATGTTGTATCGGTTCTCCTAGGTATGTTACAGTCACAATGCATTCTGTTGTATCGGCCCTCCTAGGTATGTTACAGTCACACTGCATTCTGTTGTATCGGTTCTCCTAGGTATGTTACAGTCACACTGCATTCTGTTGTATCGGTTCTGCTAGGTATGTTACAGTCACACTGCATTCTGTTGTATCGGTTCTGCTAGGTATGTTACAGTCACACTGCATTCTGTTGTATCGGTTCTCCTAGGTATGTTACAGTCACACTGCATTCTGTTGTATCGGTTCTCCTAGGTATGTTACAGTCACAATGCATTCTGTTGTATCGGTTCTCCTAGGTATGTTACAGTCACACTGCATTCTGTTGTATCGGTTCTCCTAGGTATGTTACAGTCACACTGCATTCTGTTGTATCGGTTCTCCTATAGGTATGTTACAGTCACACTGCATTCTGTTGTATCGGTTCTGCTAGGTATGTTACAGTCATAGTGGGGTTCCGTCTCCATGTTAAATTTAGTTGTCATTTACAACTCATGTAAAAGTTTCACTTTCAGTACTAATTTGAAGGTGAGGGTCTATAGAACCATTTTGGTTCGAGTGGCAATCACCAAAATAAAATAATTGGCCTCTAGGGGGCGTAGTCAGGAGCCAACCCCCATCAGCCCTACCAAAATATGTAAACTGTTGTAACTTTTGATTAGATTATCCAATCTGAACATATGAGATATGTATGGATTCACAATCAGGAGTAGCATTTGGTACTTAAACCTTATTACACGTATAATATTTGTTTCCACCCAGTATTGGTGTATATCCACAAAAATAGCAGGAAAAACGAGCTAAAAACAAGTAGTGGGGTCCCTAGACAGACCGTCATTTACAACTCAACAAAAGCTTAACTTTCACTTCTAATTTGTAGAGAATGACCTATAGAACAATTTTAGTTCGAGTGGCAAGTCTACAAATTAAATAAATATATATTTTTGCCAAATTTCCAAAATGGCCAAAATCGGAATTATGTTTATTTGAAAAATGTCTTAATTTTCTTATATTGCTGTTTTTCTTGCTATATCAAGTCAATCCTGTGTGAGGAATAAACTGGATTTCAAATATTAATGTTTTGAATAATCTGATATAGAAACAAAATAAAGATGGCTGCCAATGTACATTGAATTACTACATTACGCCTAACTTCTATCCTGTTGAACCTAGAATGGTGATGTTGGTGCCTATACCTATGTTATCATGCATGACTAATTGTATAAAAACAAAATACATATAATAGGACAATATATAATATTTCACACACATGAGACAATGCAGTACATATGTGGGGAACTAAAGTTAGATATTGGAATATAATACACCACTCATGTGTTACATTTGTTTATTTTATTTTATTAGTTATACTATGTACTGCCACTATAGGGGGCAGAGTAGCAATTGACTTCAGACGTGGTAGCTTGTTAGTTATAAGACTAAGTATACTGCAGAAGAGCATGAGCTGCACTGATTGCTCTCTTGTGGTATTGATAATTTGAAGGTAAGCAAAAAAGTTAAACATGTCATGAAGGATCCTAAAGTGTTTTTTATGAATATGGATAGTCATGGAGTGCCACGATACGGTCTTCTCCCAGCGCAACTGCCTTGTCGTTTATCTCTTGGGTGAGTTCTACCTTCTGGAATGAATGGTCTGCTGCATATGTTTCTTCACCACAAAAGAGACCTTTATTACGATTAACAGGTGCACCAGTCCGGTATGATCTTCTTGCCAATGCCACAGCACCTCCAGAATGCCTTTTTTTTGCACTGTCAAGTGCTGTTGCCCTGTAAAGATGCGGACAAGTTGTATGCCAGGATCCACAATTTAGCTTCATGGATTCTGCATCTGGAAGTTCTACGTCTGGGTGGGGAGAAGCGTCAATTGCTCTAAACTGACTTGCAAGGCCTAGCCTATGATGTCTGTGTAGGCTCCTTCTCTACGACTGGCAACTGGATTTGCAAGAGGGCAAACAATTCTTTCCTCAGTTTGCTTTTGGCACAAAATGCACAATTGCCATTTCGTTGTCCCAGCCATAACAGACAAATACTTTATACAGGTTTAATTTTCTGTTAGGGTGATATCATGAATATTATTATATTACTATATTATTATATAACTTTTGTATTTTTTTTTTGTTTGCCTCAACATATTAATACAAGAAAACAGTCAGCAGTGCATATAGCTACATTCACATTTACCATTGTAATAATAATGAAAATAATGAAAACACAATTTATTCCTCAGCATAATTGCTATACTGTAGCTATAGTATAGTTTTAGCCTGTGCTATAGCTACAGGCTACTGTGGTTGATGCTAGCTCATACTATTGGGATGTAGTACTTTGGCCACTTATCCCACATCTATCCATATTCATAAAAAACACTTTAGGATCCTTCATGACATGTTTAACTTTTTTGCTTACCTTCAAAATACCAATACCACAAGAGAGCAATCAGTGCAGCTCATGCTCTTCTGCAGTATGCTTAGTCTTATAACTAACAAGCTACCAAGTCTGAACAATTAAGACACACCTGCTACTCTGCCCCCTATAGTAGCAGTACATAGTATAACTAATAAAATAAAATAAATAAATATAACACAGGAGTGGTGCATTATATTCCAATATCTAACTTTAGTTCCCCACATATGTACTGCATTGTCTCATTTGTGTGAAATATTATATATTGTCCTATTATATGTATTTTGTTTTTATACAATTAGTCATTCATGATAACATAGGTATAGGCACCAACATCACCATTCTAGGTTCAACAGGATAGAAGTTAGGCGTAATGTAGTAATTCAATGTACATTGGCAGCCATCTTTATTTTGTTTCTATATCAGATTATTCAAAACATTAATATTTGAAATCCAGTTGATTCCTCACACAGGATTAACTTGATATAGCAAGAAAAACAAAGAAAAAACGGCAATATAAGAAAATTAAGACATTTTTCAAAAAAACATAATTCCGATTTTGGCCATTTTGGAAAAATATTTTTTTTTAATTTGTAGACTTGCCACTCGAACTAAAATTGTTCTATAGGTCATTATCTACAAATTAGAAGTGAAAGTTAAACTTTTGTTGAGTTGTAAATGACGGTGTGTCTAGGGACCCCACTACTAGTTTTTAGCTTGTTTTTCCTGCTATTTTTGTGGATATACACCAATACTGGGTGGAAACAAATATTATACGTGTAATAAGGTTTAAGTACCAAATGCTACTCCTGATTGTGAATCCATACATAGCTCATATGTTCAGATTGGATAATTTAATCAAAAGTTACAACAGTTTACATATTTTGGTAGGGCTGATGGGGGTTGGCTCCTGACTACCCCCCTAGAGGCCAATTATTTTATTTTGGTGATTGCCACTCGAACCAAAATGGTTCTATAGACCCTCACCTTCAAATTAGTACTGAAAGTGAAACTTTTACATGAGTTGTAAATGACAACTAAATTTAACATGGAGACGGAACCCCACTATCACACTGCATTCTGTTGTATCGGTTCTCCTAGGTATGTTACAGTCACACTGCATTATGTTGTATCGGTTTTGCTAGGTATGTTACAGTCACACTGCATTCTGTTGTATCGGTTCTGCTAGGTATGTTACAGTCACACTGCATTCTGTTGTATCGGTTCTCCTAGGTATGTTACAGTCACACTGCATTCTGTTGTATCGGTTCTGCTAGGTATGTTACAGTCACACTGCATTCTGTTGTATCGGTTCTCCTAGGTATGTTACAGTCACACTGCATTCTGTTGTATCGGTTCTCCTAGGTATGTTACAGTCACACTGCATTCTGTTGTATCGGTTCTGCTAGGTATGTTACAGTCACACTGCATTCTGTTGTATCGGTTCTGCTAGGTATGTTACAGTCACACTGCATTCTGTTGTATCGGTTCTGCTAGGTATGTTACAGTCACACTGCATTCTGTTGTATCGGTTCTCCTAGGTATGTTACAGTCACACTGCATTCTGTTGTATCGGTTCTCCTAGGTATGTTACAGTCACACTGCATTCTGTTGTATCGGTTCTGCTAGGTAGGTTACAGTCACACTGCGTTCTGCTAGGTATGTTGCAGTCACACTGCATTCTGTTGTATCGGTTCTGCTAGGTATGTTACAGTCACACTGCATTCTGTTGTATCGGTTCTCCTAGGTATGTTACAGTCACACTGCATTCTGTTGTATCAGTTCTCCTAGGTATGTTACAGTCACACTGCATTCTGTTGTATCAGTTCTCCTAGGTATGTTACAGTCACACTGCATTCTGTTGTATCGGTTCACTCATCTGTTTGTTGAAGCATTCGTTACAGTCAGTGTACCATAATAATAATAAAATAACAGTGTCAGTATAGCTTTATGTTTTCGGCTTTTCTGAGCCTTTTGTCCATGGTGCTGAATTAAGCAATATTACACGAGAGGGTGTGGTTTAACGTGATTATTGCCACGACAGTGATGCGGTAAGGAACGAGACAAAGTCGAGTTCCGCAAGCATCACTGAAGTGACAATAATCACGTTAAACCACACCCTCAAGTGTAATATTGCAATTATACAACAGTTATCCTTAAAACTAAGAAAATACGACCACAAATGAAAGAAGAAGAAACTAGCTAGCCTAGCCACCGAGTTTGCTAGCGCTCTGGGAAAACAGAGCAGCTGAATTCTTTGTTTTGATTAGGTGGTGAATGGTGCTGGTTTAACCCACGGCTAGAAGCCGTTTCATGAAGAAATCAACAAAAAAATTAAGAAATTAGAAAACAAATGTTTAAGAAGTAGTGGAAAAATAGCCGATCGACAAGCTCAGTGTGTGTGTGTGTGTGTGTGTGTGTGTGTGTGCGTTGCGTGCGTTGCATGCGTTTCGTGCGTGCGTGTGTGCGTGTGTGCGTTGCGTGCGTGCGTGCCATACCCCCAGGTGATCCACTGCAGCGGCTACTTGAAGATACGTCAGTACATCGTGGACATGGCCCTGTACGATTCCTGCTACCAGATCATCGGCCTGGTGGCCGTGGGCCACTCGCTGCCCCCTAGTGGCATCACGGAGATCAAGCTCCACAGCAACATGTTCATGTTCCGCGCCAGCCTGGACTTCAAGCTCATCTTCCTGGACTCCAGGTACGCACGGGAGAAACCGGCTGGCGTGGGAGTGCCGTGGAGAGCAAGCGGTCCTCAGCCTGTGGCCCACTGGAGGGCCGCGGAGATATACTGTAGCAAGTGGGCCCCTGAATAATATTGGCAAAACACTATATGGCCCTCATTTATCAATGCGGTGTACTGTGTACACCCCAATTTGGGTGTACACCTACATTTGGGTGTACACCGCGTTGATAAATGAGGGCCTATGATTGTAATGATAATGGGCCCGATTCACTAAGCTGTTTAACACCCATATTTTGGGTGTAAAGGAATTTTCCAAACTTCCCACGTTAGTAGTCCCTGCATGCAAGTCTGCATGAGCAGACTTGAGAAAGAGTGGCCGTCCACAAAATTCTGACAAAAAAAAAAATCAGTCTAATCAGGAAGTTTGGAAAATTCCGTTACACACAAAATATGGCAACTTCTTAGTGAATCGGGACCAATATGACCACAATATAGGAAATACAAAACATATCCCTCATATTTTGTCTTTAAAACCCTGAAAAGTGAGCTTTCATCTGGTTACCCCAAATAGGAACTCACGGTATGCTACGTTAGTTCCATCATTGATCCATGCCTGAACACAATTCAATTTGATTGATCATTCAAATAAACATGCTCTGAAATGGCCATGAATGCTTTTGAGATGTTCAAGTGGACCCTCATCCAGAAAAGGTTGAGCACCCCTAGGTTGTATAGAGCCACTCCAATATGTCTGCTGTCATCTTACTTATTTGACATGCAGTAGCAGTGTCGGCAATTATGCATCGTTGTGAACAGCTTGGTGTTGTGTTTGGGAGGCAGGGTGGCTGAGTTGACGGGCTACGAGCCTCAGGACCTGATAGAGAAGACTCTGTACCACCATGTCCACGGCTGCGACGTGTTCCACCTGCGCTTTGCTCACCATCTCTGTGAGTACAATAGCCTACACACATCCCAGATAATGAGGGATGGGGTTCTCCCTTTATACACTGCTGCCACATGCACAACTATAGCAAAACAAGATAATGCAAAAAAGTATCTTCTGGATGACAGTGCATGCGAGCCAAAACGTGATAATGCTTCGTCTCTCTCTGCTATTACAACATCGGGTGGTAGTAGCTGTGGTAGTATAGTCTATGGTGGCGTTAGCCAACAGCGCCCGAGGATATTTAGTGGCACGCTATGAGTTAAGAATAAGACGGGTTAAACGTAGTATAGGGCACAATTGCCACGTATATTATTATGTCATGTGCCAAATGTATAATGGCAAATACCACAAGCATGAGCAACCCAAACCCCTGACATGTTTTTCTCCCCCCCCCCCCCCCCCACACCGTGCCGTATAGTGCTGGTGAAAGGGCAGGTCACCACCAAATACTACCGCATGCTGTCCAAGCACGGGGGCTGGGTGTGGGTGCAGAGCTACGCCACCATCGTCCACAACAGCCGCTCGTCGCGGCCACACTGCATCGTCAGCGTCAACTATGTCCTGAGGTCAGTCATCCACGCCACAGCCACGACGTCACAATGCTCCCGCCTCCCAATCACTGTTGTTTTCGTCGACTAAAACTAAGACGAAAAATGTTCGTCGACTATACCTTTTCCACTGAAGAAAACTAAATGGAAACTAAATTAAAACTATGCTATGGTGACTAAAACTAAGACTAAATGTACTGCCAATTTCGTCAACAAATAAAAACTAGACTAAAATGTTAGGAAGGGAGTCAAGGGACTAGTGGACAAGAGATCCAGTATAAGTAATTTTACACGTGCTGAAAATAGCCGATCTATCTAGATCGGCTATTTTCAGCAAGTGTAAAATAAGTCATTATGACGGCAACAAGGCCCGCAAAAATACATTTTAGTCGACTAAATCACCTGTAGATTTAGTCGACTAAAATCTTGTGACATTTAGTCGACTAAAACTAGACTAACACTAATACATTCCAGGTGACTAAAATGTGACTAAAACTAAGTGAAAACTATTCAAGAGACTATGACTAAAATTAAAATAGAAATTTGCTGCCAAAAACAACACTGCTCCCAATGTTCCACACTCGTATAGGCCTGTCAACAATTAATTACATAATCGCCCTATAATAGCAATTATTTGAGATGATCGCAATTATTTTTGTCGTAATCGCCAATCGTTTTCCGTGTTTGAGAAATGTCCGAAATGTCCAATATATTTTTTTTTACTAATTTTTTTTGGAAAGAAAAAATAATGTATAATATTTTTAAATCAGTGATTTGGGTGATTTGGGAAAAAAACCCCGGTCCGCCCCCGGTAACAAGATGTGCACATGCACGCACTACAGTGGGGACACACGCAACAGGCCAACAGCACGCACACCAAGGCCCGCCCCTGCACTACTACTAACACAGTCATCGTTTGCATGTATTTGTGCTGAAATAATGACTTTAAGATCTGGTTCAACCTAAATTGGAATTTAATAGTAATAGCTGATCTATAAGCTCACAACTTGTAGCTATCTTTTTGGCTCTAGGCTTAAAAGAATGCCCAGAATGTGTAAGAATGGCATTCATAAAAGTGTCTGTGTGCGCGTGTGCGCGTGCGTGCGTGCGTGCGTGCGTGCGTGCGTACGTGCGTGCGTGCGTGCGTGCAGTGACATGGAGTACAAGGACCTGCAGCTGTCTCAGGAGCAGAGCCGGAGCAGTAAGTCTTGTCTCAGCTATAAGAGCAGCCCGGCTTCATCTCAGGACCGCAAACACCTGAAGAGCAAGACAGCCAAGGTCAAGAGCAAGCTGAAAACATCACCCTATCCACAGGTAAGACAGCCAAGGTCAAGAGCAAGCTGAAAACATCACCCTATCCACAGGTAAGACAGCCAAGGTCAAGAGCAAGCTGAAAACATCACCCTATCCACAGGTAAGACAGCCAAGGTCAAGAGCAAGCTGAAAACATCACCCTATCCACAGGTAAGACAGCCAAGGTCAAGAGCAAGCTGAAAACATCACCCTATCCACAGGTAAGACAGCCAAGGTCAAGAGCAAGCTGAAAACATCACCCTATCCACAGGTAAGACAGCCAAGGTCAAGAGCAAGCTGAAAACATCACCCTATCCACAGGTATAAGAGCAGCATTGAAATGCCCCGGTTACTGTCAATAATTGATGTTTATTGTGATTCAAACATGCCCTGCGGCTTTCATGATGTGTGGTTACATGTTTCTTTCCCATAACACTGTATTGCCTTAATCAGGGTTCAAAAAAGCATTGCTGTGCATGCATAGTAAATAATAGTCTCTTTCGGGGGGAAACCTTCTGTATGTCCAAAACTGTTACTTTTCAGGATTACATTTAAAAAGCACACCCGTGTGAAATGAGGGGCGATCTTGTCATCGTCATATTTAGCGGAATTATCAGCTCTTATCAGCATACATCATCATGCATCATCGCATACTGACCAATCAGAATTCCTGTTGCCTGTGATTGGTTAATTCTGGCCAATCAGAATGCCTGTTGCCTGTGATTGGTTATAGCTGATTTGCTCGTTTACATATGACGTAGGTTTTCCCTTCAATGTCAATGGCGTGTAATGTTTTGATGTTTAATTCATGTCATAAAAAGCGGATATCTGACGTAATTTCTCTGTTCACCGTCAATGGCAAAACCTGAGATGGGCGGGGACCAGATTTAGCGGACAATTGACAGAAATTCTCTTACCGTGGTCAATGGCAAATCTTGAGAGGTGTGGGGACAAAAGCCGTTTATAGAAGCTGGGGCTAGCGCCTTTTAAAAATAGCAGATTCAACTCAAAACGTGTCGCTTACAGATCTGCTACTTTTGTGTGACGCTAGTCAGGTTAGTCAGGTAACTGCTCCTGATGACCAGGTTGGTGCCTTGCGTGGTTTTTTTGGGTGAATGTACTGCACATTATAAAGCACTTTGGATGAAGACGCTATATAAATGTAACATTTATCACCATTTTAGACAAAGGGAAATATATGTATGCTTATCAATGTTTTCAGTTTTGTAAAAGGTTCACTTCACAGTGACAGAATCAGGTCAAACAAGACACCTAACCGCTAATGTTAGGTGCTGTTTTAATAGCATAAATATGTGAAAAATGTATTTTGACCAATGAAATACCCCAAAGGAGTAGAGACTAACCGAGAAGTAGGCCTAATAATTATAATGAACACAGACAACGCAATGGAACATAATAGGATATGTGACTTTAAGTGCTAGGAATGTTGGCTGGCTGTACGCTTTATTCATTCTCCATGTTCTACGGAAGAGAAAACGAAGTTTTATGGTTTTATTTAGGAGTTCTGAACAGTAGCGTACTGGTACATGTACTTGTACTGTACATGTACTGGTACATGTATACTTGTGCATTATCATGTGTTGGCGGTGCTGCATGCTGTGCGTCGCCAGCAAAGTGTCAGCAGCCGTTGGGTTTGTTTGGGTGTAATTCAACTTTACCACATCATCACTTTTTATCTAATAGCAATGAGAAGCTGTGGTTTCCAGTGATTCCCTAACAGACAAGGGAGGTTCTCAACATGCGGGGTCCACAAACTATGTATGTTACCTCACCAGAGAAGACAGAAATAAAATGAAATAAAAAGTAATCAACAAACTACTATCAAAACTGGTCAAACATTAGCCAAATTGTCAAACAACTGCCCGTTGGGCACTGGCCTACTTGGAACGATGCAAGTTGGAAATGCATGCCCCACCCAGATATTATGTCCCTTTCATTCCCATATATGGATTATTGAGTTCTTTGTCAGGCATGCCCAAATATGGAGTCTATGCATCAGAATGATGTCAGAAGAGGCCCTGTCCAGAGCCCGGGCAGAGGCCTTTTTCGGGGCGGTCCTGGACAACCGTGGGTCCGACCGACTGGGCACTGCACCCCCTGTGGTGGTGTGGAACGCGTGTCTATGTATACACATGCACACACAGTGCATTTATAGTTCAAAGATATAAGAAAGAGGCAAAAATTGTGAAATATAGCGGATAGTGGATCAGCTATATTTCACAATTTTTGCCTCTGTAGATCTGCTACAAGAAACCAAAGGACTATATTTAAAGGAGAGGTCACACGGTATGTTTGTGACCTCTCCTTATATGGGGGTGCCCTGGCACGAAAAGTTCTCAGCCAAAATCATTAATTTGAGGGTCCTACCTAGAACACCACTAACCACTAACTAGCCATGCAGCGTAACATTTCTTCTGTCTTTTCTTTCCGCCCTCCAGCAGGGCGGCGGCGCTTCGTTCCAGCAGGCGGACAAGCTGAGTCGCTCCCCTCGGCAGTCGGCGGCGGGAGTGGCGTACCCAGGGGCGTACCCCCTGAAGGAGCACCCGGGGGGGGCGTACCCCCTGAAGGAACATCCCGCGGGGGCCTACCCCCTGAAGGAGCACCCCACAGGGTCCTACCCCCTGAAGGAACACCCCACGGGGGCGTACCCCCTGAAGGAGCACCCCACAGGGGCCTACCCCCTGAAGGAACATCCCGCGGGGTCGTACCCCCTGAAGGAGCACCCCACAGGGGCCTACCCCCTGAAGGAACATCCGGCGGGGGCGTACCCCCTAAAGGAACATCCCGTGGGGGCCTACCCCCTGAAGGAGCACCCCGCAGGGGCCTACCCCCTGAAGGAGCACCCCGCGGGGGCCTACCCCCTGAAGGAGCACCCCGCAGGGGCGTACCCCCTGAAGGAACACCCCGTGGGGGCGTACCCCCTGAAGGAACACCCCGTGGGGGCGTACCCCCTAAAGGAACACCCCGCGGGGGCCTACCCCCTGAAGGAGCACCCCGCTCCGGCGTATGCCCCCTTGGCCTCCTGCAGAGAACAGAGCTACAGCTCCGCTCAGCAGGCACGTGCACACACATACACATGAAAGGGGGGCTTTGAGCACCTTTTTACCCGTCTGTATAACAAAGTCCCTCTCTAGACAATGAAAGCAGCATGTACAGTATAATAAGGGAAAACTTGCTAAATGTGTGGCAAATCTGCAACAAAAAAATAAGCTTACCACTATAGCTTTCTTCACAGATGTGTTCATAAAGGTGTTTACAATCACATATACGTTTTCGTGTATACTTTAATTTAACCCTGCCCCCCCATGCGTGCACCCAGCTGGCCCAGCAGCTCATCAGCTCCCTACAGAGCAGAGGGTCGGACACCCGCTGGAGCTACGGTGCCTCAAGAGCCCACCACCACCACGCTCACAGCCTCAGCCCCTCAGCACCCAGCACATACCCAGGTACACACCACCACACCACCACCACCACCACGCTCACAGCCTCAGCCCCTCAGCACCCAGCACATACCCAGGTACACACCACACCACGCTGACAGCCTCAGCCCCTCAGCACCCAGCACATACCCAGGTACACACCACACCATGCCATGCTCACAGCCTCAGCCCCTCAGCACCCAGCACATACCCAGGTACACACCACACCATGCCATGCTCACAGCCTCAGCCCCTCAGCACCCAGCACATACCCAGGTACACACCACACCACCACCACCACGCTCACAGCCTCAGCCCCTCAGCACCCAGCACATACCCAGGTACAAACCACACCACCACCACCACGCTCACAGCCTCAGCCCCTCAGCACCCAGCACATACCCAGGTACACACCACACCATCACCACCACGCTTACAGCCTCAGCCCCTCAGCACCCAGCACATACCCAGGTACACACCACACCACCACCACCACGCTTACAGCCTCAGCCCCTCAGCACCCAGCACATACCCAGGTACACACCACACCACGCTCACAGCCTCAGCCCCATAGCACCCAGCACATACCCAGGTACACACCGGTGAGGAATGTATGATCGAAGCTGTAAGATCTTGTGTGTCAAAAACTGGTACTGTTGGCCTGGGCTGTGGCTCAGCATTCCAGGCACCTTGTCTGGTAATCCAGTCTGACAGCCACAAAAAAGAAAATAATTAACTAGTACTGTTAGGAAATTGAAAAAAGGAACCTTTGTTCCAATGAAGCCGACTTTATTGAAAGTTAATACTTTTCAATGGTTCAAAAGTACCACAGACGAAAAACAGTCTAAGTCCAAATTTCATTCTGACCCCTCCACGAAAAGGCCTCGTTGTCCTGAACCCGTATCTATCATTTATACATTATGGATCAATAGTGTGGACTTAGACTGTTTTTCGTCTGTGGCATTCATTTATGGACATAGAAAGGTAGACGCCTCCTTCGGCTCTGGGGTGTCTGTACCTCGAGAGGAGGTAAGTTTCCGCGATGCACGCGGAAGCTTGTGCGTCACAGAAGGGGACGTTCGGTAGACCAACCAGAGGCCGATGAACTGCAGCAGCCAATAAGGCATAGGTGTTCTATGGAGCTAACATCCTATTATCCAAATTCAAACGGAAACAAGCAGCAGAGGGCGCTGTTCTTTCCTCTTTTGTTTGCCCACGGGTTCCCAGATTGGCTCGACATGTGACATGTAAATGAATCATGTATTTGCGAAATCTGCACTGGATCTGGTCTTACGTGCAGTAAATGTACCGTCTCTCTCTCCCCCCCCCCCCCCCCCCCTTCCCCCCCCAGGCCGCAGGCATCCCGACGACCCCCAGGGCGACGCCTACTGCTCCGCCCCGCCGCGGCCCAGCAGCCGCTTCAAGGAAGAGTCCTCCTCCTACGAGCACCACAAAGCGGCGGACGCTCGCTCGCACGGCGCCACCAAGGAGGCCAAGATGCCCCCATTGGGCCAGGACGTCTTCTACAGAGCCTCTGGAGGCCCGGTGGGGAGCAGGAGCCGACCGCTGCTCAGCGCCGGCCTGGTGCTGAGCAAAGGTACATGCTTCTGTCTTTAGATAATCACCAGACAGTGTGGCCTTGTGGTTAGAATAGACAATCACCAGACAGTGTGGCCTTGTGGTTAGAATAGATAATCACCAGACAGTGTGGCCTTGTGGTTAGAATAGATAATCACCAGACAGTGTGGCCTTGTGGTTAGAATAGATAATCACCAGACAGTGTGGCCTTGTGGTTAGATAATCACCAGACAGTGTGGCCTTGTGGTTAGAATAGATAATCACCAGACAGTGTGGCCTTGTGGTTAGATAATCACCAGACAGTGTGGCCTTGTGGTTAGAATAGACAATCACCAGACAGTGTGGCCTTGTGGTTTGAATAGATAATCACCAGACAGTGTGGCCTTGTGGTTTGAATAGATAATCACCAGACAGTGTGGCCTTGTGGTTAGAATAGATAATCACCAGACAGTGTGGCCTTGTGGTTAGAGTGTCCGGCCTGAAACTGGGAGGTCGGGGGTTCCATCCCCGGCCGGGTCATATGCCAAAGACTGCAAAAATGGGACCCAATGCCTCCCTGCTTGGCACTCGGCATCAATGGGTTGGATTGGGGGGGGGGGGATTTGTGTTTCTGTGATTTGTGTTTTCCAGGAAGAAACACAAATCGATTAAAACTTGACCTTCAACAAAACCTTTTCAATAATGATTAATGGAATTGTTGATGCTTGCTTTGATCCTTGAAGGTAACCGCGACCAGCCCCCCCCCCACCACCACCACCACCACCACCACCACCACCACCCCAGCGCCCCCCACAGCGCCGTGGCCCAGCCGCTGCCCATGCAGCTGGTCCTGGAGCAGAGGAGGAGCCCCCCATACGCACCCCCCCCACCGCCGCACAACGCCGCCGGATACCCCGAGCACGCCGACAACCACGGGGGAGGGGAGCGCCACGAGAACCCCAAGGGACACCGGCGCGGGACGGCGGAGTCCGGCGAGGAGGAGGAGGAGGAGGAGGGGGGCGGCGACGGGAGCAGGAAGATGTGGATCGGGATGGGGATGGGCGTGGGCCTGGGCCTGGGGGTCCGGCTGCAGCCCGCCCAGACCCCGTCCTACGTGTCGCTGAACCTGCGCCAGGTGGTGGGGAAGCACCACGCAAACTACGCCGCTAACTACGGATACCACCACCACGGCAGCGGCGAGGTGGTGGGCACGGCGTACGGCTACCAGAGCCCGGCGTCCAGCCCCTCGCCGCCGGGGGGCGGGGCCCACCGGGACATGCCGCACTACATCGGGACGTCGGTCATCATCACCAACGAGAGGTGACCGGTCGGAAAACATCTGCACCACATAGACATGAAGAAGGTAGTCGCCTCCTTCGGCTATCTGGGGCGTGTGTCTCTCTGGAAGGCAACATGGAGGCAAGCGTCTCCCCCGTCCCCCGTCCCCCCCAAGCTTCCACGTGCGTCACAGAACGGGACGTTCGGTAGACCAACCAGCGGCACTTGCTTTGGCATTGTGAACATTTGTTTCCTCAGGCCAATGATGCTTTGAATTGATAAGTCCTGGAAAAGACACACAGGCTGTGATTGGCCAGTAGTCACTGACGCTTGACTTCCACCTTCGCTGCAGACACATCGCTCCAATGAACTGCAGCGGCCATTGAGGCATCTATTTTTTTATATACATATATATATATCTATGCGTCTGATGTGACCAATTGGAACGTCTCAAGGTGACCAAGAGTTGTACGAGGCGAGGAGGACTGAGCACGGTGCAGTAAAGTGATATTTTTGAGTAAGGGTTGTTAAATAGCTCTAGTAACCATTGGTAAGGGTTGTTAAATAGCTCTAGTAACCATTGGTAAGGGTTGTTAAATAGCTCTAGTAACCATTGGTAAGGGTTGTTAAATAGCTCTAGTAACCATTGGTAAGGGTTGTTAAATAGCTCTAGTAACCATTGGTAAGGGTTGTTAAATAGCTCTAGTAACCATTGCCATAGAGTGTGTGTTCAATAACAGGGGTATTCCGTTTGTCAAGCTCTTTCGTTAAAAAAATTAATATTTATTAATATTGCGATAACAATTGTATCATTGGTCAGGAGAGAGAACTCATACAGTGGATAAAACAAGTGGCAGACAAAATCGGAACTAAGCTGAAAAATGAAATAATGTAACCCACTATTTTCTGTTTAGTAAAACGTTGGAGAGACAGGAAGACCGCGCTGTTACTGAACGGACACTATAACACACGCTTTAAAGGGATAGTTCAGCATTTTGTAACTTTTTTTTAAAATAATCTTTATCCCACAATTTTGCAACCCAATTTTCACCCAGTGTCAATTATCTAATGTAATCCTGGGCGCTATACACTTCCTCTGCCAACCTTCAAGGCATGAGGAATCCAAGCTGCTTCTTTTCACCTGACAGGGGGGAGTTTCCCCGGCCGGACGTAGCGCGTGGAAGGAACACTTTATTCCGACCAGTTCCTTTCTCCTCCATCAGGCGTCCCGGCTGGCCAGGGGGAGGTAGTTTTAGAGACCAGGATTACTGCATGTTTTTGTGAGTGTACCTACCCTATGGGACACGGGGAGAACATGCAAACTCCACACAGAAAGGCCCTTTCGCCAACCCTGCCTCGGGTATGGGCACTGATGACGCGGAGGAGAGAGCACGCACCCAGCGCCCACGGCGTCCCCAGCGGGAATCGAACCCAGGACCTTCTAGCTGTGAGGAGACAGCACTACCGACTGTGCCACCGTGCCCCCAGAATTTTTTATTTAATGAAATACTTAATTAATATAGTGGTTGCAACTGTATTCATTGATTGTCCGAGTCCTGTGGTGGGAGATCTGGTCTGGTTTTGGAGAAATATTAAGTAGTTACGGTCATTTTGTGGGGGGCACATAAAAGGTAAATTAATTCACAAAACTAGTGTGATTTGTATTGTTGACCTATTTCTACCATATAGTGCAACTTTCGTAAATCTTTTACCCCTCTATCACACGGATCTATGTTTTCTGTGTCCATATCACTACGCCCAAAAAATTGTTCCATGTGATGGAGGGGTCAAAGTTGAACGAAAGTTGCGCAAATATTTTAGAAATAGGTCAACAATACAAATTGACGCTAGTTTTGTGGATTCATTTACTTTTAATGCTTGGCCCCAGTGCCCCCCACAAAATGACCGGAACTACTTAATATGCACCAAAACCTGAGCAGAACTCCCACCACGGGACTCGGGGCAATCAATTAATACAGTTGCAACCACTATTAATGGCAAGTATTTAATACAACTTAAGTTAACAAATTGTGAACTATACTATTAAGCAAAAAGAAAAATCACTTTTAATACAGCTCTGTTACCCCTCAAGCAGTTTGGCAAGCAACAGATCAGGACTCAAGTATAGGCAGACTTCACAGAGAAGGTCAATTAATGTGGGTCCTGGTTGAAACTAACTGAGTGAACTCTACTAACCTGACTAACCTGACAGGCTTTATAACACTGTAAGAAAGAAATAGCCAGCACACCAATGTCCTTCAGGTAGGAATTCATTCATTCAGCACGGACAAACACAGCAGACACGGATGCGTTTCAGCATCAAGCCTTCTTCAGCGTGTATGATAAGGCTTTTGTCTTTGCAGATGACTCGAGTAAGGGTGGAACCGAGGCTAGCACAATTGTTTACACGCCGAAGAAGGCTTGACTGCAAAACTCGTCCGTGTCTGCTGTGTTTATCTGTGCTGTATGAATTAAAAACTGTGCCAGAACTTGAAGGACATTGGAGTGCTGGCTATTTCTTTCTTTACTGTGAATCTCTGTGAGCCGTGCACCTGGTAAACTGTAGAGAGTACATACAGAGAGTGATCGCTCTTCTTTTCTGCTTGGCCTATCTCTGGAATACTTTAATTTGATCGTATTTTCATATGATCCCAATAAATTCTTTGACGTAAAAATGATGTTAGACACTTCCAAAGAGTATGGTCTCCGGATTACAGTAATCTATATTTGTTCCTATTACTATTCATGAGTCCCTTCCGGTTTGGTTGTGTAAAGCACAAACCACACCAGTTGCAACTCCTTGCGGACAAAACCGTTTTAAGGTCAACCACACCAATGCAACTCATTGAGGAGGAACCATTTCGTCCAAAGGAGTTGCAACTAGTGTGGTTTGGTCTTACAGTAAGACATGCATTGGAAAGGCTTGCATTGTGTTTGGTCTTACAGTAAGACATGCATTGGAAAGGGCTGCATTGTGTTTGGTCTTACAGTAAGACATGCATTGGAAAGGCTTGCATTGTGTTTGTTCCGGCATACTAACGCAGTAAGACAGGCATTAGTCCGACACCCGACCCAAAACCCAACCCTAAACCTAACCTCACAGGAAGCCATGGGTTAGTTTTAAGCCACCACGCATGTCGGGAGTCACGGGTGAGTTTCTTAGTCAGTTAGCTGTAACTGAGCGACAGTGTTGTCTGACTAATGCCTGTTGGACTGTTAGTATGTCTAACCAACGTATGCACAATTGCACATGAAATGAAAATTATGTTTGTTTGCATTTTTTTTTTTTTGCCTATTTATTGTTTGTTTTACTGGGGGGAAAGTTATCCCAATAAACAATGCTATACATTTCAAATAAAGTATTTCACTTTGGTGCATTTTAATAGCCTAGAACAAACGGGCACGCAGTGTTCCTGAATTAGTGAATATTTTACTAGATATTTTTACAGAAAGAAATGAAAGCAAGCAACATCACCGCAGAAATAATTGTGTTAAAGCTACAACAATTCAGTACTTTCACGAGCAAAATTATATTTTAACCATTCTGTATGCAATACAATAGAACTATCTGCATTGGTTGGCTGTCGTGTGGTCTCCCTGATCTTCCATTGAGAAACTATACAGTCTTCTAATTAGTGTCTCATGAAACAAGATGTGACCAAAATGTTCTGAAACAATCTAAAATATGTTATGTCAAATTCAAAACAAAACAAAACATGGATCCCAGATTCAAACCAGCGCTGGAGGGTTGGAACACATTTCGGCAAATATGAGTAATTTTACTTGTAGTACTTTAAGTACATTTTGATGCCGATGCTTTTGTACTTTTACTCAAGTACATTTCCAAATTCCGTACTTTTACTTGTAACAAAGTAGTTCTAAATTGCAGCATTGGTACTTTTACTTAAGTAAAACAATTGAGTACTTTTTCCACCACCGACTATAAGCATTATATCCAGTATGCTCACGCTGTAAAGCTTCCACTTCAAGAGGAAAAGGGGATTCATGTCTAACCAACGGGGAATGGACGCCGAGGAGCTGAAACGCACCATATCTGCCCTCTCTGCATTGCACGTTAATAACCCATTCTGACCTGAGATCAGATTCTAAAAATGTCTTCTACATCCTGACAGTTTTCTGAAAAAGCTATGTTTCTATGTCAGTCATTCTTCGATTTAAAAAAAAAATAGCAGACCTCAAGTGAGTGAATACATATGTTTAGATGCCTGTGACAGCCTCTCAGCTGGTCAAACAATGCTGCTCCGCCGTTCTACGACAGAAAAACAGGTGAGGACAAAGCGTACGACAGCTCCCGACCAGACGTGACTTTTTGTCCTAGCTCAAGTTCAATTTCAAGCTTTTGCGGAAATGGTAAATGCCGGAAATTGCGGTAATTTCGGCGTGCACCCATATTTTGGCGTACGCAGTACGCACGGTGGATAAATGACTTGAGGGCCCATGTGTTTCTTTTTTAATGTACTGTATAAAGACTCACTCGGTATGCATTGTTACAGATGTATTTGCAGCACTATAGCTATGGTCGGGACCCATTTGTATGGCTCACTTTATTTATTTGTCCTTCATTTTGTTTTTAATTAATATTACCATTAGTATTATTATTATAAAAAGAAAATATCATGAATTAAAACAAAATCAATGATTTTTTTTTTTTTTTTTTTTTCATGAATGAAGCAATAAGCAAAAACAAAGACATTCCATAAATTAGAAAACAAATATTTAAGAAGTAATGCAAATAAGACAATCTACAAGCTGTAGATCTGCCATTTTCACTAGTTTTGGTCCCAGGTAAACGTCTAATTTCTTATTTGGGTCTTTAGCTAAAAAGTTTAGGAATAACTGGCTTACAGTACAGTAAGTGCACATGTGGATCAGTTAGTGAGTGACATTTACTTAGACTGTACTTAACTATAATTTTTAGGTAGGCCTATTTAATTTTTTTGGGGGGTTGCCTATTTCCAATTTCCAATACATTTAGGCTTACAGTACTCCACTACATCTCAGATCCTATAATGGGTCCATTTGGTTCCATTTGTATACACTCTCAGAGTTAAAATAACATTGATTTTACAATATAAATTGGTGTCTCAGAAACAGAAATGCCATTAAATATGGGGGTCCGTATAAACTAATGCATGTCAAAATGGGGGTCCTTGAAATTGTGGTGAGAATCACTAGCTAGAGCCGTAAAAATCTTCTCTTATGAGAGTCCCTGGCATGTCTTTGGGAACCACTGGTTTAGTTGCAGGTTGTTGTTTTAGTGTAATTGCACAGGTGAATGTTATGAGATTCACACACAGGTCTTGTTGTGTAGTGTGTGGAGGACAGGACATACAATAATACGAATATAAGAGGTTTGGTTTTAATCTGAATGACGCTTCTTTTGATCAATTATAGATTCTTCCAATCTATTATTGAGCAGCTCAAGCTGACCTTGTGTGTTCGTACGTGTCTGTCTCCTAGCTAGCGCGGCATGGGAAACCATGAACAGCTGCGATTGATTGCAACAGAAAGCAGCCGCTAATTACACTAATTGTGCACAAACAAGGTGCCACAGCATGCCACTCACACATGCTCCACTTCTAAATGCACGCGCGCGCACACACACACACACACACACACACACACACACACACACACACACACACACACACACACACACACACACACACACACACACACACACACACACACACACACACACACACACACACACACACACACACACACACACACACAGCAAATTATAGAAGCAGCAGTGCTGTTTGGATCTTTCATTTATGAGATTACCCAGATACCTGGCTGTTGAGAAGCCTGTTGAAATGAATAGACACACTGTGCCGGGCCTGCACTATAGTCTAGTTCATACATGAGGGCCCCATGAAATAAACTCATCAAAGGCACTGCTGCTTAATTCAATTCCACACTGGGTGGGTGTGTGATGTTTTGCTCCGATTATTATTAATAATCATATAATTATTAAATTGTGGTCATGTCTTCATTTGGGGAAATAGGACAGCACAGTATTTGTATTAACCCATTTTGGGGCGGGAACCCCCTTTAGTGTTTTAAACATTATGTTATATTTTAGCTATTGAAAAATAACAGATCTACAAGCTCATAGCTTGTACTGTATAGGTCTGCTATTTTTGAAAAATCGTGGAAATATTTATTTCAGAAAACTGGAACATCTTTCCATCCATTTCCATCTTCAACTAAGTTGGAACATGGTGGTAAGTTCTTCAACTAGGAACATGGTGGTAACAGTTCTTCCAGCAGAGAATCCCTAACCTTGCTTCAACAGACTTTCAACCTCGGAGGAAAGCCTGGTCTGTGTAACTAAATCGCCCGTGTGATCCGGGCTAGACCACATGATAGAAAACGTTTTGCCGGTTTGGGGTTTCCGTTTTTTTTTTGTCTCGCCAGTCGGCAGTCGCTACGAGTTGGAATAAAATATGCTGCAAGACGTCGCAGCACGCCGCGTTGTGACTGAGCTTGTAGATCTGCCATTTTCAGCATGCAACCTAGCATGAAACTGGATCTCTTGTCCACTAGTCCCTCTCTGACATTTTAGTCTAGTATTTATTTGTTGACGAAATTGTCAATATATTTAGTCTTAGTCATATTAGATTCGTTATTATTTAGTTCTAGTCAGTGAAAAAAGGTAGTCGAACATTATTCGTCTTATAGTTTTAGTCGACGAAAACTACTGCAGGGTCCAGTCAAGCATTTGGTCCACAAAGGGAGAAAGACCTTGCGGCCTTGTTTCCATTCTGGTCCCATCATGCATTCATTCACAATCAACACGACGATAACAACAATTGAGACATCTCAAAATCATGAAATAATTATGTACAGGTTGGAGGAGGAATAAAGCAGAGGTCCAGTGCTGAGATGGGACCCCCTCATGTGTAGAGAACTAGAGATGAGCCCAGACAGACACGGTCAACATTATTGTCCACTTTGGCTTGGGCTTCTCCAACACCCCGATAGGACGCACACAAGGACCCTTACAGGTCTGTAACTCAAAGAGTTACAGACCTGTGGGGGACCCTTACAGGTCTGTAACTCAAATAGTGGACCCTTACAGGTCTGTAACTCAAAGAGTGGACCCTTACAGGTCTGTAACTCAAAGAGTGCACCCTTACAGGTCTGTAACTCAAAGAGTATTGTAAACGACGGCGTTTACTAACTAAACTACCAAGATCTCAGTAGGCTGCATTTTCAACTGACTTACGTGGCCGGTTAAGACCGATATGAGGTTAGGGGACTTACGTGGCCGGTTGGTTTGGGGACTTACGTGGCCGGTTAAGACTCATATGAGGTTAGGGGACTTACGTGGCCGGTTAAGACTGATATGAGGTTAGGGGACTTACGTGTCCGGTTAAGACCGATATGAGGTTAGGGGACTTATGTGGCCGGTTAAGACCGATATGAGGTTAGGGGACTTACGTGGCCGGTTAAGACAGATATGAGGTTTGGGGACTTACGTGGCCGGTTAAGACAGATATGAGGTTAGGGGACTTACGTGGCCGGTTAAGACAGATATGAGGTTAGGGGACTTATGTGTCCGGTTAAGACCGATATTAGGTTAGGGGACTTACGTGGCCGGTTAAGACAGATATGAGGTTAGGGGACTAAACGTTTCGCGCTGGAGACGGTTGCGGTATAGGTCAGTATAGAGTAGAAGGCTGCTGAGAGCATCCAACGCTCTGATAAAATGTGATTTTGTCTCTTTCAATGCATTGATGCCTCGGCATTTGTCTCCTAGCCGCAGATCTTGAAGTATTGGCTCAGGAATGTGACGAAAAAAAAAAAGAGAAGGGTGAAGTATTCACATTCAGCGCGTTTCACCATGTATGCTCACCGTGCTGCCATAGACGCAGAGAGAGAACGGGTGGGAGACTATAGCATCGTCTCTCTCTCTCTCTCTCTCTCAGTGGGGGACTGATGAGGTGAGTGAGATGAGGATGTTGTGGGGGGGGGGGGGGGGGCTTTGCATTGGGACGGGGGGCTGGTGGTGAAGGTTTTGGGGGGGGGGGTAGTAGGGGTATATAGGGGGGGGGGGTATTTCCATTTCTTTGTGGTCGATCCCAGCCCTCCTTGATGGCACATCATTTGTCCAGAGCACCTCAGCCCCCGGGCGCATCGTCCATGCAGATGAAGTGAAAGCACGCAAGCCTCTCAAATTGGATGCAGCCTATAGATACAGTTAGTTATTATATGCTTTATTATTGTACAGTATACACTCCAGCCCCCCCCCCCCCCCCCTTCCCCCCAATTTAACTGTAGCAGGTTTTACCTATAGCAGTGTTTTATTTTTTTCATATCAAGCCCCATTATTTATTTTTGCATTTTGAGCCACGGACCACCATTTGATGACATTTAGTCTTGCAGACCCAAATGTCTTATACTTCCATCCGTTGTATTGATGTTTGTAGCCGGCCATAGCAGAGATAACGGGCAAAGATTGATCAAAATGATGCTAACTACATTCTCCAATAGAGCGTCGCAGTCCCTCCCCCTTTCAGAACGACGAGTGGCCCAGGAAATGAAATGCAATGCATTTCTCCCATAGGATTTTCTTTAAGTATTTATTTAAAGACAGTTACGCCGCGGACAAAGCCAACTCGGATCGTGACAAATCATGACAATGAACACAATATTTTGGGCCGATCAAATCATTAGAAAGAAGAAAATAAAGGCAGGAGACAACACTATTTGTTTTGTTTTTCTTCTTATAAATTATTTGATCGGCCCAAAATATTGTGTTCATTGTCATGATTTGTCACGATCCGAGTTGGCTTTGTCCGCGGCGTAACCGTCTTTAAATAAATACTTAAAGAAAATCCTATGGGAGAAATGAAATGCATTGCATTTCATTTCCTGGGCCACTTGTCGTTCTGAAAGGGGGAGGGACTGCGACGCTCTATTGTGTAGACTTCTCGTGAATCAACTCAATGCAGATGTTTAACAATAATTTAACTCTCGAGAGTGTAAAATGAAACCAAATGGACCCCTATACACTCTTAAGAGTTAACCCCTTTTGGTGTTTTAAACATTGTTATAATTTATCTATTGAAAAGCTCATAGGTCTACGACTTGTAGGTCTGCTATTTTTGAAAACTGGTCAGGATTTAGAAGACATTTTTAGAATCTGACCTCAGGTCAAAATGCGTTAAAGAACCACCATTCTTCTGTGCGTTAGAATCTGATCTCAGGTCAGAACCCCCCCCCCCCCTCCAGGGCCACTGTTTGAGAACCACTGCCATACAGGCTCCTGGATTGAGCCGTCTGCTTGCAGTGAGGTGAAGGAGTTTATCTCTAAACTCCTCCCTGCTTTGGGACTCATGATACTGCATTCATGCACACATACTGTAGACCTCAAAGGGGGCATCAGCCCCTGCCCTTTCACCCGTCTGTAAAACAACTGCCCTCTCCAGACCACCAATGCAGCATTTACTAACTACGGTGAAATAAATGCAAATGCCACTGCTTTCCATACCATGCCGGAAGGAGAATTGCTTTTTTTAGTCTCCTGAACGTGAACACAGCATTTTGCATTGAACATCTCCACTAGCTAGTAAAGAGTGCTGGGTCGATCGCGCCCCGAAAATAGCAGATCTGCTATTTTCGCTGTTTTTGTCCAAAAGTGCCCTCTTACGGGATTTCAGCCCCTTGCCTCTTTAACACTCTCTGCAGGTCATTTCAGCCCCTTGCCTCTTGAACACGCTCTGCAGGTCATTTCAGCCCCTTGCCTCTTGAACACTCTCTGCAGGTCATTTCAGCCCCTTGCCTCTTGAACACGCTCTGCAGGTCATTTCAGCCCCTTGCCTCTCTAACACTCTCTGCAGGTCATTTCAGCCCCTTGCCTCTTGAACACTCTCTGCAGGTCATTTCAGCCCCTTGCCTCTTGAACACGCTCTGCAGGTCATTTCAGCCCCTTGCCTCTTTAACACTCTCTGCAGGTCATTTCAGCCCCTTGCCTCTTGAACACTCTCTGCAGGTCATTTCAGCCCCTTGCCTCTTTAACACTCTCTGCAGGTCATTTCAGCCCCTTGCCTCTCTAACACTCTCTGCAGGTCATTTCAGCCCCTTGCCTCTTTAACACTCTCTGCAGGTCATTTCAGCCCCTTGCCTCTCTAACACTCTCTGCAGGTCATTTCAGCCCCTTGCCTCTCTAACACTCTCTGCAGGTCATTTCAGCCCCTTGCCTCTCTAACACTCTCTGCAGGTCATTTCAGCCCCTTGCCTCTCTAACACTCTCTGCAGGTCATTTCAGCCCCTTGCCTCTCTAACACTCTCTGCAGGTCATTTCAGCCCCTTGCCTCTCTAACACTCTCTGCAGGTCATTTCAGCCCCTTGCCTCTCTAACACTCTCTGCAGGTCATTTCAGCCCCTTGCCTCTTTAACACTCTCTGCAGGTCATTTCAGCCCCTTGCCTCTTTAACACTCTCTGCAGGTCATTTCAGCCCCTTGCCTCTTTAACACTCTCTGCAGGTCATTTCAGCCCCTTGCCTCTTTAACACTCTCTGCAGGTCCCTGCGTGAATGATCCTCAACCCACGTTGCAAATACTGTACTGCCATTCTCGGGTCCGAATCAGAAGAAGTGATAATAACTCACAGGAGGATACAGGATGATAAACGGAAGCGACGAAACAAAATGGGAAGTGGAACAGTGACATTGAAGCTCATGAATGGGCTCTCTCTCTCTCTCTCCCCGGATCAGCTGAAATTGGAAACCCATGTGGAGTTTTTATTTTCTGAGAGGCCCTATAGCGATGATTATCACAATACACGTAATAATAATTAACATCTCTTACTTACACGACGACATGTGCTACAGCTAGGGGTTCTCAACCTTTTGAGCTGGGGAACCCCAAAATGGCCCCCTCTCACCCCCTTAATAGAAAAAAAAATACATAATAATATACTGATATTAAGGATTATGGCTTTAATTATTTAAGTTTATGCATGCACATAGGACTATGTAAACTCTTAATTTCCAGCCAAAAAAGAAAATACAGATACATATTCGTTTCCCTTTCTTCTTTTTTTTTTTACACCAAATAATCAGAAAAATAAATCCTCCAAATAATTTCACAGGTTGAGAACCCGTGCTAAAGTAGGCTACTGTATGCCCTATGTACAGTACTGACCTTATATAGAGACAAGATCGCATGCACGGAAATATGTTATTAAAAGAATACTTTATTCATACATGTGCAATGGGTTGCCGTTATAGCGGCCTAATCCGACAGCTCAGTGAAAAACGATCACATCAACACCCAAAGCTAGCATGGAGGTCATCAGTGGTGTGATAGGTCAACTGAAGTTATACCCGCACGCACGCACGCACACACACACACACACACACACACACACACACACACACACACACACACACACACACACACACACACACACACACACACACACACACACACACACACACACACACACACACACACACACACACACACACACACACACACACACACACACACACACACACACACACACACACACACACACACACACACACACACACACACACACACACACAATGTGTTCAGTGTGTGGTCTTACACTTTCCAACAAATTCTCACTCTCGTGCCATATTTGACGTTTCGTGGGGTACCCGCGACGACGTTGCATTCCGACTGGGGGACACGATAGATTTAGGAATCTGTGACTGGCACAACTGGAACGGCGCCGACAATAAGCTGAAGTGGACTTGGGAACGTCCGGCGGTGCCTCTTGTGGCTCCAGCGGGCTCCAGGCGCCTCCATCGCTTTAACAGACGTTTTCTCTCTAAAGTCTCGTGTGGCCTGCAAGAGCGTCACCTCCCACAATTTTCAAGCGCTTCCGGTTATATAGTCTGGAAGCACGGAAGCGCTTTTGATGATAGATATATAAGCGATAAAGTGGATGTGAAGCCTCCTCCACACTTCCGTTTGGTCTTTACAGTCGCGCAAATGTATCCTATATATATATATTATTTATATTTCCCTGAACTGAAAACGACATACAGACGATTCACATTTCAGGAGGTGTAGTGCCAGACTCTATATAGCATTGGGAGATTGTGGAAACGCGAGACTACCCTCTCTCTGCGTCTTGGGTTTGAGAATGGCCCCGGGGTAATCCGTCTCTGCTTGGGGATGAATGAGGTCTGCTGGACTTTGGATTTAAAAGTAGCCTATACTGTGATTGGATTGCTGTGATGTAATGCGGATTATGGATGTATCATGTACCTATGGTTGTTTATAGGATGTTGTGTACTGGTGTTTTGTCTGTTTTTGTCTGCCTTTTATTTTTCAACTTTTACTGATCCTGTATTTAAGGTTTGTTTGTCTTGTTTTCTGTTGTCCTTTTTCTTTGGGGTGAAAATTCAATGTGTTTTGTTTTATGTCATACTTGTGGGGTTTATTTAAGAGAAGCTGTTAATGCCACCGTTTATTATTTTTCAAACTCGGTATTTAAATAATGCTTCTGTGAAAAAACCAATAAACAAAGTTAATAAAAAAAGAGAATGGCCCCGGGGTTCTCTAAAGGATATATGTGACAGATGAGAGTGAGAACGTGTTGTACTTAAGCCCCATTTATACGGGGCTGCAGGCCAGTGTCGCACACCGGAAACAGACCGTGAGCGAGCTCACGTGTCGCGCTGCAGCGCCGTGCAAGCTTGTACAAGTTCAGCTAAAACCACATGGAATCGCATCTTTCCAACACGACCACATACATGCATATTAAAAAAGGTCCCAAATTACAGTTATACCCTGTGAACACACTATATACAGTATTAAATGTGAGAAAGTTTCCTGGAAGCAACATGGCTGCTTAGCTGCCCTTGAAACCAAATACTTGCGTATGCACTATGCTTTGGAACAGGGAAACCCTCACAAATGAGAATTAATTGGAATAGCATTCACGGGGGAGGGAATACAAAAAGTACCAGAATGCCGCTGTTATAGAAGAGTTTAAGCCAAAGCAAAGTATGGTCGCTGTCAAACCAGCAACCTTGACTTGACTTTTTGACTGATTTCCCTGTGTTTTTATTGTTCAGTGTTTTAAGGTTTTTAAACCATGTTTTATGATCATGTTTTTATTATATTGGAGCTTCCTAGCGTAGCTTTTTCACACGTACTGTATGTACCAGACCGTGCATCTAAGTGACAAATACAGGTGAATCTGAATCCTTTTGTCTCCATATTATTTCCTCGTGTCGTAAGACATTATCGCCCAAAACGTTTGTATAAACATTGAACCACAATAAAAACTGCATTGGATCCACTGAGTAGAGTGGATTCACTCAGTGGATCCAAAGGTGTGTCTTTGTTAAACGTCATTTAATGCCATCGGATAGGAGTTTTCTGTTTGGATGTCAAGGCCAGAGAGTGTTTTTTTTTAGGTGTTCCTGCATAACTTCCGGGTATGATGATGATGTCACACGCATACCCTTTATAGTTATAAATATAATATAACTTTGTGTTATATTGCATGTCTGGTGTGCCCCGATTATGAATTGAATACATACAGTTACCACAATGGAAACAAGCCACGAAATGCCCTTTTTTGCGTGCGTTTTAGCACTGCTTGCGTAATTGTACTTTACTGTACTGTTTGCAATCTGTTAATAAAGTATTCAATCAAGTGGCTTTTCTCCCCCCCCCCCCCCAATAGTTTTGTACAAACGCGAAAGTGACAGTGTCAATCAAAGATAATTATAGTAAAGTGTAGCCTTCAGGACCAAGACTAAAGTCAATCGTTTAGGGGTAAAAAAAAAAGACTAAAAATACATTAGCTCACATTGGTTCAGCTCCAGCGTTGGAGAGGCTGGTCCGAGGCTCAGAGCTCTGAGGAGGTGCTTAAAGCGACAGTTAAACCACCCTCAGCCTTACCTTCCTATCGTTGGTCCTCACTAACGTTCACTAGAAGGAGTTCAGAAACCTGCCTACGAGTGGCATCACGGGTATGGTAACTTCAAACATGTCTTCAAAGTTGATCCTTTTTTTAAGAGAAAGCTTGTCGCTTCCAATAGCATCCCCGTCAATGGCGTCATTAGTAGTAGGCAGGTTTCTGTCCAGCCCTCCAATGAGACACAGAGTTAGTTTATGGAAACGTTACTATAACATACGGTTGAAAACGGGGGTCATTTAAGCACATTAAACCTCTATACTCTATACAGTACATCATGTTGGTCCTCGCGAGAAGGTCCGGCGGTGGTGGTGCAGTGGTCAGGTGGTCATTTCTGTACATATTGTAGATTGTGTATCTTCTCTATGCACAACTATGCGCCCTTCGGTCACTTAATCCATTTTGGGGCGGGAACCCCTTTATGCTATGCTTTAGCTATTGAAAAATACCAGATCTACAAGCTCATATCGCGCCACCGAGTGGCGTGCTACGAGCTTGTAGGTCTGCTATTTTATACAGAACGACTGACATAGAAACATAGCTTTTTCAGAAAACTGTCAGGATGTAGAAAACATTTTTAGAATCTGATCTCAGGTCAAAATGGGTTAAACGCGTTATCACTTTGGAGATTTTTTTGTATCTTGAGGTGCATCATGGATTTATTATTGTCCGTTTTGTAATTGTCATGTCACGTACAGTACGTTGCGGTGTAGCATCAAAGTGTCATTTTATTTCTAACCTCTTGGCCAGTTCCCACTTGGAGAGGGAGAAAAAAAGTGTTTTGACTGGTTAAATAAAGGCTAAATCAAATAAAACTTGGTCATCAGCACGTCAAAAAGGTCAGAACTCAAGAGAAGTGGTGGCGGTGGTCACTAGGCGCTCCTCTTGCTGACCAGCAGGTTCATCAGCATGTCGAAGGAGTTCCCGTCGGGCTCCACCGACACCACCCCCTGCTCCTTGGAGTAGACCTGGAGGAAGCCGCTGTGGTCCAGACCCACCACCTCTGCCTCGGGGCCGTCCTCGCTCCACAGACGCACCCGCGTCCCACTGTGTGGAGACAACACGTACATTACTTAATCCATTTTGGCCTGATGTCGAAATATATAAAATGTCTTCTAAATCCTGACAGTTTTCTGTCAGGATTTGCGACACATTTTCACGATTTAAAAAAAAATAGCAGACCTACAAGCTCGTAGCGCGCCACTCGGTGGCGCGCTATGAGCTTGTAGATCTGCTATTTTTCAATAGCTAAAGTATAACTGTCACGTCCTGTCCTAGGACGTACCACGCCTGGACCGCCGTCCCTACCTTTGCCCCTCTGTTGCCTCCCTTTCCCTGGCTGATTGTGAGACTGTGTCCACCTGTGCTTCTAAGCTGAAGAGACTTTTGTTAATGAGCATGGAGGTATATTAGGGACTCTGTGTTATTGGTTAGGTTGCTCAATTATAACACTGTGTGCCCAAGAGTGGGACTTTCTGTTATGTATGCCCTGGGAGGGTTTTCTGAGTTAAAATAAAGGTACTTGAGTGCAAGTCGTTGTTTCCTGGATTATTCTGCATACGGGTCTTAATACTGAGGTGTTCCTGACAATAACATAATGTTTAAAACACCAAAAGGGGTTCCCGTACAGTATGGGTTAATTTACAAGAAGTCTACTTAATTAGAGAGAATGCAGAATACTTGATTTTGCCTGTTATCTCTCCTAATGGTACAAACATCAATACAGCATGGAATTGCGGACAAAATCTTATCCGACGATAACAAAATATTTCTTTAGTTTTGGGTCTGAGAGGCTAAATGTCATCAAATGGTACGGGCCTGAATAAATAATGGACCTCGATATGAAAAAGGTTGAAAACCTCTGGTCTAGGCCCTAGAACAGCAGTTCTGCGCGTGTCTGTGTGTGCACGTATATGTGTGTGCGTGTCTGTGTGTCTGTGTGTGTGTGTGTTAATATATTAAAGTTCTTTGAAGTTGAAGTTGAAGTGTGTGTGTCTGTGTGTGCGCGCGTGTGTGTGTGTGTGTGTACGTGTGCGTGTGCGTATGTGTGCGTGTACGCGTGCGTGTGTGTGTGCGTATGTGTGCGTGTGTGTGTGTGTGTGTGTGTGTGTGTGTGTGTAGTGTACCTGTGCAGCCATCTCTTATAGTAGAGAGGCAGGACAGCGTCGGGGCCTCGCTGCTGGAAGGCGTCGACCAGGCCCTCCAATGAGGTGACGGCGCGGGCGATCAGCTGGGCGGAGCCGAGTGGCTGCAGCTGTGTGCCGTGCAGCGCGTTGTGCTGCCGCACCAGGTCGTTGATGCAGACGGTGGGGTTGCTGTTGCTGACGTTGAAGCCGCAGCCTGAAGCATCAGAAACACGTCAGAAACACGTCAGAAATACTGACGCGTCAGAAACACTTTTCATTCAAATGTTAGACGCTGGGAAGCCTGTTGTGTAGCCTCGGTACCAGGCTTTCATTTTTGTTGGTGCAAAAATGGAAAGCCTGGAGGAACTCATTGGCCGCTCTGGTCTAAAAGTGGGAGTCAACCCTTCCGTGTGGGCGTCGCTCCAAATTATGTGACGTAGCGCTGCACTAGGGGGGAGGAGGAGGGGCCGGGGGTGACGGACAGATCGATGAGATCCAATCAGGGCGTGCGCAAATCTCAGCCGCGACCCGCCCCCCTCTAGACCAGAAACCTAACACGTTAGCTCAGGCTACCTGTTGTGTTGTTATTATACGATGCCTTTCAATTAACGTTGTTGCTCTTTTAAAAACCCCTTTTTGGGGCAGGAACCCCTTTTGGCGTTTGGCATTATGTTATGCTTTGTTGTGTTATGTTTGTTTGTTGTTGTGTTATGTTATGTTATGTTATAACACCGAGTGGCGCGCTATGAGCTTGTAGGTCTGCTATTTTTGAAAAATCGTGAAAATGCGGCACAAATCTTTGAATATATATTCTTTCAGAAGACTTTTTTATTTTATTTCGACGTCAGGCCTAAATGGATTAAAACCCATTTTGGGCAAATCTACAAGCTCATAGCGTGCCACTCGGGTCTGCTATTTATTTTTTTAAATCTAAGAACCACTGACAGGATGTAGAACAAGACATTTTTAGAATCTGATCTTCAGGTCAAAATGGGTTAACCATAAAACTAAGGTGGAATTTACAGCAGTGGTTCCCAAACCTTTCAGCCCATATGTGGAGATATCGGGGTGAGCAGGTCTAGAGCCCCGGGCAGAGGTTTTTGTGACAACCGGCTATCAAACAGACTCGACAGCGGGCACTGCACTCCCTGTGGTGGTGTGGAACAACGTGTGGCAGATTTGAAGTCTGTGGGGCGAACGGTTTTCGAATTACGACATACATACTGTACATACACACACGTACAGTAGCCTCGGAAACCCAGACGTTTTTATTTCCAGGGAGAAAAATAAAAGTCTGGGTCCGAGTCCACTTCAATTCGGCATAGAGTAGCGCAAACATTGCTCACTCTCTGCTGATTTCTGATCGTCTCCACCTTTGTTAAATTGACATACACACGCACACATGTACACACACACACACACACACACACACACACACACACACACACACACACACACACACACACACACACACACACACACACACACACACACACACACACACACACACACACACACACACACACACACACACACACACACACACACACACACACACACACACACACACACACTCCTCTCTCTCTCTGTCGCTCTAAGTAATTAGTCTCATGTCGTGCAGCTGCGCATCGTTTCTCCCGGCGGATCCTGCCGGGAGCCGCCTATGCCATAAGAAGCATAGGTGAGTTCCAGGCTACACGTACAGATACTTGGTGCATTTATAGATAGATTGGTAAGACGTGTGAAGGAAGCAAGGAAGACGCCCAATTTCTTTCCAATATGGCTGCTGTGCATATAAACCGATTCTGGTTTCTGTACATATACAGTACATTGCATGTCGTTAACGTTAAAGCAGTAGCCCGGCGTGTGTCCGGCGTGGAGGAATGCAGAGCTCTTGTTGTGATAGAGGGTTTAATATAGGATGTGTCGTTGGGGATTAGTGGCAGCCAGGAATGTTGAGGGCCTGACAGACGGAGAGCGTCACTGTCACTCCGCTCGCGTAAGTGACACTCCGCTCGCGTCAGTGACAAGCGTCACGGCAGGCCACTTGTTCGCCATAATTACACCACGGTCGTTAAAAATGTGAACCGCAGCGAGCCAGATGGAGCAAAGGGACAGACACCATGTGCTTTTTGGCCCATGGACAAAACAACTAACTATTTTCCTTCTTTTCCTTCCTCCTTTATTGAAATGGAGACAACTTCGAGCAGCTGTGTTATCTGTTTATGGTTTCAGTTCATCACTAAATAACAACTGCTGTTAATTAACTGAAATCATGAAATGTTGAAATATGGAGACGCAATTAGCACACACTTTGCGTTTGGGCGGTCTGTGCCGTGCGTCGACGCTCCGTAAGTCTGCACTGAAAGACGAGCCAACAGGATTGACGCTTCGCACTTGATGCCGCCAATGTGTCTACAGCTGAGACAATGTACTGTAGCGGATTCTAATGAAAATAAACCGATAATCACCATGCAGTAGGTTACTTATCGCGCGTGCACACACACACACACACACACACACACACACACACACACACACACACACACACACACACACACACACACACACACACACACACACACACACACACACACACACACACACACACACACACACACACACACACACACAGGTATCCTCACCAATCAGCAGGTGGAAGGTTGGTCCCATGACGGTGGAGGTCACCAGCACTCCACCCAGCTTCATCAGGTCAGTGTAGTAGATGTCATTTGGCCACTTCACCCTCAGGTCTATGTCCTGGAAGAAGGACTTTACAGTTACTACACCCTCTCAGGTCTATGGACTTTACAGTCACTACACCCTCTCAGGTCTATGTCCTAGAAGAAGGACTTTACAGTTACTACACCCTCTCAGGTCTATGGACTTTACAGTCACTACACCCTCTATAGTCACTGTTTTACACTCTGCCTTCAACTGTTAACACATTGACTGAACCGGATGTAAACTAAACAAAAAAAACTAAAACGATGTATGTTGTGTCCTTCCGCCATCTTGTCGACCGTGCAAAGTCACACGAAATAACAGATTACCTTCTCATCATCATAGTCTACTGTATGTGTTTATTATATGTCCATGTTGTGTACCTACAGATGGAGCGCGCACACACACACACACACACACACACACACGCACGCACGCACGCACGCACACGCCATCAGAGCTTGTGCTACAGCTTGGTAATAAGGGTTTCATTAGTTATTGTGGCCTGCTATTAATTAGCGGTAACACCATGCTGACGTCTGTGGCTTCTGTGCCGATTTACTGCTGTGGCGTTTGGTGGAACTGTTCACATCATGCATGTTAACAGTGGCTGAGGCTATCGGCACTGTGTGCTGTAGTACTAGCAGACCTCCAACCACGCCGAACATGCAGCACTAGACCTGCATATATACTGCAGCAATTTTTGTCGTTGAAATTGTATCACATAAAATAAAAAGAGCTATATCAATGGGTTACTGAAACTCTTCCCAGCTAAATGTTGGTCTCTGCAAGCTCCTCTTCAATTCTGAGAATCTGGTTGTACTCGGTCAGACGCTTAACCCATTTTGGGGCGGCAACCCCTTTTGGTGTTAGCATTATGTCGTGCTTTAGCTATTGAAAAATAGCAGCTCTACAAGCTATGAGCTTGTAGGTCTGCTATTTTTTGAAAAATCGAAGAACGACTTGCATAGAAACAGAAACAGAAAACTGTCAGGATGTAGAAGACATTTTTAGAATCTGATCTCAGGTCAGAATGGGTGACGGGGTGCACCGGGAGGCACACGCAGATTAGACACACCAACGGACATGCGGTCCAACATGCGCCGCTCTCTAACTTGCGGCTAGGGTTAGGTTAGGGTGTCGGTCGAATTATGGTCAGACCAATAATAGTGTCAGAACTAAAGCCTGCACCCATAAAAACCCAATAACGCCCGCTGATCTCCATTGTGCTCCTCTGTGCATACAGTCAATAAAACTCTGATATTGCTCTAAAAAAAAAAGGTGTCATTTGATGTTCAATTATTACCTATAGTGCTCCTTCATGATTGATGTCAACAATACATACATAACAATGATAACAGACTCATCAACTTATTTCACAGTCCCGTTTACCTTTACCAAAGGAGTTCAAAGAATATGTGTTGATTTGCGGCTTCTGTGTGTTGATTGATTGATTGAACATTTCATTCACAGTATGTAGAAAAAGGCTACCCATTGGTTCCACCAAGCATAAGGTTGGCGGACATGATTTAAGGTTGGCGAACATGATTTAAGGTTGGCGAACATGCATTAAGGTTGGCGAACATGCATTAAGGTTGGCGGACATGCATTAAGGTTGGCGGACATGCATTAAGGTTGGTGAACATGCATTAAGGTTGGTGAACATGCATTAAGGTTGGCGAACATGCATTAAGGTTGGCGAACATGCATTAAGGTTGGCGAACATGCATTAAGGTTGGTGAACATGCATTAAGGTTGGAGAACATGCATTAAGGTTGGCGAACATGCATTAAGGTTGGCGAACATGCATTAAGGTTGGCGAACATGCATTAAGGTTGGCGAACATGCATTAAGGTTGGCGAACATGCATTAAGGTTGGTGGACATGCATTAAGTTTGGCGGACATGCATTAAGTTTGGCAGACATGATTTAAGGTTGGCGGACATGCATTAAGCACTATAACTATTTTACAGGGGCCAGTTTCAAATTGCAGTCATCCATAAGTGCTCTTTGAGCGTGTGTGGGTTCACATTTATTAACGGCTGTTGGTAGAGCATTCCACATTTTAGTGTCATAGGAGGTAAGACTAGTTCATTCAATCACTCATTCATTCAAACCTCTATTTATTCTCGAAAGACATCGAGGTCGCCCTCATTTGCGGTGTCGTCGAGATACAACAAAACAACATTTTCAGAGCAACAAAGAAAAACAGAACAGCAACATTACCTCATCACGTCATGTAGCACGTGTTTAAAAACGGTTGCAGACGGTCAAAGATTTAAATTGACCGTATATGTAATGGGAGAGAAGATCTTTAATTTAAACTGTAGGTCGTTCCACGTGGTTGGGGAACTAAAACAAAAGACCTTTAGTGTGAGTCAGTGACTGGAGCCTGTCCTACATGTTACAGACCTTTAGTGTGAGCCAGTGACTGGAGCCTGTCCTACATGTTACAGGGTTCCTGTCCAGCAGAGCTTTAATATAAAACGGTAAAGTTCCATCACAAACAGATACCAGTGTTTATTTCGTCTGTCGGCCAAGGAGGGCCAACCCACTCTGTCAGATATAGGACGCAGTGGTGAGTTCTGTAAGGTTCACCAGATATACATCGCAGAGCAGAGTGATAAACTGCATCCGAGGTCTTGAGGACAGAATGTTAAAGGCCTGAAATTAATTTAAGATAATTACATTAATTTTTGCATAATCGGGTCCATTCATCTGTATGAATTAATCAGTTGAAATATGTTCCTAAATTTTAAAGAAGTTTCAACATGAGCAGAAACAGCAGTTCTATAAGCGCCAAAGGCATTGTGATTAAATATATGGCCTGGTTTGGCAATAGTACATTTATTTTTGATTACATGGTGCTGGACATTGTCAGTAATTTCTTTGTATATTTAAGTTTATGGCAAATGTGTCATATCTGCCATGTGCAATTTCTGTTTACAACGCCAGAAAACAGAAATGCAACTTTCTATTCATTATGTTCCGATGTTCGATGCCAAACACACAATTAAATCATCACAATTACTTGCGGCAATTAATCATGGAGTGAAACGTCCCGATCCTGACAGGCCTGACGACAAGCAGGGGTTGGTTGACACACAGCTGCGTACTGACTGACGCACTCACACACACACACACACACACACACACACACACACACACACACAGACACTGTCGGACTTATTATGGGATGCCCCTGGCAGAGACGTGCTCTGAGTGCACACTATAGACCAGGGGTTCTCAACCTGTGCTCCACCAAATTATTTACTTTTGATGATGACTTTTACGACTTTTTTTTTTAACCCATTTAGACCTGAGGATGATTCTACAAATGCCTTCAAAAATCCTGACAGTTTTCTGAAAAACCCTATGTTTCTTTTTTTTCCCCTATACTTTGTATCCCACAATTTTGTAACCCATTTTTCACCCCTGTGTCAATGTGATCCTGGGCTCTACACATCCTCCGCCAACCTAGTCCCCATATATGGGGGACAAGGGGAGAGCAACGGACTTGAACTCATGCTTCCTTCATGCCCGAGTGTCCAAGTTGCTCCTTTACACCTGACAGGGGGGAGTTTCCCTGGTTGGACGTAGCGCGTGGAAGGAACACGTTATTCCAACCAGTTCCTTTCCATCAGGCGCCCCGGCTGGCCAGGGGGAGGCAGTTTAGTGACCAGGATTACTGCATGTTTTTTGTGAGGGTACCTATACCCTAGGGTACACGGGGAGAACATGCAAACTCCACACAGAAAGGCCCTTTCGCCATATGTTTCTATGTCAGTCATTTTCATTTCAAGGAGGTACCGCCTCGACCACAGTAGTAGTAGAAGTAGTAGTAGTAGTAGTAGTAGTACTAGTAGTAGTAGTAATAGTAGTAATATCCTACCTGGTATCCAGGTAAGGTGCGTACCGCCTCGACCACAGCCAGTGCAGCCAGGTGTTGGAGGAATGGTATACTCTGTCCCAGCCTGGACTTCAAATCCACCCGGACGTTTAGAGTGAAGGAGACGCTGCCCACAGGACTCAGCCAGCAGTTCCCCCCACGGCCTGAGAAAACACATCTAAATACTAAACATAGACTGACAGTATACTAAAACATTATCCTGCTAAATACTATACTAGACATAGACTGACAGTATACTAAAACATTATCCTGCTAAATACTATACTAGACATAGACTGACAGTATACCAAAACATTATCCTGCTAAATACTACTAAACATAGACTAACAGTATACTAAAACATTATCCTTCTAAATACTACTAAACATAGACTAACAGTATACTAAAACATTATCCTTCTAAATACTACTAAACATAGACTAACAGTATACTAAAACATTATCCTTCTAAATACTACTAAACATAGACTAACAGTATACTAAAACATTATCCTTCTAAATACTACTAAACATAGACTAACAGTATACTAAAACACTATCCTTCTAAATACTACTAAACATAGACTAACAGTATACTAAAACATTACGCCCCAAAACAGGAAACAGCGGGAAAGCATCCGTGTCATTTTAGATCTTTGCATTTATTGGCTATTAACCCATTCTGACCTGAGATCAGATTCATATGAGGTTTCCACTGGACACACACTGGTCTGATTAACCCATTCTGACCTGAGATCAGATTCTAAAAATGTCAGTCGTTCTTCGATTTTTCAAAAAATAGCAGACCTACAAGCTCGTAGCGCGCCACTCGGTGGCGCGCTATGAGCTTGTAGATCTGCTATTTTTCAATAGCATAAAGCATAACATAATGCTAACACCAAAATGGGTTCCCGTTCAGAATGGGTCAAAAAAAAAATAGCAGATCTATAAAGCTCACAAGCTGCGAGATTGTAATTGTTGAACAGTTTTTGAAAGAATCTTGAAAGTGTGAGAACTACCGAATTCGAAGGCATTTGTAGAATCGTCCGGGAACGCCTTTTGGTGTTTTAACCCATTCTGACCTGAGATCAGATTCATACGAGGTTTCCACTGGACACACGCTAGTCTGACGAACCCCTTCTGACCTGAGATCAGATTCTAAAAATGTCAGTCGTTCTTCGATTTTTTTCAAAAATAGCAGACCTACAAGCTCGTATCGCGCCACTCGGTGGCGCGATATGAGCTTGTAGATCTGCTATTTTTCAATAGCTAAAGCATAACATGATGCCAACACCAAAATGGGTGCCCGGTCAGAATGGGTTAAGCATTATGTTATACTTAAAAATAGCAGATCTACAAGCTCATAGCGTGGGAGTGCTTGTAGATCTGCTATTTTTGCCAATTACATATAGTTTCTGGGGTCCTTGACATGAAATATTGAGAACCACTGATATAGAAACATGAGGTATAAGACATTTTTCTAAATTTCGAAGTCAGGTCTAAATGGGTTAAACCACTTTTAACCTTGGTGTCCCTATATTGGATGTATCATACTGTATATATATAAGCAAAGGATTGGATTGGGTATGGATGTGTATGTATGCATGTGCATGGCTGTGTATGCATGTGCATGGATGTGTATGCATGTGTATGGATGTGTATGGCTGTGTATGCATGTGTATGTATGCATGTGCATGGCTGTGTATGGATGTGTATGTACTGTATGTGTATGTATGTGTATGGCTGTGTACTGGTGGGTTGGAATACTTGGGTCCGTTACCTCGGCCTCGACTCTGTCGCCCGGCGATGGCGATCAGGCCTGTGTCTTCAGGCACGTGCATCACCAACCTGCGAGAGGAACGCCTGATTAATAGGGCTGTACCGATACAGTGACTGCATCAACACATTAATCCAATTTTAATTAAGTATATCGACATGTTAACAGCGAAATATCGTATCGTTTTGACTTTGTGTCGTATTGTTTTGCAATGGAAACAATCGGTATCGAATGGTTTTGCAATGCAAATAATTGATTCTATCAACGCTAAGTACTTGTGCATTGTATTTAGCAATTTTAAGAAGAAAGAAGAAAAAGGGGGTTTCATTACTTTTCCATTCCATATCGCTACATTTGGTCTATGTAATCTCTGTGTTCATGTCAAGGTGCGGGTTTGTCAAATACAATGTCCATGTACTGTCCATGTTTACTTATTTATATCCATAATAATACATGTTTCCCTTATAAACCGGTATCGATTTGAAATCATTGAATCGTACCGCAGTATCGCATCGCCATGAATGAACCAATACCGTTCAATTGTACCGTATCGTCAACCGTGTATCGTGATGCATATCTTATCGCTGCTAAAATGTATCGTTACACCCCTACTGATTTATACTGCATGTTGGTGTCTGGCGTGACCAAAAACAACAGATCTACAAGCTCACCATGCAGCATGAGTGCAGCTTTAATGCTCAAAGTTACATATAGAGTACTGAAGTTCTAGACATACCAATACACGATATGTCCCTTTTTAAAATTCTTCTTATAATAATAATGAATTGTATTTTTATAGCGCTTTTCCAAGTGCTCAAAGCGCTTTACAACGGTTCATTCATTCATACATTGGGAGGTGAAGCGGCGAACAGTCGACGCCGCAGCGTCCTCACTTCCCACATTCACACACCAGTGGTGGTGAGCTCACACCGACCGACTCATTGGAAGCAATGTAGGGTTCAGTGTCTTTGCCCAAGGACACTTCGACATGTGGACAGGAGGAGGAGCCGGGATTCAAACCGCCGACCCACGGATCATTGGACGACCTGCTCCACCTCCTGAGCCACAGTTGTTCTTGTGCAAGGAGGAGCTCAGTTATGGAACACGTGCACGGTCAATTCATACCACATATCTCTACTCCATGATGGTCAATTCATACCACATATCTCTACTCTACGATGGTCAATTCATACCACATATCTCTACTCTACGATGGTCAATTCATAACACATATATCTACTCTATGATGGTCAATTCATACCACATATCTCTACTCTACGATGGTCAATTCATACCACATATCTCTACTCTACGATGGTCAATTCATACCACATATCTCTACTCTACGGTGGTCAATTCATACCACATATCTCTACTCTACGATGGTCAATTCATACCACATATCTCTACTCTATGATGGTCAATTCATACCACATATCTCTACTCTACGGTGGTCAATTCATACCACATATCTCTACTCTATGATGGTCAATTCATACCACATATCTCTACTCTATGATGGTCAATTCATACCACATATCTCTACTCTACGATGGTCAATTCATACCACATATCTCTACTCTATGATGGTCAATTCATACCACATATCTCTACTCTACGATGGTCAATTCATACCACATATCTCTACTCTACGATGGTCAATTCATACCACATATCTCTACTCTACGATGGTCAATTCATTCATACCACATATCTCTACTCTACGATGGTCAATTCATTCATACCACATATCTCTACTCTACGATGGTCAATTCATACCACATATCTCTACTCTACGATGGTCAATTCATACCACATATCTCTACTCTATGATGGTCAATTCATACCACATATCTCTACTCTACGATGGTCAATTCATACCACATATCTCTACTCTACGATGGTCAATTCATTCATACCACATATCTCTACTCTATGATGGTCAATTCATACCACATATCTCTACTCCATGATGGTCAATTCATACCACATATCTCTACTCTACGATGGTCAATTCATACCACATATCTCTACTCCATGATGGTCAATTCATACCACATATCTCTACTCCATGATGGTCAATTCATACCACATATCTCTACTCCATGATGGTCAATTCATAACACATATCTCTACTCCATGATGGTCAATTCATACCACATATCTCTACTCTACGATGGTCAATTCATACCACATATCTCTACTCCATGATGGTCAATTCATACCACATATCTCTACTCCATGATGGTCAATTCATACCACATATCTCTACTCTACGATGGTCAATTCATACCACATATCTCTACTCTACGATGGTCAATTCATACCACATATCTCTACTCTACGATGGTCAATTCATACCACATATCTCTACTCTACGATGGTCAATTCATACCACATATCTCTACTCTACGATGGTCAATTCATACCACATATCTCTACTCTACGATGGTCAATTCATTCATACCACATATCTCTACTCTACGATGGTCAATTCATACCACATATCTCTACTCTACGATGGTCAATTCATACCACATATCTCTACTCTACGATGGTCAATTCATTCATACCACATATCTCTACTCTACGATGGTCAATTCATTCCACATATCTCTACTCTACGATGGTCAATTCATACCACATATCTCTACTCTACGATGGTCAATTCATACCACATATCTCTACTCTACGGTGGTCAATTCATACCACATATCTCTACTCTACGATGGTCAATTCATACCACATATCTCTACTCTATGATGGTCAATTCATACCACATATCTCTACTCCATGATGGTCAATTCATACCACATATCTCTACTCTATGATGGTCAATTCATACCACATATCTCTACTCTACGATGGTCAATTCATACCACATATCTCTACTCTATGATGGTCAATTCATACCACATATCTCTACTCTACGATGGTCAATTCATACCACATATCTCTACTCTACGATGGTCAATTCATACCACATATCTCTACTCTACGATGGTCAATTCATTCATACCACATATCTCTACTCTACGATGGTCAATTCATTCATACCACATATCTCTACTCTACGATGGTCAATTCATACCACATATCTCTACTCTACGATGGTCAATTCATACCACATATCTCTACTCTATGATGGTCAATTCATACCACATATCTCTACTCTACGATGGTCAATTCATACCACATATCTCTACTCTACGATGGTCAATTCATTCATACCACATATCTCTACTCTATGATGGTCAATTCATACCACATATCTCTACTCCATGATGGTCAATTCATACCACATATCTCTACTCTACGATGGTCAATTCATACCACATATCTCTACTCCATGATGGTCAATTCATACCACATATCTCTACTCCATGATGGTCAATTCATACCACATATCTCTACTCCATGATGGTCAATTCATAACACATATCTCTACTCCATGATGGTCAATTCATACCACATATCTCTACTCTACGATGGTCAATTCATACCACATATCTCTACTCCATGATGGTCAATTCATACCACATATCTCTACTCCATGATGGTCAATTCATACCACATATCTCTACTCTACGATGGTCAATTCATACCACATATCTCTACTCTACGATGGTCAATTCATACCACATATCTCTACTCTACGATGGTCAATTCATACCACATATCTCTACTCTACGATGGTCAATTCATACCACATATCTCTACTCTACGATGGTCAATTCATACCACATATCTCTACTCTACGATGGTCAATTCATTCATACCACATATCTCTACTCTACGATGGTCAATTCATACCACATATCTCTACTCTACGATGGTCAATTCATACCACATATCTCTACTCTACGATGGTCAATTCATTCATACCACATATCTCTACTCTACGCTGGTCAATTCATTCCACATATCTCTACTCTACGATGGTCAATTCATACCACATATCTCTACTCTACGATGGTCAATTCATACCACATATCTCTACTCTACGATGGTCAATTCATTCATACCACATATCTCTACTCTACGATGGTCAATTCATTCCACATATCTCTACTCTACGATGGTCAATTCATACCACATATCTCTACTCTACGATGGTCAATTCATACCACATATCTCTACTCTACGATGGTCAATTCATACCACATATCTCTACTCCATGATGGTCAATTCATACCACATATCTCTACTCTACGATGGTCAATTCATACCACATATCTCTACTCTACGATGGTCAATTCATACCACATATCTCTACTCCATGATGGTCAATTCATACCACATATCTCTACTCTACGATGGTCAATTCATACCACATATCTCTACTCTACGATGGTCAATTCATACCACATATCTCTACTCTACGATGGTCAATTCATACCACATATCTCTACTCTATGATGGTCAATTCATACCACATATCTCTACTCCATGATTGTCAATTCATACCACATATCTCTACTCTACGATGGTCAATTCATACCACATATCTCTACTCTACGATGGTCAATTCATACCACATATCTCTACTCTACGATGGTCAATTCATACCACATATCTCTACTCAATGATGGTCAATTCATAACACATATCTCTACTTTACGATGGTCAATTCATACCACATATCTCTACTTTACGATGGTCAATTCATAACACATATCTCTACTCTATGATGGTCAATTCATACCACATATCTCTACTCTACGATGGTCAATTCATAACACATATCTCTACTCTACGGTGGTCAATTCATACCACATATCTCTACTCTACGATGGTCAATTCATTCATACCACATATCTCTACTCTACGATGGTCAATTCATACCACATATCTCTACTCTATGATGGTCAATTCATACCACATATCTCTACTCTACGATGGTCAATTCATACCACATATCTCTACTCTACGATGGTCAATTCATACCACATATCTCTACTCTACGGTGGTCAATTCATACCACATATCTCTACTCTACGATGGTCAATTCATACCACATATCTCTACTCTACGATGGTCAATTCATACCACATATCTCTACTCTACGATTGTTTTTCTTTTTTTGCTAAAGATCGCTTTCTCTTACTTGACTTGTCAAGTAAGAGAAAGCCATATAATTAATAAAGCCATATAATTACTAAACATGATTAAAAGCCTACATGGGTTTCTGTTCCCCTTGTTGTTACAGTTAGGCCCGTCGCTCCCAGTGGAGCATACTGTAGGCCATCTACGACTCTTCTCCATCCTTTCTGCCTCCCAGCTGATTCCCTGTCTCGTCAGCTACTTCCCTACCGGACAATAATGATGTCATCAGAATAATATATTGGCTGGTATAATCCAGCGTGACAGTGTGTCGCGATCCCGATGAACTTTGCTGTGTACCCCCCCCCCCCCCCCCCCCCCCCACCACCATCTCTCTCCCCGTTTCCTGTCAACTGTGTATCTATCAATAAAGGCAAAAAAAGGCCCCAAAAATATCGTATATAAAAAAAAAAAGAGAATAATACAGGATCAGAGACGTTTCACTCTGAGGAGGATGCAAGTCGAAAGGTCAGTCACCTCCGCAAAGTAATAAATACTCGCAGACCTGTGGAGTGCTGCAGTATTCTTACACCGGGGCTGCACCGGGCGCGTCAGCATCGCGTCACCGTCACCGTCAGGGAATGTTCTCTTTTTAATCAATGAAGGGTGGCTCCACTGCCCGCGTTGCGCTGCGTTGCGCTGCGTTGCGCTGCGTTGCGCTGCGTTGCGTGACTGCATAAACATTGCCCCGGTTCGGTTTTTGACGCACGCATGCGTGACGCGCCCGGTGGAGCCCCGGCGTTATAGTAGTCTTATATCTCTCCTGAAGTGCCCTCTCTGATTCAACTTGGTCCCATGTTGAGCACCTGTTGAGATATACCTTCAACTGGCACGAGGCACGCTGTACTTCTCTTTATGTACCAATCATTATTTTATGTTTTGCCGTCTGTATTATTCGATTCTATACCCACCCCTCCCCCTTCCATGTGCACAGAATATAATAATATAATATATAAAACCAATGAAGTAGGCTTGCAACAGGCCTATATGCCACGAACTTGACAAACAGACGAATGCCGATAGGCTTTCTTCTGGGCCTTATTGAAAAGTCCACGTGCACACAAACTCCATGACTTAAGGCCACATCTATTCTCCGCGGTCTGACAGGGGTCACTCGCCAAAAAGAGCAGATCTACACGCTGTCAAGGCGTCACGTTGTGACGCCTTGACAGCTTGTAGATCTGCTCTTTTTTAGGCGAGCAACGCGAGCAACACGAGGATAAGCTCCAAGCTAAAAAATGATGAAAAGGACCCTAGCATCTACGAAACCACTTCAAGACTTTTGAAAGTGAGCGAGAAGAGGAGGGGGATTGGGAACCATTATAATGCAAAGAGACTAATCATTGCCAAATCAGCTTATGCCGAGACCCCCGACCCCCCCCCCCCCCGGCTTTAATCCTGTGCAAACTGGCCCTGACCAAACAGTGGTTTGTAGGCTCTGGGTTTAAAGCAGCGGCTCAACAAAGACTAGCTGACAAAGGCCAGCGCGGGACGGCTCAATCCAGGCTCTTGAGGGACGCAGAGTGAATTCTGATGGGACCCCAACACTGAGTACATCTACTCATCTACTCAGACCCCAACACTGAGTACATCTACTCATCTACTCAGACCAACACTCTGGTACATCTACTCATCTACTCAGACCAACACTCTGGTACATCTACTCAGTGATACACTAGACCTGAACACTCTGGTACATCTACTCAGTGATACACTAGACCGGGGCTCTGCAACCTAGATTTGAAATTAAGTGCAATTTTCTAGATATTGTGCCATGTCAAATTGTCAACATACATTTTAATGACACCACATACATTTCTAACATTTTGATTGTCCACGAATATAACCTTTTCTTTCACATTGCTATAATGATCATTAGGCAATCTCCCAGACTCCCTTCCCAGTCAGAGTTTAAATAAATAAATGTAGAATTACAAATGTGAGGGACTTCATTTATTTGACTATACATTTAATGGGGCATGAAACCCTAGGCTGATTGTGTCGTTCGTTTTCCAACATAAACCGGTCCGGGTCCCTATAGGCTCAATGTAGCCTGACGGCACGTTGCGGGTTCGAGTCCCAAATCCGGACAGAATTTGCTGTGTCGGGACTCACTCTTTCGCCACCGGGCGGACAGGGTTTTGAGGTTATGCTTGGGCATAATTTCTGTGAGGTTAGGGTTGTTCGACCAAGGTTCATGTTTTAGGTTGTCATTAGAGAAAGTAAAAGATGAGTGTTTTCATTTGCTGCTTTCTTTCGTTTTAGGGCATTCGAGCATGGGGCTAAATATGTATTTGTTTTTACAAGATTTTACAGCGATGTCTCTTTTTTATTATTTATTATAGTCCTACTAGACCCCAAGAAATTACATCTGGCCACAAAGGATCACAGGATCTTGTTTCAACGCGTGTGTTAGCCTACTGTGTTCATGCGCTGCCCATCAGCAGCGCAACAAGCTAGGCTGTATATTCTGTCTCGTTCCGTCGCGCTAATGAAACACTAGATGGGATTATTATGTCATGTCATCACTATCAGAAGATGTAACCCAGGTAAAGTAATCTGTCACTCTGCAAGTTCATGTTAGCCAAGATGGAATATGAAATACCCGGCTTGAACACATGACTATAGAGAAAGTGTGTAACGATTTGCAGGATCTTTGGACAGAATCTGGAGTGGTAATATCAACAAATGTGTTTTTCAAAAGTCAGCCTCCCGGCGGCGCTATAATAGGCCGTTCTGGAAAATGTCTGGGCAGAGGTTCATCGTTGGCATCCAGGGAGTGTGTGTGCAAAATGTGGCATGAGACTGCCCTTACAGTACACTTGTGATGTAAGCAACAGAACTTCCGCTAATCAAATAAGGTGTGTTAGATCTACACACACCCACATCTTTTCTTACACCCATTATTTGATTAGATGCAGCTGTGTTGCTTACTAGCCTGCCATGTTTTTAATCTGCTGTAGTTTCAAACCTGAGCTGACGAAAATTAACCCCAACCCTCATTATTATTATTATTATTATTAGGGAGAATTGTAGTATATTTAGTTGTTTCATTACATTCATAGTAGTTCATTATTATGTATGGCTAGAGCAGATGTAACTCGCCCACTCTCCAAACTCCACACGCGAACCAAACCATCACAGCATCAAATGAATGACAGCTCAACTCAGTCTCCCTGCGAAAGTCTTCACTGTGAAATAACGTAACTAGACAACATTTACGCGTTCTCTACATGTCCAGTCTACTAAAACAATAAAAAAAATTGGTTTCCCCAGGCGGAAATGTGAAGGCATTTGCTACCTTTCCAAAGATACAAATTCTATTCACGTGATTGGCTACTGTATTATTCTGTACTAGTATTATAGTTCTGTATCACTAGATGCCATGAAATGAAATCTAGAGAGCCATGTCATTTAGACAGGCGTATAGTTCAATGTGATCGTTATATTTTGATAGTATATGGTTAAACTGATGCTAGGTTACTATGATCCTAGTTTACTGAGGCACTACACTGTCTGTGTGTGTGTGTGTGTGTGTACCTTGCTTATTGTAAGTCCCTCTGGTAAATGCCTGAATTAATTGTACATTTTTACAGTACAGTACAGTTTAGAATCACTACTAGTAATTTAGTCCGGTATCACTAGTTTAGAATCACTACTAGAAATTTAGTCCGGTATCACTAGTTTAGAATCACTACTAGTAATTTAGTCCGGTATCACTAGTTTAGAATCACTACTAGTAATTTAGTCCGGTATCACTAGTTTAGAATCACTACTAGTAATTTAGTCCGGTATCACTAGTTTAGAATCACTACTAGTAATTTAGTCCGGTATCACTAGTTTAGAATCACTACTAGTAATTTAGTCCGGTATCACTAGTTTAGAATCACTACTAGTAATTTAGTCCGGTATCACTAGTTTAGAATCACTACTAGTAATTTGGTCCGGTATCACTAGTTTAGCGTGACTATAGGTTATTATAGTGTCATTGGTATTAGTTTAGCATCACTAGTATTAGTTCAGTATAACTACAGCATATGTGGGGTGCCTCTGAATTTCCCAGCATGCCAGAGGGGGCGACGGTGGGTTCAATGTGGTCGTTATGTAACAGTGTGTTATTAAGGGGCCTGCCCTGCATATTAGACGCCACTGGCGGTCCGTGGGAGAAAAGACAAAATGGCCGACCGGTTGGTTGGGACATGTGCCATCTTCTAAATGAGCTCCTCTGTGTGACGTACACTTGTCCTAGACAAGATTGGTCAGTTCCTATAGGTCAGTTCCTCCTATAGGCTTATGTCTGCTTCATGGTTTGGAATGTCTAGCGTTACACTGTCAAGACTCAAGACCGTTGATCTACTTCTTTTAGATTAACCCATTTTGACCTGGGAACGATTCTACAAATGTCTTCGACTACATCCTGACAGTTTTCTGAAAAAGCTATGTTTCTTAGATTTTTCCAAAAATAGCAGCTCATAGCGCGCCACTCGGTGGCGCGCTATGAGCTTGTAGATCTGCTATTTTTCAATAGCTAAAGCATAGCATAATGCTAACACGAAAAAGAGGTTCCCGCCCAAAATGGGTTAAGTACACAAACTACACATTGATATATAGCATTACTTATTTAAATAATAGCCACACCACTGATTATTTAGATCACGCAACTTAATAAATGAATACGCTTTTCTGGTGAGGCACCCGTTTTAACACCACAGCGTATTTGAAAGAAATAATAATTACAATTATGAACATTCCAAAATCCTTCCATATCCATGCAAACGTGGAGGAAGCCGACAACACAGGGAAAAGTACGGTAGTCGGTATAGTAGTAGGTCCAAAAAATAGCAAAAATAAATAAAAATAAAACTAAAAACACAACAGATTTAAGAGACAAGAGGAATGTGTCCGTAAGATATACTCCGTCGTGGGACAAGTCAATCACGCACAAACGCCCAGCTTGTAGATCGGCTATTTCTCAGGACTTTTTTTTTTTTTTTTTAAAGACTTTTCAAACGAGGCTGAAAGCGAGGACGATAATTGCAGTGGACAGTTTGCACGGCAGGCTCTGTGGCCCGCTGCAGCTCTACACACAGAAACACTAACCCATTTTGGGCGGGAACCCCTTTTTGGTGTTAGCATTACGCTATGCTTTAGCTATTTAAAAATAGCAGATCTACAGGCTCGTAGTGCGCCACTCGGTGGCGCGCTACGAGCCTGTAGATCTGCTATTTTTGAAAAATCGAACGAAGACCGACATAGAAACATAGCTTTTTCAGAAAACTGTCAGGATGTTAGAAGACGTTCTTAGAATCTGATCTCAGGTCAGAATGAAAACTGTCAGGATGTAGAAGACATTCTTAGAATCTGATCTCAGGTCAGAATGGGCTAATCATAACATCGCCCTGGGCGGCTGCAGGCAGGCAGGCAGGCCGCCTGTCGGAAAGCAAATCCCCTCCACCGTGAAGGCTCGACAGCGAGAGAAAACATACTTTGAATAAGGTTGAATATTAATCGTCGTATCGCTGAAACATTAATACTATAGGTTAAAAAAAAGGGGGAACACGTTTTTTTTTTTTTTTTTAGAGGATTTAAAAGGAGAAAAGTCTGCACTTAAAGAACTGCACTTGTTTTGCTTCGACAGGACAAAAGAAAAAACTATCAAATGTTTAACGATCACGTGAAGGATTGAATGTTAAGAAAGTTGTTTGGATAGATGTTGTTTAGATGCTACAGATGTATAGGTTCATTGCTTATCTGGTATCCTATAGTCTAAAATGTACAGTATGTTATTGATTTCCAAACATTAACTCTGAGGTCACTCTGTATAAGAGCGTCTGATAAATACCTACCGGTACATTACAAATGTGTGGTAATATTCATGTAAGGCGCCTAGACAAAAGATACACATGGGAGGAAAACCAAACCCTAGCCTTTACGTTTTCTGTTTTCGACGTGTCCTAGTTAGTAGGTATATGTGCGTGCACACACACACACACACACACACACACACACACACACACACACACACACACACACACCTTGTGAGGACATCAACATTTTAGGAGGGTGATATTATGAATGCCATCTCTTGCCACACTGTTTACCCTAAAAAATAAAAATAAATCACCGCTCTGCTATTTTCTGTGCACTTCGACAACACCTCCAGGCAGCCAAGTATAGCCTAAAAATATAAATATATATCTCTAACCGTGACCCCCCCCCCCTAAATCTAACCTCTAAATGTCCAACACGCCAGCCTTCATCATCCATTTCTCAGGCGAACGTCCCTCGCATTGTCCTCTTCTCAAATTCTATACCGTACTTGTGGGGACATTCGGCCCCCTCACAAGTATAACCCATTTAGGGCGGGAACCCCTTTTGGTGTTAGCTTTATGCTATGCTTTAGCTATTGAAAAATAGCAGATCTACAAGCTCTATTTTTGAAAAATCAAAGAACGACTGACATAGAAACATAGCTTTTTCAGAAAACTGTCTGCAGGATGTACAGTAGATGACATTTTTAGAATCTGATCTCAGGTCAGAATGGGATAATAATACAAGTGCACGCACACACGCACGTGCGCGAACACACACGCAGGTAGGGGGTATATAGAGTGGTGTGTGTGACCCCGGCGCGTCCACTCGTGGTTAGGTTTGAGGGCCGGTGCAGAGGGGACATTAATTGGGAGCAGAGTGTGCGTGGCAGGACCACCGGCCTGCTCCGTGACCACCACCGCCCCGGTGACAATCAGTGTCTCCATGGCGATGAGGGACCGGGGGAGGAGGAGGGGGGGGGGGGGGGGGGGGCACAGCTGCATCTCTGCAGCCCCCTCCCCTCCTCCCCTCCTCCCTGCAACTGCTGTCAGGAAGGAGACTTTAAGCACTTCAACTCTAGTCCCTGAGGCAGCAAGTGGTGGAGGAAGTGCTGAAATGTTTGACTTTAGTATGTTCATGTATGCGTGTATAATTTAGTATATTACAATATAGAAATACTCTCTGCTACATGTAAAAGTATTGTATTCAAAATGGACTCATTTAACTGCAGACCAGTTGGTTCTCTAACCTGTTCTCGTCAATAATAATTGTTTTGTGTCATTGTTTGATCACAATGACACGAACATCAATTCACTGCAAGATGTTGTGTTCATTAATGAAATACTGTTACTATCTTTGAAATAGCATACAGACCCCCACAATATGTAACTGATTTTAGATTGTTTTGAAATTTGTCTTAAGCTTTTTATTGTTCATTTGTAAACTTATGTAATTCATCATGTATATCTTTTGTTTTTCTTTCGAGAATGAACAAGACTTGAATGAAAAATTGGCTGCTCATTAGATTTGTGTATCCAAACTTATGAAATATCAGCCCTTGGTGGAACATATTATGGTCTTGGGAATTGGAATATAATTGTCATCTTATTGTGCTAGGCAGCCCGGCTATCTGGAGAAGGCGATGTTTCATTTATCCTTTACTGTAAGTGGTAAAAAAATAATTAAAAAAAGGAAAGTATAGTGTCAAGTAGTAGTATGTCATCAATGTGCTATCCTTCTTTTTCCTCTGTGTTAAAAGGACCACTTCACCACTTTTCAACCTATCTTCATATAATAGGTCCTCACTAATAATCATGAAATAAATGGCAAAAAATTTTCCTACTCGGTCTGTGTCTCATAGGAGGGCTGTGGGCAGTTTAGAAACCGTCCTCCAGTGACATCATTGATGGGGAATACAAGCTAATAGAAACTGGAAGCCATCGTTCTCACGATAATGAAAATCTTAACATTTTTGTAAAGAAATTGTGTTTAAAAACAAATAAATCTGCCTAATGATGATGTCACTGGAGGACAAGCTCGTGGCGCGCTACGAGCTTGTAGGTCTGCTACGACTGACATAGAAACATAGCTTTTTCAGAAAACTGTCAGGATGTAGAAGACATTTTTAGATTCTGATCTCAGGTCAGAATGGGTTAAGCATGTGCAGCTGTTGTATCTGGTTGGACTTTAATGCAACCTTCTTGGGATCAGTGTTTGGATCTAATGTACTGCGCCTTTTGTGAAGATCCAAATAAAATAATTCAAATGCGTGTGCTGTAAAAAAGCTGGAATAGCATTTCTTTAGATTCCAATGTCGCAGTGTTTTGTGCATTACTTGAATCAATTTTAAGTAACAACTGCAGTGTATAGCGTCTGTGTGCGACTGAGAGGACACACCTTACAAGCTGTTTAACATTTGAAATGTTTGCGTTACAGAATGTTTTTTTTTTTGCAATGCACGCACGCAATTTCTACATCGTGGTATTGCTAGATATTTTGTAAAAAAAAAAAGAAATCTGCATACTTTTTCCACCACTGCTAGTCCCGACCATCCATACCCACCCAGCTCAACATGCAACAGAAACAGTGGAGGAATTAGCGCGATGCTGCTTTACGAGTCTCTCACACATCTAGATAGTGTAAAATGCATTAATGCTCTCATACACTCAGAGAGAGGCTGTCAATAAAGTGGCCCGCTTGACTAATGCATTCCTCCAGCGTGGCTAATCTCATTGCGGGGCTAAAGCACATCCCAGCCGGTGTCAGCGAGGTCGCCGGCCAGGAGAAAATCCTAAACGCATTAGAAAAACAACAAAAAATAAATATATATATATATATATTTATACCAAGAATATCAATAAAGAAAAGGCTTGCGTTGCAATTATACCTGGACTGAAATCAACGGAGGAAATCCCATTACGCCACGGCGGAGATTTACGCTGATAAAAGTGAAAGTGCAACGTCAGCGAGGGGTGTTGTTTTGGTTTGGTTTTTAGACTGATGGGCACCTGTCGGCCAGCCAATGGCTGGCCTCCTCAGTCTGTATACCCATGCAGGTCTTATTTAAAGTATTGGTTCTCAACCAGTGGTCCGGGGACCACCAGTGGTCCTTGAGGGGGTTCCAGGTGGTCCCCCAGCTAAATGACAGCCACGTGTTTGTTTAACCGCTGCCCTAACCAACGTAGACTTGGATGGCAAGCAATTTGTGTTAAAAAAAAGAGCTCTAAACAAACATTAAAAGTCCATAGACTTGGCAGCCATTTGACATAACTCAATCAATCAATCAACAAATCAATACGTTCAGAGAAGTGCTGCGCACACCAAGCCCGGCAACGGGTGCAAATCAGGAGATCAAAGTAGATCAAAAAAAGAGTGGCCACACACTCGGAGCTGAAGTGCCAAAGCGTGACTTTATACTCGCGACACAGGGGAGATTAAAAACACAGGTGTGCAGAGTTCCCCCGGGGAGTTAGAATGCAGTGTTTTGAAAAGGTGACGTAGCATTGATTTTGATCTCAGCGTTTGAAGACGGTGTGAACCCAACAGTGTTCTCACCGGATATACTGCCCATGGTGTGAACGCAACAGTGTTCTCACCGGATATAACCAGATTTAACCCATTCTGACCTGAGATCAGATTCATACGAGGTTTCCACTGGACACACACTGGTCTGATCAACCCATTCTGACCCGAGATCAGACCACATTACGATTGGTTGAAAAAGACACACGACAGACAGACGTCCGCTCCGCTCTGCGTTCAGTCTTGAGGTCGTTACCAGGACTTTTTTTCTGTTCTTTTTCTCCTGGCGGTGAGATGAGAAAAGACCCGGAACGACGTTAGCCTATGATGAGGTGACAGTTTGGCTGACGCCGAAACACAATGTCAGTTTCATCACAACACTTATTTATTTCATGGTATGGTCTCCTCCGCTTTCATCAGGTTGCATTATGTTTCATCAGAGGCCATGTTGAAAAGGACGGAGCGGCATGAAGAAATGAGGACGACAAGAAAGAAAGGATGGCGAGAGTAGCCTCGTTTCCGGCCTTACTCATCTTAGGTACAGTGCGTTCTTATGTATCTGTATCACTATTCAATGTTATATTATCGTCAAAACATCTTTTAGTGTCTTGTACAATTTACAATTTAGTCAATTGTTTGCGATACCCTCGCGGCCCACAGGTCAAGAATCACTGACACAAGGCCTTGGGACACACCCCACCCCACCCCACCGTTCATTATTTGGGGGCTGGCGGCTGGTGGGGCGTCTGAGCCACAGGGGTCAAAGGTCATTGGGGTCAGGAGGATAAACGGTCAGCAGCCAGGTCATCAGGGACAGAAGCTCCTCACCTCTTCGTCGTCGCCCCCCCCCCCCTCCCCCGCCCTCGAAAACGCAGTTCGTTCTCGACAAAGAGGTCTGAACCGAATATTACATTATGGCCTGGTAACAGTTATTTCAGCTGATCTTTTCCCGATTCATTTAGCATAATTGTTGGAATCGTTTGCATTCATAATTATGCATGGAAACCAGCTGGGTTAAATGAACAGAAATGTCATATTTTCATCACTATTTCATGTCATTGTCCGCACCCTTGTGTATGAAATGTCACTGAAATGTCATAATCTTGACTGCCTTAACAAATGGACCAGATACATATATTTCCTGTATATAACTGTACTCATGTCTTAAGCAAAATGTTCACGCCGTAGTTTTCGCTTGCCAAAAATAACAGATTTTCGAGCTAACACGCTTGAAGCCGGAGTGTAAATGAAGCTCGGGCATACATACGTCCGCAAATAAAATGTCACCACACTCGACTGGGTTGCTCTATTTATGGTGGCGACCGACAGGAAGGGATCCTTTTTCAAAAAGCCGTTTGTCCACAAAGTCATCTCAGCCTAAAATCCTCTCACTTACAATTCCAATTAAATCAACAGGATCAAAATATCTCAAATTAAAAGATTAATTCTGCCCTTCAGCGTTCATTTTCAAAAGGGGATTTGCCGTTGCATAAGTGTGTTTGCATTGATCATTCGCGCGGCATCAGAAACGTGATCAATAGGAAAGGGACAAACCAATCTGTAGAAGTGATTAATTGAGCTAATCCTGTTTTCCGAGGAGGAGGAGTGCAAATTATCATTTCCAAATAGCCCACAATGGAAGTGATCAATGACGCACGCTATTGGTCAATTACCCGGGCACAGATGAGACACACGGCCAAGGTGTCTGAGTAGGCCAGCATCACCCAGTCAGTCTCAACCAGTAGGCCAGTATCACCCAGTCAGTCTGAACCAGTAGGCCAGCATCACCCAGTCAGTCTCAACCAGTATCACCCAGTCAGTCTCAACCAGTATCACCCAGTCAGTCTGAACCAGTAGGCCAGTATCACCCAGTCAGTCTCAACCAGTATCACCCAGTCAGTCTCAACCAGTATCACCCAGTCAGTCTGAACCAGTAGGCCAGTATCACCCAGTCAGTCTCAACCAGTAGGCCAGCATCACCCAGTCAGTCTGAACCAGTAGGCCAGCATCACCCAGTCAGTCTGAACCAGTAGGCCAGCATCACCCAGTCAGTCTGAACCAGTAGGCCAGCATCACCCAGTCAGTCTCAACCAGTAGGCCAGTATCACCCAGTCAGTCTCAACCAGTAGGCCAGTATCACCCAGTCAGTCTCAACCAGTAGGCCAGTATCACCCAGTCAGTCCTCAAACATTTTCACGTCGAGGGGACACCCCCCCCCCCCTCCCCCCCAAATTCATAAGTGCCTTGCCCACGGACGGATGTGTTTTAGCAGATTAACTAAAGTTTAAATGCTTTGCAAAGCTATATAACCGTCATTCTACATTGTTCATCTCCTCTGCAATACCGCTTTTAAATGCCTTGAAGGTTGTTTCGTTTTTTGACCAATGGAATACTAACCTTATAACCTTTTAACAAAAAAAATGAAACCTTTTTGTTTGGACCCAAACATGTCAAACGTACCCTACCTGGAACACGCTACTACATCCTGTCGGGGGAAACCGGCCCGGGTCAGGTGAAAAGAGGTGGCTTGAACTCCTCATGCACAGAGGGAAGCATGAGGTCAGTCCGTTGCTCTCCCCAGGTTGGTAAAAAATAAAACGAATTGCCCCTAGTGAGATTAACCCATTCTGACCTGAGATCAGATTCATGCGAGGTTTCCACTGGACACACACTGGTCTGATTAATATAGTTATCTCAACGTGCGGGACGGATTGAAAAGCGCTCGCGACAGACAATAATATAAACCACGAACGAACGCGCTCAATGCAGAATACATAAAGCGTTCCACTTTGAGACTATAATCACATTACCGGGCGGGCTAACCGCCTGTACCGGACACAGGTTTTCCTCCTCTGGCACGGATCTGATGCAGAACCCAAGTGCACTTTTATTTTAGAAACCTTCATTCTTTAACATCCGATGACCCGCTCTCTCTCTCTCTCTCTCTCTCTCTCTCTCTCTCTCCCTCTCTCAAACTCTGCTACCATTGTTGGTTTCATACTCCAAAGCCCTCGTCGCGAGCTGCCGTTTCTGCCTACGAAACGTTAACCGTTAAAAATAGCAGACCTACAAGCTCATATAGCACGCCACCGGGTGGCGCGCTATATGAGCTTGTAGATCTGCTATTTTTGAAAAATAGTAAAAATGTGGCGCGAATTTTGAATATATATTCTTTCAAAGTGAATGCTTTTAACTCGGGTCTAAATGGGCTTAAACAGGGTCTGCTCTCAAAGGGACTGCCACCGGTCAATGCTGTGTGTGTCTCAAAGGGACTGCCACCGGTCAATGCAGTGTGTGTGTGTGTGTGTGTGAGGCCCCGTGGTCAGAGCCAAAGCTACAGAGACTTAGCATTATAGCTTTCACTGGACATCATGAGCATAATGCGCCCGACGCAGTGGTGGAAAGTTACCACTTTACTCTGCAATTTTGAGGTTACTTTTACTTCAACCCGGAGAGTCCCATTCCACAAATGGCTTTCTAAAAGCAGCAGTTTCAAAGAGTTTTTCAAAAAAGAGTTCTAAAATAGCAGATGTACAAGCTCGCAGCGCGGCACGAGCTTGTAGATCTGCTATTTTAGAACAGCCTAAAGCAAATATCTAAACTGACACCTGAAGCTTTCTTGGTTTTAAAAGGTTGACTGAGTATTTCCATTTTTCCAATTATACTTCAGACTTCGTTCATTACATGTCAGAGGAAAACGTTGTAACCTACTTTTTATCACTCCGCTGCAATTATTTGACATTTCTAGTCACTTTGTGGGTTTAGATTAGGCCCGTTGATAGGCCAAATAGCTCACAACGCATGACATGTTTTTTGAGAGAGTCTGACAATTAAAACAAGCTGTTTTAGCACTTTTATTATTTCGGCGCTGTATGTATATTTTGATGTCGATACTTTTGTACTTCTACTCTTCTAGTCAAACATTCTGAATGCAGCCCTTTTACCGGGCAACACTTCTTTTTTTTTACTTAAAAAAAAAAAAAAAAAAAAAAAACTGAATACTTATTACCACCACCACTGACCGTGTGTTAGTTCCCCCAGCATATGAAATAAGTCTGCGTTTTAAGCATCTGCTTACAATCTGAAATAATTGCAAGGTAGGAGCATGCAAGGTCAATTGGACCAATTTGATTTTTTTTTTATGCACAAACCTGCTGGGGCCGTTTCTGGGGGGGCGCGTTCTCTCTCCCCGAGCGAGCAGATCCTTTTTCCTGGTACAAGGGGTTGTATTTTTTCACAGGAAACAGGACCCTAATTCCATACAGTGTCAGTTTGGATTTTGGATTCGCTGTCAAAACAAACAGTGATTGCCAGGTCCGCGACCCCCCCCCCCCAGCCCCCCCCCCCTCTCCCCACACACCCGACAACTCTGCAACAGGTTCCACTTAGAAGAGAAGCCTTGTTCCCACTGTTTGTCTTATCCCCACTTCCAGCCCGAGGAAGGTGTTAACACCATTAGCCTGCTACAAGTGTTCTGTTTGCGCACCGAGCGTCTCCGAAACACGATGCCTGTTTTCACAGAGAGACGGAAGAGGGGAGAAATGCCATTTTATAATTATTACGATGAAAATCAGGGCATATAGTTTGAAAGAAGACGGCGGCCGCCGCAAAACCCAAATAAGTCCTGCGATCCCAGAGCGATTAGAATTAAACGCGTACGGCGCAATTTTGTTATTCGTTCGGAATATGGATTACAAATGTCCATAATAATAATAAAAAGAAGAAAATTGGCCCATAACAATTTCTGTAGGCTTACTATAGTGCAAACTACTTTTTTTTAGGTGGTGTGTGTGTGTGTGTGTGTGTGTGTGTTGGGGGGGGGGGGGGGGGAGGGGGGGGGGCACAAAGAAAAGAATGAGGATATGAAAAGGAAAGTGGACCCTTGGGTTGTTGTTTTTTTTCCCCCCCTCCCGTTCGAACCCAGGGCTCTTATGGAGACACAAACCCGACAAGTAGGAAGTGCGTAGCTCCAGGCGCTGTCGGGATAGGGGTTGTCCAGAGCAGGAAACGCACCATTATGGCTCTCTCAGGTGGAGTTTCTGTGTGTGTGTGTGTGTGTGTGTGTGTGTGTGTGTGTGTGTGTGTGTGTGTGTGTGTGTGTCTGTGTGTGCTTGCGTGCATGCGTGCGTGTGTGGAGCAGAGTGATGTTATGGGAGAACGGTATAGAGCCTGTTCACAAATAAACACTTCCACGCTGCAGCTAGCATGCTAGCCTGTAGCAACACCTATTTTCCTCAACGCGCACCGCTCAGATGAACGTCTGGCGGACAGACGCGCCACGCGCACGCCGGCAAACACCTCACCGTTAATTTAGCTCAAATGATTCCAATTAAATCCATTAAAACCGAGAAAGCATCTGTGACATTTTAGATAACTGTACAATTACATTACTACAATACATTAACCCATTTAGACCTGCTTTCGATTCTACAAATCGACCAAATCATCTTCCAAATCAGACAGATTTCTGAAAAACCCATGTTTCTATGCCAGTGGTTCTGAAACTATTTCATTTCAAGGACCCCAAAAAAAATGTAATATGCCGCCGACGCCTATCTGAAAATATGTTGTTCCAGGTACCCCGCAGAACCAACGATTTGATTAAAAAAAAAAGTAGAACGTCCAACTTGTAGATCTGCATGTGTTTATTCTTTTATCTGTGGAAATCTTTTAATATAATATTTTTCAAAAGCAAACATTACATCAAATCTTTGCTTCTGGGGGTCCCTGGAACAACATATTTTGCGATCTGGGGCCAAATACAGATAATTTTGGGGGTCCTTGACAGGAACACGTTTTGAGCACCACCGATACAGAAACATAGATTTAGCAGAAAACTGTAATTTTTTTAATTCGCCTCAGGTCTAAATGTATTAAGGCTACATTTGACTGTGTAGAACTAGAAACGGCAGCCAATATTGTTTTGACAGCATATAAATACATTTATTTATCCCAGGTGAATAGGTGAAACCTATAACCACCTGCACACCGGAAACCGCAGTGTTAACCCATTTTCGACATTTAAAAAAAGATTTTTGTTAAAATGTTCACTCTGAAAGAATATATATTCAAAGATTTGAGGCACATTTTCACGATTTTTCAAAAATAGCAGACCTACAAGCTCGTAGCGCGCCACTCGGTGGCGCGCTAAGAGCTTGTAGATCTGCTATTTTTCAATAGCTAAAGTATAACATAAGGCTTTAAAAAATGGGTTAATTTAAGGGTCCATTTGGTTACATTTGCACATTCTTTGGAGTTACATTAACATGGATTTTACTGTAGTGGAAAGGGCTACTAATTGTATTATTTTGACAGCAAAGTGTGCATATTGATTTACTTATCCAAATCTTGTGAAGCGTAAATGTATGATTTGAAACAGCATTTAGATGCATGTTGTATTATTAGCTACAAGCACTGAATTTGGATATAAACCGTTGTCTCTCGCACGCATGCACCCACGCACACATGCACGCACGCACGTACGCACGCACGCACACCTTGTTATTTTAAACTGTACATAAATACCATTTCATATTTTTCATGTACGTTGTAATTGTGGAAATTCATTTTGACAGCCAGCTCAGTAGTGTTGAGTGGGTAGGAAATATCTTTTTTGAATATACATTTTATCCTACAATTTACAACCCATTTTGGGTGTCAATTATCTAATGTAATCCTTCCTCTGCCAACCTGGGGGGGGGGGGGGGGGGGCAGCAGACTGACCTCATGCTTCCTTCTTTGCATGAGGAGTCCAAGCTGCTTCTTTTCACCTGACAGAGGGGGATTTCCAGGGCCGGACGTAGCGTGTGGAAGGGACACGTTATTCCGACCAGTTCCTTTCCCCTCCGGTAGGAAATTAAATTAAATTAAATACAGTTAAATTAAATTAATTTCAAATGTGTGAACTTATGTTAACATGAACTCGTATGATATAGAATACACTACAATAAATTACTACTGTGGTATCGATGTAAAATGTTGTGCACATTATATTACAGAAGATGAGAAATAAATGGAGAATCCTAAATATATAAAAAGGCAACTGCTGAAAAAAGAATCATCATTCAAAAATTAAGTGTAGGCTACAATGATTCATTATCCTAAAATGAATCCCGTCCAAGTTCTTATTCCAGAATGGCTGTACAGCTACAAATGTAACCAAATGGACCCTTATGGGTCTGTAACTCTGAGTGTACAGCTACAAATGTAACCAAATGGACCCTTATGGGTCTGTTGAGTGTACAGCTACAAATGTAACCAAATGGACCCTTATGGGTCTGTTGAGTGTACAACTACAAATGTTACCAAATGGACCCTTATGGGTCTGTAGCTCTGAGTGTACAGCTACAAATGTAACCAAATGGACCCTTATGGGTCTGTAACTCTGAGTGTACAGCTACAAATGTAACCAAATGGACACTTATGGGTCTGTAACTCTGAGTGTACAGCTACAAATGTAACCAAATTGACCCTTATGGGTCTGTAACTCTGAGTGTACAGCTACAAATGTAACCAAATGTGACCAGATTTGACTGAGATACTGCCATCGCGCAAATTCCAGCTTTTCACCAGAGGAGAAAAACTTTGTTTCCCTTTTTTTTCAAAACTCTTCACATACTAGAGCATGTCTGAAATAAGTGTCAGAGCTGAAATTGACATGTAAATATGAAATAAATGCTTAAACATGTAGCTAGGTGTAATGTTAGAGACCACAGAAGTGAACCTTTCAAGCCTCTTTTCTCAACTCGCTGTTTTCTGCCAGACATTACTCTATAAGCCATATCTCCAAAACTGGTGGGTCAAACTGAACGACCACTATGTCAATTTGAAGCTATGATTCCCTGCTTTCATATGACATGAAAAAACAAAAAATCTAAGAAATCCGACCTCTAAGTCAAATTTGGTCACAAATGGACCCTTATGGGTCTGTAGCTGTACAAAACATTTTGTAGTGTACAAAACATAAGCAAATGGATCCTTATGCAATTTAAGCATTCAGCGGACCCTCTTTATGGACTAGAGTGACGTACAGTAAGCAAGGTAAACGTGGAGGTTAATGCCTCAAATGCAGAGAGACGGTGTAACGCCTCAGTACATTAGGATCATAGAAGGATGTAGCAGCAGCAGTGTTGTTTTTGGCAGCAAATTTAGATTTTAGTTTTAGTCATTAGTCTCTTGAATAGTTTTCATTTAGTTTTAGTCACATTTTAGTCACCCGTAATGTTTTAGTGTTTATAGTCTAGTTTCAGTCGAAGATTTCAGTCACAAAAATGTGTTTTGGCGGGCCTTGATGCCGTCGTAATGACTGTTTTTACACCTGCTGAAAATATCCGATCTACAAGCTCGTAGCTTGTAGATCGGCTATTTTCAGCATGCAACCGATTGTAAAACGACTTATACTGGATCTCTTGTCCACTAGTCCCTTCAAACATTTTAGTCTAGTTTTTATTTGTTGACGAAATTGTCAATATATGTAGTCTTAGTTTTAGTCACCATAGGTTAGTTTTAATTTAGTTTCCATTTAGTTTTCGTCAGTGGAAAAACTAGTGAAAATAGCTGATCTAGAAGGTCACAGTGCGCCACTTTGCGCTGTGTTGTGAGCTTGTAGGTCAGCTATTTTCAATTCCCCTTAAACATTTTTTCCCCCTAATTTATGGAATTTCTTAGAATTTTCTTTCATTCATTCTAGAAATTACTTAGAAATATCGTTTTATTTGGTATTAATTCATGAAAACTTTAATTAAAAACTAAATGTAGGAAATCCAAAAAAAAATAAGGGACCCATAAAAATGTCTCCTACACGACACTGGGCCAAATGGGACCCCGACCCACTGTTTGGGAAACAGTGGACTCTAAAAACAATATCATACAATAAAAACATGTACATTGAAACTAATAGGATGCCAGGACTGTAACTACAGTGAGAGTGTAACAAGACTCTGATTCTGTACTACAAGAGTTCAATTATAACGGAGGATTCGCGTTAAGAGTGCAGTGGTGGCTCAGACAGACAGAATTGAGATTCCAGTTTGGTGGTGACCTTGTGAGAGCCTTTTATTAGCGGCTGCTTTGCCAAACACGCCTGCTAATACCCTGAGCAAACAGCCCCGCCATCCAGGACGCTAAGCCCCCCACCCCACCCCCCAAACGCCACCATCAATACCGCCCCCCCCCCCAAAATCCCCCCTCACTGTTATTAACACATTCAGGCCTCTGACCTCGAAATAAAAGAAACATCTTCCAAAATCCTCCAGTTTTCTGAAATAAATATTTTCACGATTTTTCTAAAAAATAGCAGACCTACAATAGCCACTCGGTGGCGCGCTAAGAGCTTGTAGATCTGCTATTTTTCAATACCTAAAGCATAACATAATGCTAACACGAAAAGGGGTTCCCGCCCCAAAATGGGTGGGAACCCCTTTTGGTGTTAGCATTATTATTTGGTGTTAGCATTAACACCAAAAAAAAATAAAGCATTGGTGTTTTGGTGTTAGCATTATTATTTGGTGTTAGCATTATTGAAAAATATTTTTTCAATACCTAAAGCATAACATAATGCTAACACCAAAAGGGGTTCCCGCCCAAAATGGGTTAAGCTACCGCTTAAAGAAAACCTTTGTCGCCGTCCATTCAACACTTTAATTACTAATTAAAGCTTTCGTTCCAGACTTGTTTGAGGAAGATGTTGAGTTGAAGAAGAATTCTATTGTTTCGTTGTTGTTTTTGTCCTCTTTTTTTTTTTCCTTTTCTTCTTTTTTTTTTCTCCTCTCTCTCTCTCCAAGAGGGTCTCATCTGTTAAGATGCTTAGGAATTTAATTAGTCGGACCCAAGGTGTGAATGATAACTAGCACGATGATGAAATAATTATCGCTAAAGTATGATGATAGGCATTTCATTAACCCATTCTGACCTGAGATCAGATTCTAAAAATGTCTATTACATCCTGACAGTTTCATTATTAACCCATTCTGACCTGAGATCAGATTCTAAAAGTGTCTTCGATTTTTCAAAAATAGCAGACCTACAAGCTCGTATCGCGCCACTCGGTGGCGCGATATGAGCTTGTAGATCTGCTATTTTTCAATAGCTAAAACATAACATGATGCCAACACCAAAATGGGTGCCCGGTCAGAATGGGTTAAACTGTTACAATTACTGTATGGCCGGGAAATGGGAGTAAAAGTTTAAGACGTATATTTTACTACATACAGTATGGACTTTTTATGGCTGTAATATAATTTGCACCACAAAAGGTGCACATAGTACTTAACAGTCAGTGATGTATTGCAGACATGGTAATGATAAAAATACACTATACAATTCAGAGTTCTCTTTTAAACCCTTTAAAGTGCGTGAGCATTGTGTGTCGGTAATTTTTTTTTCTTCTAGATGACTTCTCAGGAATGCCGCTCTAAACCAGTTCCTTCATATTATCATACATTATCATATTAAAGAGGAATTATTCTTGTGGTCCTAATTGCAAACCTAACTCATGCCCAGTCTGAGGTTTTTGCCTTTTGCGTTTGAAATGTGTTGGCACTTATCTCATGTTACGAAGAAATGATTCATTCCGTTGGGAATTTTGGGATATTATGTACTGTATATATTATATGATATCCCTCGATGCTTAAAACAACACACCGTTTTACATCATGGATCACAAACGTTGTATGTCGCCGTGTCTTTTCTAAACCAAAATGTATAGCACTGAAAGTTATTTTTTATTTATATGTACCGGTATATTTATTTATCGTTAGCTTGTAATCATGGGAGACCCTCTTTTGGTGCTGAATACAGTCACGGTAGCACCTTCTCGGTGCCAATAGCTGAATGAAAAGGTCCTCGGTTTGATTCCCGGCTCCATTAGCTATACGTGTCCCTGAGCAAGACAACTGCTCCGCATGACAACTGTCATGGGTGACATGACACTGTGACCATGGGATCAATACGGTCTCCATTATCTGGATTTGAAGATGCTCTATGCCAGCTGTGTCGAATGGTGTTACGTTGAAGAGTAGGTAGAGAACCTGGAAAGACACATTGGACCCTTTCCCACCAAAAATTACTTTGGTTGTAGAACGGGTGGTTCTGGGCGGTTCTGTTCCAGGGGCAGAGTGGCCGGATGGGAACCACGAGTTTGCCAGCTGGAGCCCGGGCTCTCCCCCAGAGTTAATGGTCGAAGTGTGCTTGAGCAAGACACCAAATTGCTCCCGATGTGCAGGTTAGCACAGCACACATATACATTAGCACAATCTATGTAAAGCGCGCCTTGGATAAAGGCGCTATCATCATACTATAATTAACCAAATGTCTGTGTGTCCGTATGTGTGTGTGTCTGTCTGTCTGTCAGAAACATTGCCGTAACTCCTTACTGCCTGCACCAATCACTCCCACTTTTCACACAGGCATTGACCATATGAATATGGAGGGCGTAACGAAGCCCTTTTTTCGATTTGACACATTAATGAATATTAATTAATGTATTAGTCAATTACAAACGCACCCGGGCAAATATCTCACAACGGGTAAGGACTATATATATTCTTTGTATCACCTCAACCACCCCAACCAAACACAGATTTTGGCCTAATCTACACTGCAGTATCATCAATGTTAATCTAACTCTGAGAGCGTACAAGGCAAGCGTAGGTTTTGTACCCCCCCCCCCCCCCCCCCACAGCCCAAATGATCCTCTATTTATATCGACTGAGAGATGGGCTGTTCAATCAGTCTGATTCAACTTCAATCTCGTAACCATTTTGGCCAATCAGATTCGACTATATGAATACAGGCCTATACCACCATCGTCATTGATCTATTCATTGTGCTTTTCTTTTTTGAGTGGTGCAACCACTCCTACAACCAGGAATGTCCGTATGTATCATGTATGTATCATGTATCCGCCATGAGCACGAGTGGTGTGCGCATGCGTGAAACCAGCAATGGCCAGCAATATCCGCGTGTGTGTGTACAATGCGCGTGCCTGCACAATGCATGCCTCACATCTTGTGCTAAATAAATAGCGTCAATGCTAGCGAGCTAAAATATAGCCATCCTTGCTCTAGAAAGCACCAATGTTTCCATCTAGACCACCGGATAATCAGCAAAGACCTCCGAACATCGCGCTAATTGACCAAACCATGGAGAGCTCCGTATATTAGGAGTTATTGAAGCTTTTAGTCTGCCTGTATAATGGGAGGTGGACGGCAGCTCGCATGCGCGATCCGGTCTAGGTATGCTAAAGAAGGAAAGGCCGACCCCCGTGGACGGCAGCTCGCATGCGTGATCCGGTCTAGGTATGCTAAAGAAGGAAAGGCCGATCCAAAATAATAATGAAAAAATAGTTCTCAGCGACGCGGATTGATATCCAAAATAAAGCTAATCTGAGAGAGAGAGAGAGAGAGAGAGAGAGAGAGGAGGGGGGGAGAGAGGGGAGTTGCACCACTCGGTTCACACAGGTGTGATTTTTTTATTTAAGTAATACCTGTGCACAGTTCACAGTGACACTTTGTCAGAACTTAAGATCCCCGAAAACAGTTAATTCGGGGCAATGCTCAGATGTCAATCATATACCGTGCCGTCGGTAAAAAATACAACGCACAGGCAGGGGGGGGGGGGGGGGGAATAATCCACACCCGAGTTTAATGAACAGTGAGGATTTTACTGTGTGCACACGGATCTAATTAATCACGGACTGTATTTTCCTGAGTCACCTGTCGGCTTCTATCCTGCCACAGTGAGATGAGGTCTAAATTCAAAACACATTTCAGCGGCAAATGTGATTGTGTTGCATTAGCATTCCACTCAATTCATTCCATGCAGACGGAATTCCACACACTGTTCATTTAAACTGCGAAGATGGAACCAATTTGTACACCCTTTGTTTGAACCGGTTTGCTGCTAAACCTTTTAAAGTAATGGCCTGAATGGCACTTCAACAATTACATTAGCTCAACAACCACCCACGATCAAACTTTCCTTTTCTATTAAACAAAAATGAAAAAATGTGGGAAATGTGATTTAACCCATTCTGACCGGGCACCCGTTTTGGTGTTGGCATCATGTTATGCTTTAGCTATTGAAAAATAGCAGATCTACAAGCTCATATCGCGCCACCGAGTGGCGCGATACGAGCTTGTAGGTCTGCTATTTTTGAAAAATCGAAGACACTTTTAGAATCTGATCTCAGGTCAGAATGGGTTAATAATGAAACTGTCAGGATGTAATAGACATTTTTAGAATCTGATCTCAGGTCAGAATGGGTTAATACGGTGGCTCTCAAAGTGAAGTCCGGGGACCCCCAGGGGTCCTTGAGGGGGGTTCCAGGGGCCCTGCAGCAAAGGGAGTTAATATTATTATAATCAAAACTCTGATCAAAACTTCAACCATATATATATATATATATATATATATATATATATATATATATATATATACGGTACACGCTGTGAGCTTATAGATCTGATACTTTCCAAAAAAAGTCAAATATATTGACAAACATTTTAACAACAGGGGTCTTGTATGGGGTCTTGTATGGGGTGTTGTATGGGGTGTATGGGGTCTTGTATGGGGTGTTGTATGGGGTGTTGTATGGGGTCTTGTATGGGGTGTTGTATGGGGTGTATGGGGTCTTGTATGGGGTGTTGTATGGGGTGTATGGGGTCTTGTATGGGGTGTTGTATGGGGTCTTGTATGGGGTGTCCAGGAACATTTCCCGCGGCCTGCAAATACATCATTTGGGGATCCTTGACATGAACAAAAGTTAGAGAACCACCGCCTTTAAAAAAGAAAAAAGGAAAAGACCCCACGAACACAGAATCCAGCACAAATACTAATCCATAAGAGGGCTTCCTTAAGAATAATATCGTGTAATCAAGCCTGCGCCCGGACATCTGGAAATGTAAAAAAAAAAGAAAAGAAAAGAAAAGAAAAGAAAGAAAAATAGAAAAAAATAAATAAGGGGTGAAATCAAACTGGAGAGGTTTTTTTTTCACCATTCACCCTACTTTTGTTCCCTTTACAACCTTAATGACAACACTGTCACATCCAATCAGCTCAGCACCGCTCCACAATCCATTTTTCAAACTTTATGACAGCTGTAATGGCTCCCACCTGTTGCCACCATCCTGCCTCATGAATGGCAACTTCCCAGTGCTCTCTCTCTGCGCGCGCACGCATGTGTGTGTGTGTGTGTGTCTGTGCACGCAGTGCGTGTGTCTGTCTGTCTGTGTGTGTGCGCGCACGCACTCGCGCGGTGCGTGTGTCTGTCTGTCTGTGCGCTCGCGCGGTGTGTGTGTGCGTGTGCGTAACAGAGACAAAGGCCTCTATTAGCTGCAGTTGCAGTGAGGTCACTCAGGCATTAAATTAGTTCCAGCCCCGCTACCCCTCCCACCACCCAGCGCACGTGGGCGCGCGCGCACACACACACGCCCACACACATTACTAAACTCGTGAGGACGTCGATATCTCAGGACTGCTATTTAATGAACGACTTTTTTGGGGTGGGCCGGGCATTTTTAACCACAACGCTAAGATGAAAATACAGTCCATCTACAAACTCACAGCTTGAGGTTGTATGTGCAGGCCTATCTGTTATTGTGGGTGTGTGACAAACTGGTACGCAACGGATGTAGAAAACAGGCATAAAACCTTAACACGTACTGTACGTATCCCGTCTAACCCCGACCACCAAATCTGGATCTAAACCTTAACACGTACTGTACGTATCCCGTCTAACCCCGACCACCAAATCTGGATCTAAACCTTAACACGTACTGTACGTATCCCGTCTAACCCCGACCACCAAATCTGGATCTAAACCTTAACACGTACTGTACGTATCCCGTCTAACCCCGACCACCAAATCTGGATCTAAACCTTAACACGTACTGTACGTATCCCGTCTAACCCCGACCACCAAATCTGGATCTAAACCTTAACACGTACGTATCCCGTCTAACCCCGACCACCAAATCTGGATCTAAACCTTAACACGTACGTATCCCGTCTAACCCCAACCACCAAATCTGGATCTCTTCCGAAATGTTAGTCGAAAACAGTCCTTGTCGACTATTAAAACAAACATGTCTCTCTTGTGAGCACCAGGCAGCTGTGGAAAGGTTTTCACTTAGGTATACTGCAATATAGAAATACTCTGTTACAAGTAAAAGTCCAGAATTCAAAATGTACTTGAGTAAAAGTATTGGCATCAAAATGTACTTAATAAATATGTTCTATTTCATTCAGAAAAAAGGTCAGGCCTCAGTCCAAAATGGGTTAAGTGCGCGCACACACACACCCACACCCACCAGGGGCCAGGGCAAGTACTACGGCAAGTGCTGTGGGCTAAGATGGAGTCTGAAGAGGTGCGTTTTCAGACTGCGGCGGAAGACTGGGAGTGAGGCTGCAGTTCGGACTGTGATGGGAAGTGCGTTCCATAGTTTTGGAGCCACAAGGGAGAAGAGTTTGGACACACATACTTTCAATTGCCACAATTCACAAAAATTCTTCATTCTAGTCCCCTCTCTCTCCTCTCCTGTTGAGTCAGTGCCATGGTGTCCCTCTCCCTCTCCTCTCCTGTTGAGTCAGTGCCATGGTGTCCCTCTCCCTCTCCTCTCCTGTTGAGTCAGTGCCATGGTGTCCCTCTCCCTCTCCCCCTCCCTCTCCTCTCCTGTTGAGTCAGTGCCATGGTGTCCCCTCTCCCTCTCCCCCTCCCTCTCCTCTCCTGTCGAGTCAGTGCCATGGTGTCCCTCTCCTCTCCTGTTGAGTCAGTGCCATGGTGTCCCTCTCCCCCTCCTCTCCTGTTGAGTCAGTTGAGTCACGCTGCCTGCCTCTGTGTGGCCGACTCCACGCCACTTATGTCATCATCACGCGTCACTTTGCGTTCACAGGCCTCGTCGGCACTTAATTCTGGACCTGCCGCCTGCGTTCCGCTGCTCCTAGTCTCGCGTAAAGCCACAGAACTATTCCACAACCTCTCAATGCCATTAGAGAGGCTGGAACTATTCCACAACCTCTCAATGCCATTAGAGAGGCTGGAACTATTCCACAACCTCTCAATGCCATTAGAGAGGCTGGAACTATCCCACAACCTCTCAATGCCATTATAGAGGCTGGAACTATTCCACAACCTCTCAATGCCATTAGAGAGGCTGGAACTATTCCACAACCTCTCAATGCCATTAGAGAGGCTGGAACTATTCCACAACCTCTCAATGCCATTAGAGAGGCTGGAACTATTCCACAACCTCTCAATGCCATTATAGAGGCTGGAACTATTCCACAACCTCTCAATGCCATTAGAGAGGCTGGAACTATTCCACAACCTCTCAATGCCATTAGAGAGGCTGGAACTATTCCACAACCTCTCAATGCCATTAGAGAGGCTGGAACTATCCCACAACCTCTCAATGCCATTATAGAGGCTGGAACTATTCCACAACCTCTCAATGCCATTAGAGAGGCTGGAACTATTCCACAACCTCTCAATGCCATTAGAGAGGCTGGAACTATTCCACAACCTCTCAATGCCATTAGAGAGGCTGGAACTATAACACAACCTCTCAATGCCATTAGAGAGGCTGGAACTATTCCACAACCTCTCAATGCCATTATAGAGGCTGGAACTATTCCACAACCTCTCAATGCCATTAGAGAGGCTGGAAATATTCCACAACCTCTCAATGCCATTATAGAGGCTGGAACTATTCCACAACCTCTCAATGCCATTAGAGAGGCTGGAACTATTCCACAACCTCTCAATGCCATTATAGAGGCTGGAACTATTCCCCAACCTCTCAATGCCATTAGAGAGGCTGGAACTATTCCACAACCTCTCAATGCCATTATAGAGGCTGGAACTATTCCACAACCTCTCAATGCCATTATAGAGGCTGGAACTATTCCACAACCTCTCAATGCCATTAGAGAGGCTGGAACTATTCCACAACCTCTCAATGCCATTAGAAAGGCTGGAACTATTCCACAACCTCTCAATGCCATTAGAGAGGCTGGAACTATTCCACAACCTCTCAATGCCATTAGAAAGGCTGGAACTATTCCACAACCTCTCAATGCCATTAGAGAGGCTGGAACTATTCCACAACCTCTCAATGTCATTAGAGAGGCTGGATCTATTCCACAACCTCTCAATGCCATTAGAGAGGCTGGAACTATTCCACAATCTCTCAATGTCATTAGAGAGGCTGGATCTATTCCACAACCTCTCAATGCCATTAGAGAGGCTGGATCTATTCCACAACCTCTCAATGCCATTAGAGATACCTCTCAATGCCATTAGAAAGGCTGGAACTATTCCACAACCTCTCAATGCCATTAGAGATACCTCTCAATGCCATTAGAAAGGCTGGAACTATTCCACAACCTCTCAATGCCATTAGAGAGGCTGGAACTATTCCACAACCTCTCAATGCCATTAGAGAGGCTGGAACTATTCCACAACCTCTCAATGCCATCAGAGAGGCTGGAACTATTCCACAACCTCTCAATGCCATTAGAGAGGCTGGAACTATAACACTTCCCCAAAAAAAATTCCGTTCACGAAAATATATTTTAAAAGATCTTTAAAGCATAATATCTGGTAAGCAGTGAGCTATTAATAATAACTACTACAGCTGTGTCCGTGGGGCACTATGGCCTACTTGGGACCATGCAAGTTGGAAATGCATGCCCCACGCTCGCCATGAGCAGCACGGCTTGGGCTGCGGCAAGTCGTGCGGTAGGTAAGGTAACTGGGAGCTGATGGTAGGTAAGGTAACTGGGAGCTGATGGTAGGTAAGGTAACTGGGAGCTGATGGTAGGTAAGGTAACTGGGAGCTGATGGTAGGTAAGGTAACTGGGAGCTGATGGTAGGTAAGGTAACTGGGAGCTGATGGTAGGTAAGGTAACTGGGAGCTGATGGTAGGTGTGGCGCTCCACCTCAGCAATGCATCTCCCAGGGGTCTAGTAGGACAGACCCTCTGGCTGATCCCTGAGGATCTAACGGGGATAGGCATGTCACTCTGGCTGATATACCAACAACACAGAAATGTGTGTATTTCTGGCCGTTATGACATGCCCCAAAAATATACATTTGAGCCAAGTTATTTTAGAGAACCGGTTGGCATTTATTTTGGGGGGGGGGGGGGGGGGAAGGGAAATTCCATCCACCGACCTGGACTGGATTCGAACGGAATGGACTGAAATTAAATTAAACTGGAACTGGACCGGACTAGACCGGAGCAGAGCATAATATAGGCTACAGTATAAAGAGTGGAGTACTGTATGTCACCTTTCCAGCAGGTTCACGTGGTGTGTGTATGTGTGTGCGTGCGTGCAGTGTGTGTGTGTGTGTGTGTGCGTGCATTACCCTTCCAGCAGGTCCATGGTGGTGGGCGTGTGTGCGTGCAGTGTGTGTGTGTGTGTGTGTGTGTGTGTGTGCATTACCCTTCCAGCAGGTCCATGGTGGTGGGCGTGTGTGCGTGCAGTGTGTGTGTGTGTGTGTGTGTGTGCGTGCATTACCCTTCCAGCAGGTCCATGGTGGTGGGCGTGACCTCGGTGTAGAGCAGCGTGCGTCCCAGCGTGTGCGTGCCCAGGTGCTCCCTGTACACGTCCACGCTGAACTGCTCCGAGCGCGCACACGCCTCCGGAGGCTCCGTGACCAGGGCCAGCGTCCCCGGAGGGTCGCCGGAGGCCCCTCCTCCAGGAAAAAAAGAAAAGTACTCAATTGCTTTTGCTTAACGGCCAAGCTACACAAGGCTTTTCTCGCGCGTTTACTCTAAACGCGCGGACCGTGCGTGCGTAAGCCAAATGCCCTGGCTACATCCATCTGTCAGACGCGCGGCAGGTTTGTGCGGGACCTTCCGGGAGGATATATAGATACGCGCGCATGGGGGCATTATACACAAGTAAAAAAATTTGAACAGATCCTATTTTCAGAGCACGCGTAGGATGGCCCGCGGTATCCGTGCGTCTGGTGTAGCTGGTATCATTGACATATATTGGTCCTATCCAAACGCACTGTACGTGCGCAGTAAAAAACGCATATGCACACGCGCAAAATTGCCTGGTGTAGCTTGGCCGTAACCCATTCTGACCTGAGATCAGATTCTAAAAATGTCTTCTACATCCTGACAGTTTTCATTCTGACCTGAGATCAGATTCTAAAAATGTCTTCTACATCCTGACAGTTTTCTGAAAAAGCCATGTTTCTATGTCAGTCGTTCTTGGATTTTTCAAAAATAGCAGACCTACAAGCTCGTAGCGCGCCACTCTGTGGCTTGTATGAGCTTGTAGATCTGCTATTTTTCAATAGCTAAAGCATAGCATAATACGAACACCAAAAGGGGTTCCTGCCCAAAATGGGTTAAGTGAAAAGTATCAATTACTGCACAATGTAGAACTATAATACTCTGGACTATAATTTGATTTTTTTCTTTTTTTTAATACTACCACACCACAAGGGCGGTCATATGACATTTATAATGTAACATTGTATTCTTCTGGTATGTCCTAGACCTATATGGGTGTGTCACATTGTGTTATGGTATTTCATAATGCCATAAAACATGGTATTTCATAATCTTACTGTATGCCTTGAAATCTTGAATAATAATAATTAAAACAAAAGAGTTCCGGAATTCAAAATGTAGGCTACTTGAGGGAAAGTACAAAAAGTATCGTCATCAAAATGTACTTAACGTGGCAAAAGTCAAAAGTACTCTTCATGCAGAATGTCTCATTTCAAGTTTTCAAGTGGATACAAATATTTTGAAAATAGCCGATATAATCAGCTCACAATGCGTCGCATCGCGAGTAACTAATGTTTTAAAATAAATGTAGCGTAGTAAAAAGTACAATATTTGCCTCCGAGATGCAGTGGAGTAGAAGAAAAAGTATTGGAAATAAATAAGTCAAGTAAAAAGAAGTATAAATTACCTAGACCAAGACCAAGGTCGTGGTCTCCTTGGGGACAGCCGGAGGCGGACACCAGCCTCAGAGGGTCGTGGTCTCCTTGGGGACAGCCGGAGGCGGACACCAGCCTCAGAGGGTCGTGGTCTCCTTGGGGACAGCCGGAGGCGGACACCAGCCTCAGAGGGTCGTGGTCTCCTTGGGGACAGCCGGAGGCGGACACCAGCCTCAGAGGGTCGTGGTCTCCTTGGGGACAGCCGGAGGCGGACACCAGCCTCAGAGGGTCGTGGTCTCCTTGGGGACAGCCGGAGGCGGACACCAGCCTCAGAGGGGTCTTGGAGGAGCGGATCAGACCGCCGGGGTCCGCGTGAGCCCGCAGCCACGTCAGGAAGCGGGCCTTGTTCTCCTGCGGCGAAAAGTATACATGCCGAAAAGGCAAACAAGAATGAGGACTACAGCGGGCCGTGGCTCAGCGGTCCAGGCACCTTGGCCGGTATAGTCCGAGGCCTGGCAGTGTGCCGCGGGTTCGACCCCCGATCCCGACGGCCTTTACTGCATGTCACTCCCCCATCTCTCTCCCCCATTTCCTGTCAGCCTACTGTCTGTCTCTCTATTAAAAAAATATATGTCTGTCTCTCTATTAAAAAAATATATAAAATAAACCCCATTAAAAATATGTAGAATGACGACTATATTGTGCTGCACCATTCTTGCTCAAGATTTTTTGTGTATTTAGTCCGTAGTTGCTGAACATTCTAAATCACATCTCATTTTAGGGGGCAAGTATTTTAGGGGTCCTTCTAACACCACGCATATTGTATAAGTTATATCGTATTAACATGAAAATAACATTTTATTCACCAACAATGGGTTAACTAGCGTATAAATGGGTGACCCCATAAGGGTCCACTTGGTTGCATTCATACGCTTGTTAAATTAACACCGTGGCTCTTGACTGTGAAGGGTTAACGAAGGTCTGTTGCTAATCATGGATCATCTTAATTAACCCCTCTCTCCGAGAGCCGTCACTTGGCATTAATCAGCCTGGCTCCCAGACGCAGTGTGTCTGTGGACTCAACCTAAACGCTATATGTGCACAGAACATGAGTCTTTGCTTACATTACACCACATGAGGACCCCTCCAAATGATGTTTAAAAATCTATCCGTCACACCCGTCCTCATCACAGGCGGTCAGAGGAAGCGTCTAGGAGTGAGTCATAGCATCGCTGCCGTCGCGCAGAAACCCTGCATCTTCATTTCTCTACTTTTGTTCTTTTTAGGGGGCGCTATAGCCCCTCCTATGCCCAGCTTTGTGCGTTTGCGTGTACCACGATTCGATTGGCTGAGCACGGAACGCGTGCCACATTTGTGGCGATTCGATTGGCTGAGCACGGCATGCGTGCCGGTGCATGACGATAGGAGCGCCGCTCACTTCACACGAGTGTGATCAGCGCCAGGTATTAATTCATGAATTCTTCCTTAACCCATTCTGACCTGAGATCAGATTCATACGAGGTTTCCACTGGACACACACTGGTCTGATTAACCCATTCTGACCTGAGATTCTAAAAATGTCAGTCGTTCTTTGATTTTTCAAAAAATGATGCATGAATATACATGATGCTAACACCAACATGGGTTCCCGTTCAGAATGGGTTAAAGGACCACTTCACCACTTTTCAACCCATCTTCATATAATTGGTCCTCACTAATATTATAGTGCACCAGTGACATCATCAATGGGCAGATTTCTTTTGAAAGAACATTTCGATTTGTATTATCGTGAGAACGATTGCTTCCATTTTCGCATTGCACCTTTTCAGGAATGGAGAGCCTGCCGTTTCCATTTATTAGCTTGGATTCCCCATCGATGAGGTCAATGGTGGACGGGTTTCTGAACTGCCTACACAGACTGAGTAGCTGCTATTTTATCATGAACATCACACATGAGCACCAATTTTATGAAGATAGATTGAAAAGTGTTGAAGTGGTTCTTTGACTGCCAGCATTCTTCAGTGAAAACCTCATTTGAAGGTTTGAAGGGCTTTAAGCAACTAATCGACTATTCAACTAGTCGTCTAAATCCACTAGTGCACCTTGTACTAGTACTAGTTGACAAGCGTCAAGATCAGGTAGATTACAGTTATAGTCACCAATGTACACATATTTATTTCCAAAAACAAAATACATAATAGGTACAGTAGTTAAACAACTAGTCGACTAGTCGACTAGTTGTTTAGTAAACTAGGCAACTAGTCAACTAGTAAAAAGGACTAGAAGTGAATGCCGGAACGTCCCGCTATAAACACAATAAAATAACCCCAAACCTTGACGGCTGCCCAATAACCCACAAACCAACAGTCCGAAATCCAGGAGTCATCTTTGACACATCTCTATCCTTTCACACACACCACATAAAGAAGCATCACAAAATCTGCCTTCTTCCATCTGCGCGACGTAGCTATAGAATCCGTCCAACACTTTCACTTCCCGATGCCGAAACCCATGGTCCATCACCTCGAGAATAGAATAATACTGCAATGCTCTCTTCTCCGGTTTACCAGCAACGGCAACAAGTGGTCTTATAGGTCTAGTCCAAATTGCAGCAGCTGGAGTACTAACCAGGAAAAGGACATTTGACTCCACCTCACCGCCTAGCACTCACCTCTTAAGTTCAGACTCCACCTCACCCCCTAGCACTCACCTCTTCACTCCACCTCACCCCCCTAGCACTCACCTCTTCAGACTCCACCTCACCCCCTAGCACTCACCTCTTCACTCCACCTCACCCCCCTAGCACTCACCTCTTCAGACTCCACCTCACCCCCTAGCACTCACCTCTTCACTCCACCTCACCCCCTAGCACTCACCTCTTCACTCCACCTCACCCCCTAGCACTCACCTCTTCACTCCACCTCACCCCCTAGCACTCACCTCTTCAGACTCCACCTCACCCCCTAGCACTCACCTCTTCACTCCACCTCACCCCCTAGCACTCACCTCTTCAGACTCCACCTCACCCCCCTAGCACTCACCACTTCACTCCACCTCACCCCCTAGCACTCCTCTTCACTCCACCTCACCCCCTAGCACTCACCTCTTCACTCCACCTCACCCCCTAGCACTCACCTCTTCACTCCACCTCACCCCCTAGCACTCACCTCTTCACTCCACCTCACCCCCTAGCACTCACCTCTTCACTCCACCTAACCCCCTAGCACTCTCCTCTTCACTCCACCTAACCCCCTAGCACTCACCTCTTCACTCCACCTCACCCCCTAGCACTCACCTCTTCACTCCACCTCACCCCCTAGCACTCACCTCTTCACTCCACCTCACCCCCTAGCACTCACCTCTTCACTCCACCTAACCCCCTAGCACTCACCTCTTCACTCCACCTCACCCCCCTAGCACTCACCTCTTCACTCCACCTCACCCCCCTAGCACTCACCTCTTCAGACTCCACCTCACCCCCCTAGCACTCACCTCTTCACTCCACCTCACCCCCTAGCACTCACCTCTTCACTCCACCTCACCCCCTAGCACTCACCTCTTCAGACTCCACCTCACCCCCTAGCACTCACCTCTTCAGACTCCACCTCACCCCCTAGCACTCACCTCTTCAGACTCCACCTCACCCCCTAGCACTCACCTCTTCACTCCACCTCACCCCCCTAGCACTCACCTCTTCACTCCACCTCACCCCCTAGCACTCACCTCTTCACTCCACCTCACCCCCTAGCACTCACCTCTTCAGACTCCACATCACCCCCTAGCACTCACCTCTTCAGACTCCACCTCACCCCCTAGCACTCACCTCTTCAGACTCCACCTCACCCCCCTAGCACTCACCTCTTCAGACTCCACCTCACCCCCCTAGCACTCACCTCTTCACTCCACCTCACCCCCTAGCACTCACCTCTTCAGACTCCACCTCACCCCCTAGCACTCACCTCTTCACTCCACCTCACCCCCTAGCACTCACCTCTTCAGACTCCACCTCACCCCCTAGCACTCACCTCTTCAGACTCCACCTCACCCCCTAGCACTCACCTCTTCACTCCACCTCACCCCCTAGCACTCACCTCTTCAGACTCCACCTCACCCCCTAGCACTCACCTCTTCACTCCACCTCACCCCCTAGCACTCACCTCTTCACTCCACCTCACCCCCTAGCACTCACCTCTTCAGACTCCACCTCACCCCCTAGCACTCACCTCTTCAGACTCCACCTCACCCCCTAGCACTCACCTCTTCAGACTCCACCTCACCCCCCTAGCACTCACCTCTTCAGACTCCACCTCACCCCCCTAGCACTCATCTCTTCAGACTACACCTCACCCCCTAGCACTCACCTCTTCAGACTCCACCTCACCCCCCTAGCACTCACCTCTTGACATGGGCTGACAGAGGCACTCGTATTGCCCTCCATGTTCTACTTGACCAAAGGTCATGACCAGCTGCCCAAAAAGTAAATCACCCATTAGAAAATGACAGGTTAAAATGTACACTTTGTAGCACAAACTATTGTAAATTAAATTGTAAATTGTAAAACTATTGAAAGACAGAATGAGTCTTTTTACAACAGATAGTTGTAAAAAGGTAGCATTGTTCTTCGTGGATAGCCAATAATATTTACTGAAGACGGAATGCACTTGCCCGTCGGGCAACTTTAAAGCAAACTCAACTTGCCCAAACTGTTTATTGTCTTGCCGTCGGGCAGTCGGGCAAACCGTTAGTGTCATCCCGCCGGATAGACGACATCCACAGTTCCACTATACAGATGTACGTCTGTTGGTTAGATATTCGTCCATTGTAAATAGTGCCCTTCACGCATTGATTAGCGATCAATTACATCGATGGCGACTTTCGCTTAAAGATCATACGACTCGGGGCATCTGCCCGTGTATAATTCTCAGACAGAACCAGTGAACAGTGAAGGTGCAACAGGTCTGCAGCTGTCTGCCCTGCCCCATGTGTGTACCCTAGGAGGGGGGGGGGGTCCAACCAGGCGGCAATCTGGAAGCAATCGCTGCCTTTCCTTTTCATCAGCCTGGTGTTTGTTAACAGAAAGTGTTCGGGGCAGCGGGGTCCACAGGTCACAGCCCTATCCAAACACACCCAACCATCATAATAATAATCATCATTTGGTACAGTTTTTACTTTCTTTTTTTCCCCACCACCCCTAACAGAAACCTTAGCTCTGATATTCAGCAGAAACGCCAACAAGGGCCCCCCGAAACTTCATTTTGGTCACACTTTCACCCCCTCGGCGTGATTTATGAGCACCGCCTTTAACCGCTAGCATGGGCTTAGCAACGGGACCGTCAGAATATACATATAATGCCCGTGTTGTGTAAGTGCAAGTGGCAGTCGGGCTTTGTTATGTCCATTAAGTTAAGTTAAGGGGATTCCTTCCACTTTGGACGAAGTGAGATTAAAAACACATTGCGAGGACAAAGTGCAGACCGGTGATAACATCTGCACTGAGTGTTTTTTTTTTTCTTACAGCCTGCTTACCAGCACGCTGCAGCTCTGCTGACTCCTAGTGGCCGCGTTATAAACGGCAAGACATAAAACATTCCTCATAGACATAGAAGAGTAACTTACCAAAATAATAAACGCAAATATAAGGCTTTCCATACCATTGAAGCACCATTAAAGGAGAATTCCATACTAAAAGGCTTTCTTACCTTTCTTTGTAGTCGGACTCGTTACGTCCCCACCAAAGAGGTCCAGGTGTAATTTTGTTCAAAAGCTCCTTATTGGCTATTTCCCCAACCATAAGCCCTCAATGAATTGCATTGAATGGAATGGGAATTTAATGGGGCTATGGGGTGTTGTGGTAGGGGAAATAGCCAATAAGGAGTTTTTGCACAAAAAAAACACCTGGACCTCTTTGGTGGGGACGTAACAACTTCAAAGAAAGTTAAGAAAGCATTCTAGCATGGAATTCTCCTTTAAGGTCACCACACACGGAGCACGTTTTTCGGATTTCTAGCAGCGTTTCTCCATCGGTTTCCCAAAAAAACGCGTCCAGCGTGCAACCACCTTTAGGGTTTCTTTGGGGGTGCCGTGTAAAGGCACATTCATACTACGGTTTTATAGGCGACAAGGTGTACAACATGACGTCACACCGCGGTGGTAATAAGCAGACTCACCGCTCACCATAAAGGGGCCGGGCTGCAACGATTCATCGATTCATCGTAATCGAATCGATTATTCAATTTGTTGTCAACTAATTTAGTAATCGTTTCGGCAACTAATCACTAGTTTTTTGCAATTTATCATAGGTGATTTCCATAGTTTTTCCAGTGTTAAGTGTAAGTAAAGTAAAGGAGAAGTGAGCCATCTCTCTTCCCTTACAATCTGATGATAGAGGCACAGAAACGACTGCAAAGCAAAATATGACACGTAGCGATTATAATATCAAGAACAAGAACAATATTTATTTTTAAATGACCTACTGTATGTATTTGAGTTCAGAAGAGTACTGTTCCTTTTAGACTGACACATGTGTAGCTATTCTTTAATCAAATGTATGCAGTCAGAATAAGCCTAAAGACACCATGAGTTGCTTTAACTCATTTTAATTTAGTTTGTCTTTTATTTGAATAGCAGCCTAATCAGCAGCTAATCAAATGACATTTTGAATTATTTATATATCTTTTGTCTAAAATAACCAAAAATATATATTTAAGGTGATAGCTAAATAAGTGTCATAATCCGATTCATCAGCAGATGAATCGATTATGAAAATAATCGTTAGTTGCAGCCCTATAAAAGGGCCTTGCAAACGTGAAGTGAGGAACGCAGGCGTTGTTGCCTGGATCAACACAGGTCACCTCCAGGTCTGTTGAAGAAGGCCTGGTTCAACACAGGTCTCCTCCAGGTCTGTTGAAGAGGGCCTGGATCTACACAGGTCTCCTCCAGGTCTGTTGAAGAGGGGCGCAAGCTAAACAGAAAATAATCCAGGTCTGGTGAGTCGCGGGCGTGTGCACGCAATGAGCACGCGCGCAAAATATTCACGGGACGGCACTCGCGTAAATATACACTTGCGTTGTCACACCGCGACTCATTGAAAATTAACTATAGGCGCGTTTTATCGCTCCCCGTTTACACATCTTTCTGTTTTTACTACAGGTCACCTTGTCACCTAAAACTGGAGTACGAATAGGCCTAAAAGGACCACTTTTCAACCTACCTTCATATAATTGGTCCTCACTCCTCACTAATGACCATGATAAAATAGCACCATTTCTTTCTACTCAGTCTGTGTCTCATAGGAGGGCTGTGTGGGGGCAGTTCAGAAACCCGTCCACCGGTGGCATCATCGATGCGGAATCCAAGCTATTAGAAACTGCAGGCTTTCTAGTCCTGAAAGGTTGCAATGTGAAAATGGAAGCCAAAATGGAAGCTCACGATAATAAAAAGCTAAATTAATTTTGTTAAAAAACAATCTGCCTAACAATGATGATGTGGTGAACGGGCTTCTGAACTGCTCACAGCCCTTAATGAGACACAGCCCGAGTAGGAAAACAATGGTGCTATTTTATCATGAACATTAGTGAGGACATAATTATATGAAGAGAGGTTGAAAAGTGGTGAAGTGGTCCTTTAAGTCCCACTATAGTGCCCACTATAGTGCGGACCAAATAACTGCACCTTGCTAAAATGGTTCTGTAGTTTATAACTTGGCTAAATGAACTCAGCCGCAATGTATTGCCAGCTGTATGTAAGCCTGTGTGAGTCTCTGGGTTTATTTAGTGACACAAGCATGTCACTTCAAGGTCCTGCCCTCGGTAGGAGATACACTGCATCGAGATTCAAGAAGGCAAAGGGCAGTGCCAGTTTCATCCCCTTCTGCCATTAGGTTCCTTAACAAACACAAACCCCCAATACCTGATTCACCTCAACTGGACCTGCTCGCCAGTGCCCCCGGCGTGAGCGCGCACACACACACACACACACACACACACACACACACACACACACACAGCGCTAATCTAATCTAATTAATTTCTACATTGGATACACTGTGAACACAGGGTATTTTTTGTGTGTGTTGGACATACAGGTAGTTCCTGCCCGACATTGATGATGGTACTCATACTAACGACTCCTCCATAAACTCACAGTCACACAGTGCCCTCTACTGGTAACAGCTGTGCACACAACCAACATATAAACATCATCATACTATCATCATACTATAATTCTAACAATGTCTGTGTGTGTGAGTGTGTGAGTGTGTGTGTGTCAGAAACACCGCATTATCTCCTCATTGCCGGCACCAATCGCTCCCACTTTTCACACAGGCATTGACCATATGAATATGGAGGGCGTAACGAAGCCCTTTTTTCAATTTGACACATTAATGATTAATAATGAATTTATTAGTGAATTCCTCACACACCTCCGCCCCTTAGCGACACCTGTATCACAGGCCACCGTTCTCACCGTTACCCCACTGGCATGCTTGGCATCGAACGTAACAGGAAAGTTGACTGTAGCAAGATGGCCGCCGGTGAACGACACCGGAGACTCCGCCTTGCACCATCTAGCCTTTTATATTATGTCTATGGACCCAGTGACGGAGCGCTCGTAGAGGCTCATGGCTCCTACCTGGGAAGCTGGCAGAACATTCACTAAAAACGCCGGGACAACGCTCCACACGTCCCAAACTCTTCTCCCTCCTGGCTCCAAAACTATGGCATGCACTTCCCATTGCAATAAGAACTGCAGACTCACTCCAAATCTTTCGCTGTGGTCTGAAAACCCACCTCTTCAGACTCCATCTTAGTCCGTAGCACTTGCCTCGACGACCATACAGGCTCAACTCATGTAATTTAGATAGCATTTTATGTAGACATACAGTATAGTACCCTACTAGTGACTATATAGCGTATACTCATAGTTTCATTGCACAGATAATTCTGTTAGACGGATGTTAGGTTTTGGATTAGGAAAGTTGTACCTGGCAGGTGGAGAACAGGTATACAGGAGTGGGAGGTGGCGTCTGGCCCAGCTCACAGCTCAGACCCAGGGAGGTCAGGATCTCGGTCAGGACCTCGTAGCGCCGCGCGTTGCTGGAATTGAGCTCGTCGAAGCCCTCCGACGTCACCTCCTGGGACTCCGGCGACATTTCCAGATGCACCTGCAGCGAAGAAGGAGGCGGGAAACTTAATTCCTTTTAGAAAGCAGCTGCTTTTGTGGCTAGCTGTAAAACAGAATGCATCGTGACAATATGGATTCGGATAACCACAACCCAAAACAGAATGCATTGTGACAATATGGGAGAAAACAAAACCTTTCCTTTTATTTTATTCAAATAAAAATGTGAGGTTTTGGAATATGAACACGAACCGGAAATATTCCATCACAGCAGCCATCTGTGTCTGTCCAGACTCATATAGCATACGAATGAATGAAGACTTTGATGCGTTTTGTGCGTGTCATGGTGAAAGTTTAATATTATGAACGGGTGAAATCGACCCGCGGCTTCCGATTGGTCTGTGGTCTGCGGGTTGAGGGAAATAAAAAACACCAGTTTGCGCAGCTATACTGCACTGCACTGCAATGTACTGCACGTATCGTTCACTAAACTCACCCCACACACACCCGTCAGGTTTTTTGCACTGCTAAATCTGACATCGTGGCCTACTGAATCAAATTAGTGTTTACTTTTTATCGTAGGTTTTACGCTCGAGGCTCGAGTGAGAAAAGCATGGACAGCGTGGCGCTGGCTGATGGTGTATCAGTCAACAACGTGGCTACTTAACCGGTAGCCTCGGGAAACCCAGACGTTTTTATTTCCAGGGAGGAAAATAAAAGTCTGGGTCTGAGTCCACTTCAATTCGCCATAGAGTAGCGCAAACGTCGATCACTCTCTGCTGATTTCTGATCATCTGCACCTTTGTTAAATTGACGCACACACGCACACCCGTACACACACACACTCCTCTCTATCTCTGTCGTTCTTAAGTAATTAGTCTCATGTCCAGCAGCTGCGCACAGTTTCTCCCTGCGGATCCTGCCTGGAGCCGCCTAGTCCATAGAAAGCATAGGCGAGTTCCAGGCTGCTGGCCAGATTGAGTAGAAAAGTGACAAAACAAATGTACGGAACGCAGCGCTTCAGGCTGAAACCCAGGCTAGGGGGCCATGGCCAAATAAATATGGTATCAGGTATATGGAAACCAGTCTAGGGGGCCATGGCCAAATAAATATGGTATCAGGTATATGGAAACCAGTCTAGGGGGCCATGGCCAAATAAAGATGGTATCAGGTATATGGAACCCAGGCTAGGGGGCCATGGCCAAATAAAGATGGTATCAGGTATATGGAACCCAGGCTAGGGGGCCATGGCCAAATAAAGATGGTATCAGGTATATGGAACCCATACCTGTATTCTTTATTTTGTTTTACTGAGAATAAGGTTAGAAATAAGTTTAGGGTTAGGCATCGTTTTATTGGGGTTAAGTTTAGGTATAGGGTTAGGTTTAGGCATAGTCTTACTGAGGTTAAGCTTAGGAATAAGGTTAGGTTTAACCGTTTAAAGCGCAAATAACATGCATTTTAAAACTGCTTTTAATATTTAATAATCATATTGTCTATGTCCCTCAAACTTATTTTTAATGGTTTGAGCCTCAATCACCACTCTGATATAACCAGGCCTTGTCAATTCTTCCTGGACTTTGAAAGCAGTTTTAGCTGCAATGCCACAATGTCCTGAGGTGGTGGGGGTGCTGATATGCAGATTATTTAATATTTAAGTCATTATAATACTGATGCTAGATAAAACCAGGCTTGTTTCCATTCCATGCCAGCTTGGAAAATCAACAATGGTGGACATTGTAAACAAAGTGGAAATGCAAATTTGCAACTGAAGACTGAAGAAATGGAGGAATTATACAAAGTAGGGTGACATTGATGACATCACGATGAGGCCAAAATCAGTCGAGCTGTTTCTGAGAGCAATTTCCATTAAAACACCCATATGACATGAAGGCCTGATTGTTCAAAATTGGTTATTTGTGGGGATAGAAAACACACATGGGAGCTCCAAAAACACAAAAGAAATTGAAAAAGTAGAATCTTATGTTATAGGTCCTTTAAGCATAATTTTCTTAGGAATACCAGGCCGCGCTGTTCCGCCGGCAGTACGCCCGGGGGCGAGTTGGTAAAAGGGCGACTCTTTTTGTATTCATAAATATATCACTATGGGGATACTTGACACGAAAACGTTTGAGAACTACTGATTTAGAAGGAAGGGATTTTTGGCCTTAATTCTATGTGGAAAATGATTCACTGCACATGAACGGACGGTGGACAGGACATCCATACCTGACACAGGACGGCCTCTCCTCCGTCCTCTCCGTGGGTCAGCCTGACGATGACCATGTCCCTCTGGCCGTGGGCGTCCTCCTGGCCCCCCGTCATCTCCCCCCACAGCTCCACCTCGCCCCCTCCCCGGGGGTCCCGGACAAACACCTGGCCGCTGGCCCGCACGCTGAGCTGCACAGAGTCAATCACAATGACTAAACCCATTGGGACCTGGAACGCATCGGTGTCACTTTAGCGTTTTAACCACTTTAACCGACCCAGCCCTAGAATAGAGATAAAATGGTAAATGGTGCACTTTACATAGATTGTGCATTACATTCACCCATTCACACACACATTCATACACCGATGGCGGCAGAAACCATGCAAGGCACCAACCAGCACATCAAGAGCAATTAGGGGTTCAGAGTCTTGCTCAAGGACACTTCGACACTAACTCTGGGGGAGCCCGGGTTTGAACTGGCAACCTTGCGGTTGCCATCCGGTCGCTCTACTAAGTGAGCGTCAAAAGATGTTTTCCCAAACTTAGTGAAAATAGCAGATCTACAAGCTTGTAGATCGGCTATTTTCTATACTTTCTTAGACCATTCTTTTATTTCTTCATGAAAATTACTGAAAAGAAATCTTAGAATTTTGTTTTTAATTCATGAAATTGTTAGCTTTTTTGGGGGGGAAGTTTTTTCTGAAAACGCTTTGAAATGATAATTAAAGGTATATTCAGTGATTTCACTTAATTCAAATATCACTTATTTTTTTGTTTTGTTGTGATAATCCTCCCTACTATAGAGTGTGCTGGCCATATAAGGAGTTCCTCCCTGTCCCCAGTTAACCCCTGGGGGTCAAAAAACCTTAGGTTTCGATTTTGACTCTCTATCCTGATTGGACGAAAGGCTGGGTCCCACAGCCAAAAACGAAACCTAAGGTTTTTTGAGTGAAATCACTGAATATACCTTTAAAACACATTTTATAATATAATATTTTATTTCAAAAGTAAAAATCCCCTCTCTCATGCTTTTGCGAGTGTGCCAGCGATTATAATCCCCGTGTCTACTCCTGGTCTAGACCGACCTGCAGTTGCGTGGCGTCCTCCCTGGTGAAGCCGAGCCTGCCGATGCGCTGCCTCCGGTTCTCCCTGGCCTCCAGGCACAGGCCCGACGGGCACAGTGTGGACGACAGCCCCAGGACCCTGCCGCCCGCCACGCCCAGGTAGTGCAGGAAACGGGCCTGCAGCTGGAGGGGGAGGGGGGGGGGGGGGGAGGAAGGGGGGCAGAACCAGGTGACTAACCCATTCTGACCTGAGATCAGATTCTAAAAATGTCTTCTACAAGCTATGTTTCTATGTCAGTGGTTCTTCGATTTAAAAAGAAATAGCAGACCTACAAGCTTGTAGCGTGCCACTCGGTGGCACGCTATGAGCTTGTAGATCTGCTATTTTTAAATAGCTAAAGCACAACATAATGTGCTTTAACAACACCAAAAGGGGTTCCCGCCTTACAATGGGCTAATAGAGTAACATGACCTTTGACACAAGCTAAATCAATAGAAGAACAGGGTGACAAGATACAACCTCCCCAGTATTGTGCACGTTATTATATTGAACTTATCCAAACGCCATGCCCCCCCACCCGCTCCCTCAGGTCAAGCACTGCCACACTGCCTACTGGAACCCCACGAGTCCAACAAGAGAGCCTGGGGGCCTGACAGTGGCCCTGCCCCCACACTGTGGAACTCACTCCCAGCCCACATCAGAGCTGCCCCCCACCTTTGACATGTTCAAAAGCACACTCAAAACACACCTTTTCAGACTGGCTTTCCCTACTTAACCCCGGCTAGCCGGTTACCCCCTGACATCCCTGGTACCAACCTGTGGCGTGAGCGCCTCCAGCTAACCGGCTAGCCGGTTACCCCCTGACATCCCTGGTACCAACCTATGGCGTGAGGCTAACCGGCTAGCTGGTTACCCCCTGACATCCCTGGTACCAACCTATGGCGTGAGGCTAACCGGCTAGCTGGTTACCCCCTGACATCCCTGGTACCAACCTGTAGCGTGAGCGCCTCCAGCTAACCGGCTAGCCGGTTACCCCCTGTCATCCCTGGTACCAACCTGTGGCGTGAGGCTAACCGGTTACCCCCTGACAGCCCTAGTACCAACCTGTGGCGTGAGGCTAACCGGTTACCCCCTGACAGCCCTAGTACCAACCTGTGGCGTGAGCGCCTCCAGCTAACCGGCTAGCCGGTTACCCCCTGACGGTACCCCCTGACATCCCTAGCACCAACCTGTGGCGTGAGCGCCTCCAGCTAACCGGCTAGCCGGTTACCCCCTGACGGTACCCCCTGACATCGCTAGTACCAACCTGTGGCGTGAGGCTAACCGGCTACCCCCTGACATCCCCCTGACGGTACCCCCTGACATCCCTGGTACCAACCTGTGGCGTGAGCGCCTCCGTCTCGGCCAGCACCAGCAGCGTGGTGCAGTGGGTCCAGGGCTGTGTGAGGACGTGTCGGGGCAGCAGGTGGTAGATGACGTAGCGCTCCGTGTCCACGCACTCCGCCAGCAGGCCGCGGATCTGCTGGAAGCGCTCCTCGCTGCCGCCCGTGTACACCAGCACGTTTGGCGGTTTGCCCGTCCCGTCCCGGCCGCGGCCCGAACCCGTGTCGTCGTCCTGAAATGAGAGGTCGCCAACAGTTCAAGGTCCAATGAACACTGGCTGCGTTTTTCGGATTTTTTTTGCTGCGTTTTTCCGTCGGTTTTCTGCAAAACGCGTTCAGTGTGCAACCACCTTTAAATATGCATGTCATAAATGCATATCATCACATATTTAAAACGGGATTTAATGACTTAACTCTTGAAACTGTAACTGCAGTTTTTAGCGCACCTGATAATATTTTGAACCCCTTTTGGTGTTAGCATTATGTTATACTTTAGCTATTGAAAAATAGCAGATCTACAAGCTCATAGCGCGCCACCGAGTGGCGCGCTACGAGCTTGTAGGTCTGCTATTTTTTTAAAATCGAAGAACGACTGACATAGAAACATAGCTTTTTCAGAAAACTGTCAGGACATTTTTAGAATCTGAGCTCAGGTCAAAATGGGTTAATAATCGATTGAGTAGCATACATGGTCCGTGGAGATCGTAAAGAATAGGTCTTCAACGATGAATCACTTTCAACCTGGCATCCCTATTGTTGTTTATATTAAAATTGGCGGCCTAATTGAACTGGATGACGATACCACTTCTTGGCTGTGTTGCCCTAGCCTAGTATACCTACACAAACAAAACACGTAGCATCCTAACTGCTACTTTTGCTGAATTTGAAATCCTGAAAAGGTTCACCGTTTTGGGACATGAATGAGATCTTCCGCCCGACAACAGACAAAATAAACAACGGCACCAGGAACCAACCGTTTTACACTGAGGAAAACTAAATAGAAACTAAGCCACGATGACTAAAACTATGACTACATTTTGTGACAATGTCGTCAAACGAATAGAAAGTAGACTAAAATGTTAGGGAGGGACTAGTGGACTCATTTTACGCTTGGTTGCATGCTGAAAATAGCCGATCTACAAGCTCACATGCGCCGCGTTGTGAGCTTGTAGATCGGCAATTTTCAGCAAGTGTAAAATGTGTCATTACGACGCCATCAAGACCCGGCAAAATACATTTCAGTCAACTAGACTAACACTAAAACATTACGGGTGACTGAAATGTGACTTAAAAACTAAAGTGAAAATGATTCGAAAGACTACGGACTGAAACCAGATCACGGTTTGCTGTCCACAGACAAACAAACACCGTACCTGGAAGTCGCCCAGGCCCTCGTCCTCGCTGCCGCTGGGCGCAGTGCGGTCGGCGTCGTCGGGCAGATCGGGGATGTTCTCGGCCGAGGCGTACTTCACAGACAGGATGGTGCTGTTCTCCAGCTCCAGACATTCGTGGCAGTTGGACAGGTGCAGGTGTGTGTGGCTGTGGGCCGACATGTGGCCCGCAGGCTCCTGGCTGCCGCTGCACAGCGGCTCCGAGCCTCTGCGCTCCTCCAACCTATAGGAAAACACCTTATTAGTAGGCTAGTAGAATTATTAGTATTGGTTTAATTGTGGGTTTTTTTTGTCATTGGAAGATAACATTAACCTGGAGTGCTTGCACTTTTCCTGTTTTGTATGCGTCTATGGAGACTTTTTGGTATTTTTGGTTTCTTCCAGAAAGAAGAAACCCCCCCCCCCCCCAAAAAAAACAAAACAACATTGGAATAAAGAAATTAATAATTACCTGTTAAAATAAACATTGCATAGGGCCCATGTGACAGATAACTTAAATATGACTGACCATGTCATACATATAGTTAATATAAACATTGCATAGGGCCCATGTGACAGATAACTGAAATATGACTGACCATGTCATATAGTTAATATAAACATTGCATAGGGCCCATGTGAACTGAAATATGTATACATATTGTACCAATAATCAAAATAAATACGAGGGCCAGGTCAGGTCACATTAATGTATTAACGTGCAGGGGCCACAGGCACACTAAGCGAGGACCCCCGCTCTGCCCGAACCTCTTCCTGGCGTCGGGTGGTAGCAGCAGGCTGCCCTTCCTGCACTGGGCGTGCTGAAGGTCCGGCTCCGCGTCTCTCCCGTCACACGGCGGCGACACTACAGAAAGCACGATCTCCGTCTGCGTGTTGTCCAGAGCGAGGGACGACGGGTTGTCTGCGTTCTCCGTCCGTGGCTTCTCCAAAAGCTCTTTGAGGGACGACTCTTGGAGCAGAACGGCTATAGGGGAAACATAAAATAAAATAAAATAAAATAAAAATATATATACTTACTGCAAAATGTACCTCCCGTAAGATACATGACTCTTCTAGTGTTAGAGTGCTATATTATATGGGTTTCGTCAATATAGCTTTTTTTTTACAACATAGGCATCTGCAATTGACCCTTCGCTAAACCCCACCTCAAAAGCGATTGACCAATGCCAATCCAAATAGGTTTCGTTGTGGTCAAGCTTTCGTCACCTCATACAGTAGCTGTCGATGTTATTTTGCATGGCTATGTTGTTGAGTTGAACACATACGATATGTATACGATTATACAACATGGCTCTTCTAGAGCTAGTGCGCTATATGGGGTTCCATCAATATAGCTTTTTTGACGACATAGCTAGCAGCAATTATGTGGTCAATGAATGACGATTGTTTATACCACTTTCAACCCGCCATCTCGAATATTTTCAAAGGTTTTGAAGCAAATTACGACCTTGTAGTAGATTTGCTTGGTTTAATTAAAGAAAGTTCAGTTTATGTGTGTGTTTTATATTTAATGTTCATTGTTTAATTAAAGTCAAATGTTCATTTCATGTATCGACGTTTAATATCAAAAAGTTATTTGATTGTATTAGTTTGTTTGCTTACAAGTGTCAAATAGAAACTTAAGCAAGGGTTGTCAAGGGTAAAGTCATTACCGAGAATGCTCACAACACGCGTTGAGCATGTAGATCGTCTATTTTCAGCATGCTAAATAAAATGACTTGTCTTTTAGTTCTACTGGATCTCTTCTTCACTAGTCCCTCCCGAACATTTTAGCCGAAATTGTTGATATGTTTAGTCTTAGTCATCGTAGCTTTGTTTTTTATTTTGTTTTCATTTTGTTTTCGTCTACGAAAAAAGGTAGTCGACAAGAAAATGTCGTTATAGTTTTTAGTCGACAAAATCAACACTACCTAGAATGGAACTCACAGAGGAGAAGGGAACTCTCTTTTTTTATATATGTTTTTTGTGGCTTTCGCCTTTATTTTATATTTTTTATGGAGGGACCGACAGTAGGCTGACAGGAAATGGGGAGAGAGATGGAGGGGGGGGGGGAGACATGCAGTGAAGGCCGTCGGGATCGCGAGTCGAAGACGCGGCACACTGCCAGACTGGATTACCAGCCACAAGGTGCCTGGACCACTGAGCCATGGCCCAGGCCCAGAAGGGAACTCACAGACTATCTTTGAAGGCACTAATCCATTGTCCAGCGCCAGGCGGTCTTCTATGAAGGCTACGCCCAGGCGGCTGAAGTCGTCCACGCTGGCCTGGCACACCGCCCTGAACGTCTGACCAGGCTCACGGGCCAGAGGAACGCAGCACTCTGACCACTTCACCACCTAAAACACATTACACAACGCCTGAACATTACAAATGAAACACATTACACACCGCCTGAACATTACAAATGAAACACATTACACACCGCCTGAACATTACAAATGAAACACATTACACACCGCCTTGAGCGGCTGGCCAGAGGAACACAGCACTCTGACCACTTCACCACCTGAACATAGAAAAAGCAAACAAAAAAACATGAAATGGCTCAAACTGCTCAAACTGCCTTCTGTGATTTTTAAAAGGATCGTCATCGGCACACAGTCCGATAATAGTTTAGTAGCAAACATTGTTACTTAGTTCTTATATTAGTTTTACTGGTCATTTTTTAAGCTTCCTTCGGTAGTGGGCACTGTGCTTACTGTTACAAATGTTATTTGTCTGTCCTACAGTATTATGTTGTCCTGTATCTGTTGGTTCTGGGCTCTGGCAGAGCTGTGTAACATTATTTTCCACACTTGTAAAAGAGACTTTAGTATCAATGTGCTTTCACTGGTTAAATAAAATAAAATAAACTTGAGTCATTCTATATCAGCCTGCATTCCATTCTCTTGCATGTTGTACCACCAATCTCTAGTCACGGTGGGTGGGTGAGGAGAGCTGTGGGCTTAGTGTGCCATTGGCTGAGGGGCTTAGTTTCAAAACAAAACTGTAAAATAAAAATTAAAAAAAGCAGTTTTTCTGGAAGAATTTATTAAATAAAACATATCACACAAGTTAGGGCTGCATGATAATACTTCAAATCAACAGCACAATTGCTTCAAACTTCTGCCTCCATCACAATGCGCCGCTTGTGCGACGGGCTTGTGAGCTTGTAGATCTATTGTACAACAAAGTATAATACAGGGCTGATCACACTAATAGATTTAGATAAAAATGTATTAAAAAATAATTCAACAGTACAGTACAGTACAGTACAGTACAGTACAGTACAGTACAGTACAGTACAGTACAGTACAGTACAGTACAGTACATATAGCATCATAACAGGTTATAAATACACCACCTGAACACATTACAAAATGTGCTGATTTGATGATAAAGGACTGCTCTCTCTTGATTGGATTAAATTGGTAAACACACTGTAAAATGTTCTTTATGTTTATTACAGACGGACAGACAGTACAGGGGCAAGTAAGTAAGCAAGCCAGCCTTGCCGATCCATGAGGCCCATAACCATATGGCAGGAGCCTATCTCCTGTTTCTGTAGTGCAAGGCTGCTTGATGTACAAGTCCAACCCCTGGGCATGACGCTAGTCCAACCCCTGGACATGACGCTAGCCCAACCCCTGGACATGACGCTAGCCCAACCCCTGGACATGACGCTAGCCCAACCCCTGGACATGACGCTAGCCCAACCCCTGGACATGACGCTAGCCCAACCCCTGGACATGACGCTAGCCCAACCCCTGGACATGACGCTAGCCCAACCCCTGGACATGACGCTAGCCCAACCCCTGGACATGACGCTAGTCCAACCCCTGGGCATGACGCTAGTCCAATCCCTGGACATGACGCTTGCAGCCCTAACCACACCAAAGGGTCAACATGCTACTCTTTGGGTCCAAACGGTTGCAAGGAATTAACGCTAAAACCGTCTTGACCCTTTGGTGTGGTTTGGGCCATTGAATTACACGCGTTGAATCACTAGGCCCTCTACATACACTATCACAATTTAGAGGTTTCACCTTTTTTACAGAATTCACAAAAAATCACCAGAAAAGTATCACTTGCCTTTGTTCCAAATACTGAGGGCGAACATTTGCCACAAATAGCTGACTTACAAGCTCACACAAGCAAGCTAAGCAACACAACCGCGCTGCCAAAGATCCTTAAGGTACCCAGATATGCGGTTGCTGTCCCACACTGTGACAGTAAGTATGACATCTTTAGTAAACAAGAGGTTTCAAAATGTGCACACAGACGTTTAGAACCCCCCAAAAAACCATCCGCAGACGCATGCACAGTAACATGCGCTAAAAGATCATACAAGAGGTGGATTCAGTTACAGCCATGGACAATAATAACGATAGATGCTGAATGTTAAAAGCACAAACATGCGTGTCAGAAATTGAATAATATTGTTGAATCTGTTCCTACGTACAGTATTTGGATGTCGTTGCTGTCGGGCAGAAACCTCCCATCTCCACAATATGTAAACTTTTTCCATGTTTTCTTTTCATAAATGAAGGCCCTACTTCGTCATACTAAGTGTCAGTCAAAAAGTAGCAGAAATAGATCATCTGCAACCTCTAAATGCGTCGTATCGCGATGCATTTTCAGCTTGCAGATCTGATATTTCTATTTAATCGGAGTTCTGAAAAGTAACCGCTTTGGTCATATGAGGTTTCCACCAGACACCAACGACATACTGTGATGGGTAATAATGCATACTTTATTATTACTGCGTGTGACATCAGAATGATGCGCTGTGGCTTCTATGATGAAGCAAACATTCTCTGGCCGGGGACCAGCAGCCACTGAGGGGGACGGTGACAGCACAGTCCAACTGCTGAGGTCCTCACATGCCTATAGAAACAACACACACACACCACAACATGTCTATGTTAGTAGAAACATCGATTAGAACTAATTATTAGGGGGTATTGGGGTTGACACACGGAACCAACATTGAGGAGACCAGAATGGGTTCAACTGAACACTTTAGGAAGAGTTTCCGGAAATCTCACAGTCAAGAGCTGGTGTGTGGAGTAAACAAAGAATTAGAAAGTAGAAATAAACGGCAGGTTACAACACTTTCTTTGTTGTTTTTCTTCTATGTAATTATTTGTTTTGAGCCAAAATATTGTGTGTGTTGTCATGATTTGTCACGACTCGAGTTGGCTTCGTACGACGCTTAAAAGGTCTTTAAATAAATACTTTTTGAAATGTCTATGGGAAAAATGCATTGCGATTCATTTCCTGGGCCAGGCGTCGTCATGAAAGGGTCGGGACTGCGACGCTCTATAGTACACCACAGCTATGGCCGTGCCCATGGCACCCCACCGTGGATTTGTCTATAGACGCTTGACAAAGCAGGATGCACTGCGGTGGGTTCGAACCCCCACCTCCGTGGTGGAGGGCAATGGGCAGACAGACACTTTACCACCGTGCCACCAAATCACATTTTGAGGGGGGGCTGTACATATAGAGTGTACCTCCAATAACGCTGTCACTGCTGCTCGTACCACAGGGTAGGCAACCTGGCCTGGAAGCTGGCTCCAAGCTAATTTTTGTATTTAATCACCTGGTCGGTTTCTTTCGAGGACATCAGAGAACGACAGGGAAACTGAGAGAGAGGGGGACGACATGTGACATGGAACTGGGGACGCTGTGACCACGTCTGGGAACATCATAAGTCACAACCATGTCCACCCTCCCACTGCGACTAGAAATGGCACTCTGGTGCACAAACAGTTTCGTTTGTTACGGTCAGAGGATAAGCGCGCTGGAATTTCTGCAGGGGTTGCAGCCCCGAACAGTATTTTTGTAGCCGTTCTTTCTTGCACCATCGGCCTAAAATGGTAAATGGTGCATTTATATAGAGCTTTTACATTGTGTACTAACATTCACCCATTCCCTTCACACACACATTCAAACACCGATGGCGGAGGAAGCCATGCACGGCACCACCAACCTAAACATCGGGAGGAATTAGGGGCTCAGAGTCTTGCTCAAGGACACTTGGACTTCCACTAACTCTGGGGAAGGTTCCCAATGCAGTTTGATCCCGGATCCCCATCCAGCTGTTCTACCGGACACTCTACCCCTGAGACACTGAGACACTGCCGCCCCTACCCAGAGCCAGTGCCAATGAGGGGGCAGAAAACAACAAAGAAAGACAAACCTTGAACCTTGGACCTCGAACCCAGTCACATGGTTCATATAACTCGTTTGTCACTCTAAAGCCCATAGACTCCAATGCCTTTGTCACTCTTCGTCAATAGAAGTCTAATGTAGAAGAGCCACCATTGGACTGGCCCCGTGAAGTTAACTGAGCCACCATTGGACTGGCCCCGTGAAGTTAACTGAGCCACCATTGGACTGGCCCCGTGAAGTTAACCGAGTTGTCCTAACTCTCATCTATTACGACTCTGCCCCAACTGCTCAACGGCTCTCACGAGCGCAGCACGCCCACCCTCTCCAGCAGCCTGTCGTAGTTGGCCCCGGTGAACTGGTCCACCATCTTTCCGTTCTTGTAGAAGTGGAACGTGGGCATGCAGGTGATCTCGCACGCGGCCGCCACGTCCGCAGCCTCGTCCACGTCCACCTTGAGGAAGAGCACGCTCTGGTTCTCGCCCTTCTCCGACAGCTCCTGGAAGCGAGGGGCCATGTGCTTGCAGGGCCCGCACCACGTGGCCGTGAAGTCCACCACCACCAGCTTGGCCCCGGCCGTCTCCAGGATGGCTCGGAAGGAGTCCAGGTCTTCTACTGACTGAACCATGATGGGGGCAGAAATGTATGTACTGATGGACGGCGAGATTCTTTGACTGTGCCGGTCGTATGGCTGGACCTTTTATGAGCCCTCCTGCCCCTCGCGGGGAAACGAGGTCATCGATGGGACGTCACCCGTGTCCAAATATGGCTGGGCTGGTGTTGATTTTCACAGCGAATTGTTAGTTTGTTTGAGTTTGATCTTGTCATCTGAAATGTATTAGTGTTAGTCTAGTTTTAGTTGACTAGATATCATACGATTTTAGTCGACAAAATCCACGTAATAGCTGCATGCTGCCATGCGACATGTTGTGAGCTTGTAGATCTGCTATTTGACACCCATTTGATGTGACACCTGCAGAAAATGACTTAGTTCTACTGGATATCTTCTCCATTAGTCCCTCCCTAAAAAAGTTGTCTAGTTTTTTTTGGTCATATTTGATATTATCATGAGTTGATTTCTATTTACTTTATTTAGTTTTTGTCAGTGGAGGGAAAAAAACCGTAGTCGAACATATTTCGTCATAGTTTTAGCTGACGAAATCAACACGAGGCTGTGCGGACACTGGACAGACAAACACAGGAGGACACAGCAACACTAGACCAGTGGTTCCCCATATTATTTTGCGAGGTTCCCAGGTTGTTTGCTTAAAAGGTTTGAGAACCGACCACTGCTCTCATACATTTCACTGGGTCACCAATGTCAATGTAACGCCAAGGAGGTTCATCGTTTGAGGGGAATGTTAATATCTTCCCCGTAGTGGTGGTTTTACATTCATTATTGATTTGGTTACACAGAACAGAATTCCTAAATAATAAATAACGCTTCTAATACCACAGTGAACAGCACACACAGGTGTGGGGTCTCAGACTCTCCATTTGGTTCACAGTTCAGTTCACATACATTAGCTCTCACACACATTTCGAATGGTCACCAATTTCAGAGTAACACCTACTGTTTTTAATGGTGTGGGGATTGTTTATACAGCTTTCCTATAATGGTTTTACGTTACTAAAACTGTGCCCGTTGGGCAATGATGCAACCTCGCCCCGAGTCGCCCGCAGCATTGCGATGTCAGAACATCATTGTGATGTCAGAACAAGCCAGCTCCATATATGGAGATCTAGTAGGGATGGTCAGGTGTGATCAATTGGCTAATTTGGGCCCTGCCCTGAGCAGAGGCTTTGTCCTGGTTCTGGACAACCGGCTATCCGGTGGACTCAGTCGACACCGGGCACTGCACTCCCTGTGGTGGTATGGAACGCGTGTGTGTCACATTTGAAATCAGTGGGGCGAACGGTTTTTCGAGTTACGTGGATTACAGACGTGCACAGGCACACGTACAGAGGCTTGGTGCATTCAGATAATTAATTTGGGTATGAATGAGTAGGGTATGGGAATGAATAAATAATACATCACAGCTGAGCTCTGATCAAAACACAGTGAAGCAAGCTGCACACAGAGCAGCCTCTATGGCTCAGTGGTTGTCAAAAGTGGGGTCCATGGACCCTCGGGGTTCCTTAGGAGGGTTCCAAATGGACCCTTATAGTGGTCTGTAACTCTGAGAGTGCATTTGGTTCACACACATTAACTCTCACACACATTTCAACGGGTTGCCAATTTAGCTTCTTTTATGAGGTGGGGATTGTTGATCATATTACTTTCCTGTAACGGTAGATTTACATGTTGATTCGTTTGGCTAACAGAACACCATGAATAAATAATAAATAACAGCTCTAATCAAACAGTGAAGCACACGGACCATCCCTTCCAGTTCATTATGGTAACCGCCAGGAAGAGTGGGCACCTCGATGTAAAATTGGTTATTTGGTCCAAAATGTTACAAAATTCTAATATTTGGAAAACAGTCTTCTTGTTAAAGTAATGTAAAGTATCATACATGATTACTGATTAGAACATGTTGAACATGTAATACATTTCTAACCCTGTATATCGTCCTTTTGTCATTTGTCGTCATTTTGGGGCATATAGTCTAAACAAGTTGAAGGATAAAATGAAGTCTGATAACGATGCACCGTGCATGTTCACAACACGTATATTTTACATTACTTAAGACCATTTTTCTAACATTTTAGGGTTTTTAATATTTTGGACAAAATAGCCAATTGTAGGTGCCCAGATGTCCATACTGTCTATAGTGCCCACTGCCCAACTATCCTGTATCCTTTGAGAACCCACGTACTACACTACCCCGTAGTAAGGCTATGGACCAGAGCTAGCACTAGCACCATTATAGTTCATTCATTAATATAGGTAGTTCACCTGAGGTTCGGTGATGTACACAGCCTTGTCTCCCACAGTGATCAGAACAGAGCCGGGCTCAGGGTGTCCTCTAGCAGCAGCAGGAGGACACCTCTCCGGGTACAACGTGCAGAAGGTGAAGCCGCATCTGGAGGTGCTGCTGCGGCGCAAAGTGTTCCTCAGCACCGCGGAGTAGCAGCGGGTGTAGCGCAGCCACAGGTAGATGTAACATAATGTTATGAACATGGTAGAGGACCAGGGCTACAGGGATCCGAGATGTTTTGGGTCTTCATATCTTCTAGTGGTCGTCGACTGTGACAGCCTTCATGTTGTTGTATCTGCTTCTTCTGGGGGGTTTAATGGTGGGCTACATCCGTTTTGTGTTGTGTTACGGCTGCCCTCTAGTGTGCCGGCCTTTGAAATGCAGCCTACTTCACACAACTGATATTTTTAAATCTCTGGAACACCAATCTACAGTAAATTCCTCCAGTGTTAATTTAATTAAGAGAATACAAATGGAGCCATGTGTTTGTGTGTCCAGAACACTAAACTAATCCCAAAACAGCCATGTGTACAGTGGTAAAAAGGAGAATGGAAGGAATAGTGGAAATATGACATTTGTGTGTTTCATCCAGCTGTTTATATACAGGTGAACGGAAACCATGTTAACAATTACAAATAATTGCAATCCGTCAGTCATGGAAGTCAATAGGCATGGGATCTGTCTAATCTGGCTGAAACTTTGACCAGATTTTGAGGCATGAGTCATAGAATCATATCATGGAATAAGAGGTCAAGTCTGGTCATGAGATCCACGTTGTTCCCATGTAGAACTCGCCGCTCGCTCTGTACCGTTAGTGCTGCATTCAACGACATTCCATTCCCATTGTGAGCCCAGTTGGTATTGTATCTGTGAACACTGTCACTGCCAGAGAATGGCCGCTTTGAGACAGCTGGATTCTCTTAGACAAGCCTGGGTACCGAGGCTAGAAGACAAGACATCCTGGACTACTGTATACCTGCAAAGCTCAATTCAACCTTTTTCATTTCAAAACCCCTTAGTTTGAAATTAGGCCACAGAGCACCTCAAAGTGGTTCAAATTGATCCTTTTGCAGACTGGTATGGGTAAATTGTGTTGTACTGCACCACAGAATCAAAGGTGAGCACCAGTGCACTACACAAACTCTGTTCCAAAGGGTGTCAAACATTGTCGCCATGGTGTACAAGTGAAAAGCTCAAGATACACCTGTAAGCAAATATAGCTGATCTACAAGCTCACTAGCCTGACACTCATCTGAAGTTACATTTATTTTTCAATGGTAGCAATTCAGGGCTGGAGCCAGGCTACTAGCTCACAGGTCAATGTCATAACTACAGGACACATGGCAATTTTTGGGGTTGGGTGTAGAATGCCTCCATGGGAAAGGGTGCACAAAGTAAAATGTACAGTGCTTGGTTGTTACGATCCCAAGGCACATGATTTAGGAACCACATTGCTTATAGTTTCCATTAGTCTTGTAGTATAGCAGACTAAGGAAACAGTATGGTAAACCAGGTGGTTAAATCTATTGTCTGCATAGAGAAATGACATGGCTCCAACTCAAGATCAATAATTCTCAGGGTTCAACCAGCTCACTAGTTTCAAGTGGGCTGGTGTGACATATTGCTCTTTAAGTAGTTTTGGGTTCTGACGTGATCTTGACCAATGCTCTTAACATAATTCTAGTAATAAACAGATAGCATAGATGAATAGTTTTGCATTTGTCATTTATTCAAATATAGACAATGTTTGGTTTGTCTACTTCAGACAATAAAAACAATCACTGATGATGAAACTTAGCTAAGGCATGCATATCCAATAAAAAAGCATTCATACAACATTCCTGAATCAAGCAAACTACAGAAATATATTGGACCCTTCACAGGAGGGGAATTATATGAATATGTACATAAGGAGGCCTTCCTACATTGTCCCGGGCAACAGTTGCCTAGTGATTAAAATCAAGGAATCTGTGGACTGGGTGGTGCTTGTACCAATTCAAAACATTTAAAATTTAACGAACCTTTGATTAAAACAAATGCCACAGTAGCTTAGTTACTCCAATGTAGCGCAAACTAAAATCTGGCTCAGAACTGTTGAAAACAAAAATGGAACATAGTTACACCTCACTAAAAAAACTGAAATAGTAACAAAGGCTTAAAAAAAAAAAAAAAGTGGTCTGTATTATGGTGCAGGTGATGGCCCAAAACAAAAATCTGAATTCAAAATCAGAGGTTTTCCATCAAGGGAGCAGCCAGGCTCTTAATTGTAGAAGACTGCAGTTGCGGCAGTAGGGCAATCTTCATCAGCTTGCTCCCCGAGTACTTACTCTTGACAGCCTAGTGGAGACAGAGGAAAGGTTAGAGTATTCATCGCACAGATTCTCCCACAGATTGCTGCAAGCCATTGTCAAAAGTCCATAGAACCACAGAGTAGGGCTGTTTGATAGTTTTGGTAAACTCATTTCTACAAATAGTTTATAAAAAAAAAAATCCCTTTGAGATTAAGTGACAACTTTTACCATTATAGAAATGAATTAGAGAAAATGTTTAGGTGCACACTCTTCCTGTCGCAATGTGAAATGCCACTGAATCAGTAGGCCTAATCCTTTTACACTTTGCTTGTCTCGTCATATAGGGGCCAAGTGAAATATGCCCGTATGCTGTAATGGCCCTTTTAAACTTGTGAAAGCTGAAATGCTTTTATTGTGACAGCAAAGGTTTCTAAAAGTCTCCTGCTTTGTTGGCCGAGGCGACATTACAGGCACACAGCTCCGACACAAAAATAAGCTATGGTAAGCTAGCTCAGTGGCAGTGTTGTTCGAAGTGAACAGTCAAGAGACTGACGTTCACACATTTTGACAGCCTTGATAAATACCAATTCTGTATATAATAAAAAAAATTAAAAAAAAAAAAGCAGAAAGGCTGCTGTGTTAAGTGGTTAGATGGGTTGGTCAAACTAGTGGGCCCTGATCCACGAGGTTGGGAAGCACCAATCAAACTGCCAACTCACTTGGAACTTGGTTTTGCCCTCATTGATGACAACTACATTCTTGGCAATACGTTGCATGATGGGCTTGAGGTGCGCTTCGTCGTATGTGGCGTAGTGCTCCTGTGTAGGATTCTGCAACAGATGAAGAAAAACAACTTCAGAACCCGATAATTGTCAAGCTTAAAGATCTGTTACTATTCAACAATACATACAGGGGTTAGGCAGACTCAAATACGTTACTACGTTGCAACAAAGTGCTTCAATTACAGGTTCTAAATGTTGGTTTCGATAAGTTTGTGACTGACCAGTAGTACCAGCCTTAAGCCAAAATATCCATGCCCCCACATTGTTGTGTCACAATGTCTAAGTGAAGACAGTACATGATTGAATCTGGACAACTGAACTCACCCATGGCAGGCCATCTAGCAGCAGCTGAGAAAGGTAGAGGGACGCGGCAGCAATCTCAGACGGCCGGTAGTGGACCATGTCGTAATCTAGGAGTGTCAATTCCATGAAATACTTGGCCAGCGTGTGTCTCTCAACAGTAGACTAGAAAGAAAGACACCATTGAAAAGCATATATCAATACTCTATATCCTTGCCATTCGAACAGTCACCACAGAAAGTTTAGGCCGTTAAGAGAACTTCAGTCAGCACAAAGCAGATTTGTCCATCCAGAAGATTCCAGATTGTAAATTTGATTACCGTAAGTTTTTATCAAGTCTGACTCTTAACAGCAAAAAAAAGGAATCTCCATATGAAGACATTCAAATACCCAACCAAATGTACTTTTCAAAGTTACAAAATGCTTAGTTGCATCTCAGTCTGGGCACTGAAACCTGATGTACTTTTCACAGCCAAAACAATCTGCACGGTAATGTTGCACAGAACCCAGTCGAGAAACACAAATCTGATCCGTCTGCAGCCTGGACAAAGCCGTAGTGCAAAAGGTCTGATCACTACACCTTCCAGTTCATGTTAGTGAACAAGACTCACACTTGCAGCCTTGGACGCTCTCCTGAGGAAGTGCAGAGGCAGTGGGCGCCCAAGCTCAAAGTTGAGGCACTTCAGCACCACCTGCTCCATCTCTCTGATCTGAAGTGTTGTGAATGCGTTGTCTGTGATGTAGGCAAAGTCCTGGACCTCTGGGGCGTACATCTCCTCATACTTTGAAGCCAGTAGCATGGCGGTGACCCCAACCAGCTGGAGCTTCTTCCTTGAAACTGGCTGAATCTGTAAAGGAGCAGCTTGCATCACTTTTCCACTGGCACACAGCCCCCTCATCTAGACCGAGGGGCAAAACATTAAACATTGGAAGTGCTAGTTGGAAATCAATCAAGGTGCTGCGTACAACCAGTTTCTAAATGCCACAGCAGGATGCTGAGTAACTGAAAGAGTGCGTCCAATTCCAAACGCTTGGCACTTAAAAATAATCACCTACATGGAATTTCTTGACAGAAAGTAGCTCATAACATGTCCATCATGGATTTTTATGAAACAAGCTAGCAGAAGAGTGGATAATTCAAACTCTCAGTACAGCTGTAATGTTGGCGAGTTAATCATAGAATACAATCAGGTGGGACATCTTTCTTTGCTAACAAACAATTTTGCACATCACCCTTACTTGGAGAAAGCGGTCCAAGATGGCAACCGTGAGATAAAGAGTCTCCTGCAGCAGCTGGAATCTGGAGTGAACCTGGATCAGCCAGTCAATTAAAAGCGCACGCATGCGAGGTGTGACGTCATAGCCAGTCATGTATTCGGGTCGCACAGCCTGCTGTACCTGTACAAATAAAATATCTCATGACACTGCCGCAAGACACAGGGTCACATCATGTAGTTAAAAACATGGATTAAAGCAATAAAATGCATACAGGGAAATAATGTTTTAGGCCAAATCCAGTGTGATAGCATGACAAACTATCACTAGTTTCACCACTTCAAACACTAATCTTAACAGAACCAATATAAATAACCAAAGATAGGCTATACACCAGTGCCATGTGTAGGAGGCATAGAAGACATGCCGACTTAGATTTAATCCAATGGCTGTCGTGGCAACTTCTGGCAAGTACTGAGAACTTTAACCCATGTGCACAAATGCACTACATTTTAAATAACCAAAAATGGCCGATCTACAAGCTCAATTAGTCTTGTTCAGACTAGACTAGAGCTTCTAGAGCAGCCAACATGCCTCCATCCAAATGACTGAAATAATTTGCGGCGACTGAGAACTTGAATCCATGAAAACACATGGCATCACATACCTCTAGATCCATCAGATAAGCGTAGATGTCTTTCACATACTCTGAACAAAGCTGGGGCATGTCAGAGTCCTCCGCATCGATGTCCTCTACCTTGAGGAGCGCATCAGAGAAGGCCTGGCACAGTTCCTCTTCCTCCTTCATGGAAACATCTGCTGGTTCTTCTGGCAGGGTGGAGGGTGCCACTTGAAGAGGTGCCTCAAATCGTAGTAGTGGGTCAACGATGGCTACTTTAGTCTTCTGGGTTAAAGCAGTTTTGGCCAATGGTTTTGCCACTCCAGTCTTCTGAGACTAAACAAAATTAAAAACACATTCTCAGGGTTACACCAGGTAATTTTTGTCAGCCGTTTATGCAACAAATGTGTCCGGGGTCTTCTCATTTGAAGAGTTGAGCATTCTCATTTAAAATAAATTACCTCGGTGTTAGTCACCTTGCTTGTTGGAAAGTTGGAAAGCTCTCCCAGTGCAGGTCTCTTTGGACCAGCGACGACGGCCTTCCCCATGAGTGCAGGGTTGTCCAGGTTTCGCCACTGTTTACAAACATTCAAAAACAGAAGTTGAAAATGCACCGTGTAAAAACAACGTTTAAAGTCCGTTGAAAGACCAGCAACGAGGAAACGGGCAACCAAAACGAGAGAGACACGGAATTTAAACCAACAAAGCGTTGAATTGGTAGTTTCGAAGACAACAATGAGGCACCATACTGTTAACCAGAGCTGCCATGTCTCACCCTTTGAGTGTGACAGTCACGCAATTTAACCCTTTACCACGCACCACGCCACACATGCCATTTCACACGCATTATAATGATAAATAACAATTTTCTCTGCGGCTCCGCCGCGTAATAACGCACGCTCCTCACAAACGGTAAAATAGCCGATCTGCATGCAGCGCTGATGCAGGAGGGTAAACAGTGGACCAAATCTTCAGCAGGGTCCCTGACTGTTTGACGCATGGAAATGAGCCATGCAGAGTTTAACATCGCTTCGAAATATTTTTCATGGAAGACAATATAGCCCACACAAGTTACAACAAGTGAGTAAGCGACCTGTGACTATCTCTCTTCTATACTTGCGTGATATGAGGAAGTGGAACGGTGCCATAGCCCGTGCACATTATAGGGACAAAGTCGTGTGTGAGTGTGTGTGTGTGTGTGTGTGTGTGTGAAGTGAAGTGAAGGGGGAGGGGCTGCATCGCGACTTGTTTCTGTTCATAGAGAGAGAGAGCCCACAGATGTGTTTGAACTAAGACAATGTAAAAATAAGGAATTTTCCCACATTCCAGTTTTCTGACATATTCCCCAATTTCCACTGAGATTATGGGGTGAATGAATGTGGCCAGACCCATCTTCTCTTTCTGTCATAGTGACATTGTCCTGCATCAGATCATGTCCAAATCAGGTTCTCCAATCTCCAGTAGCCTCTTCAGTTTTTTGAAGATTTTTTGAGTGGTGCAACCACTCCCTTACGGAGCTATGTGTGTGGCTGGCTGGGTCTGAGCACTATGTGTGTGGCTTGCTGGCTGGCTGTGTCTGAGCACTATGTGTGTGGCTTGCTGGCTGGCTGGCTGGCTGGGTCTGAGGAGCATAGATAGATAGATATCTTTTTCATTTCTATAAGCATGAGGAGGCTGTCAGTGCAGGGAGAGCAGCTGGCATGGAGGTGAAGACATCAGTGTTAAGGTTAAATATCAACGTTAAAACGGGCCAAATCGACATTAAAAAAAGCCAATTTTTTCCGCCGCCGCCCTTCGGACGGCGTCGAACACATTAAGACACTATAGAGTCTCACTCTTGACATTTTCTGAAATATGGCAGCCCTGTGTTAACGTTTAACTGGTATGCTGCTGCTAGCTCACCAAGCTAATGTAAAAGGTAGCAGAGCGGTGCGCTGAAGTCCGAGGACAAGGAAACGTTAAACGGATTTAAAGTCACTTCAACGATAATAAGTTACACAACTGAACTAACGTTAAAAGCCGAATGGAAGTGCTTTTTAGCTGTAGTGTGACCGACGTTTCTCCGACCGTGCACACAACCGCAGCATGCTAACGGCACGACAACAACAAGCTAAACTCGGTCTTCATACAGTTACAAATGTATTACTAAATTTCACTCACCGCGTTGCTGCTGAATTCCATCGAGGACATGGTTTGACCAAATAAAACGGTTAAAAAAAGAATTAAACGATAAAAGCCTCGATGCCGTTCAGACTGCAGCAGTGTGTTCAGTTAGAGCTCTCTGTTGAACAAAAAGGGACCGATTCCGTGAGTTAGTTCGCTGCAGTAGTGTGTTCAGTTGGACCTCTCGGTTGATGAAGACTGAAGAAAGAGTGAGTGACTGACTGAGGCTCTGTGCTCGTTTCATAAACCCCTCCGTCTCCTCTCATTGGCCAACGGCCCAAGGGACGCGCGCCGCTCATTGGCTAGATTTTCTGCCGTAAACTCTGCGGACGTGACGTCCGCAGGGTTTACGGCAGAAAATCTACAAGCTATATATATATATATATATATATATATATATATATATATATATATATATCCCATACATCTATATATTACATTTAATATGGCTGCATATTGTATTTGGGTATTCATTATTTAACTTTAAGTACTTACTTATTTAACTTAATTTAATAGATATCCACCAAAATCTGGTTGGACTACTTGTAAATGAAATTACCTCTTAGATGAGGTAATTGGATTGAATTTACTTTCCATGCTTGATTGGGTTGTACTGGAGAACTTGTGTACACTCACTGTACAGTATGTCTAGTCCATGGTGTTAATTTTCTTGCAGGACCTTTGGCCTCTTAACACTAGTGGTAATGGACTGATTACAATTTATAATGTAGGCATTTATATATCAGACACTCATAATCAAGAGCGATTTACAATAAGGAAGAACAACACAAGGTATATAAATTCATTATGCATAGAAATAGTCATCTAGAATCATAAGTTGTAGTGTTGGACTTGGATCAGTCTTTAGGCCAACATGTGTTTTGTACTCTGTGCGGGCACATTAACCCAGAGCCAATGGGGGGAGCCGGAGAAGCACTTCGATCAGCTTCATGACCATTGGTCCGAAAGAGGACCGAAACATCCGCTATATATCATCTTATTGTCTCCACCAGGCCGAAGGCATGGGGGGAGAGTATGTTTTGCACTCCGTCCGTCCGTCCGTGTGTGTGTCCGTCCGTGTGTGTGTCCGTCCGTGTGTCCGTGAGCAGCTAATCTCGGCCACCGTTAACCCGGTCGATGCCAAATTTTGCACTCACACTCCCTGGATGCCAACGATGAACCTCTGCCCCAAACTTTCCAGAACGGCCTGTTATAGCGCCACCAGGAGGCCGCTTTGTGCAAAACAAGTTTTTGCACAGTACACCTACAGATTATGTCCAAACATCGCGCAAATTGGTACACAGTCTCTCTAGAGCCATTCAACGAAACCGGTCTTTCAGATTTCTCAGACTCCATCCTGATTGGTTAAGATTGGCTTCCAAAGTTCACAGGAGTGCTCAGTTTCAAACAAAATGCTGCAAATCATGAACACATCGCGTGATTTCCGTGAAATTGTGCACGCACATTCCCACTAGGCCGAGGACGAAATGCCACATGAACAATTTCAACTCATCCTCAAGGTGGCGCTATAACTGGCCGAAAAGTGTTTTTACCTCTAACTGCACGGATCTGTGGATAATTTACTTTTGTTGCCCTTTTATCCAACCACCAGATGAAGGCAAGCTGCAATGTCCTACATTCCTATCCTGGTGGAGACCTGTGCCCAGAAGGGCACTTTTTCTAGTTTTTACCATGTCACTTTTTGCACTAGTGCAAGTATAAGACAATATTAGATGTGTGCATCCAAACAGTGCCAATGTTCATTTGTCATAGCAGACAGACAGACAGACAGACAGACAGACAGACAGACAGACAGACAGACAGATACATGCAATGTGCATGCCTACTTTCTTGCTTATGGACTATACTGGCCTGTCGCACCTGTCTTCAGCAGTAGAAAGCCTTGTGTTTAGAGCACAAACATTTTCTATATTTTATCTTTCTACTCTATAGATTAAAGCTGGTCTGACTTTGAGCCCTTATCTTTTCAGCTCCACCTCCTGTTGATCTTAGTTAAGGATTTACTCAAATACATTCATAACTAGAAAAAGTGCCCTTCTGGGCACAGGTCTCCACCAGGATTTCTTCCTCAGCCTAGTGGGAATATGCGTGCAGTTTCATCGCAATCGGACGCTGCGTTGAGGAGTTGTGGCGATTTGTACAAAACGGGCTACTCCTGAGAAGTGTAGGAGCCAATCGTGGCCAATCAGGATGGAATATGAGAAATCAAACAAACCTGTCTTGATCACATGACTATGGAGATCATGTGTACCGATTTGCGTGAAATTTGGATAAAATCTGAAGGAGTAATAATAGAAAATGTGTTTTACATATGTCGGCCTCCTGGTGGCGCTATAAAGAGCAGATGTGAAAAATTCCAGGCAAAGGTTTTTCCTTGGCCTCTAGGGAGTTGGCATACAAAGTTATCCACAGATCCGTGCAGTTAGAGGTAAAAACACTTTTGGGCCAGTTATAGCACCACCTTGAGGCTGAGTTGAAATTGTTCATGTGGCATTTCGTCCTCGGCCTAGTGGGAATGTGGGTGCACAATTTCACGGAAATCACGCGATGTGTTTGCAGCATTTTGTTTGAAACTGAGCACTCCTGTGAACTTTGGAAGCCAATCTTAGCCAATCAGGATGGAGTCTGAGAAATCTGAAAGAACGGTTTCGTTGAATGGCTCTAGAGAGACTGTGTACCAATTTGCGTGATGTTTGGACAAAATCTGTAGGTGTACTGTGCAAAAACTTGTTTTGCACAAAGCGGCCTCCTGGTGGCGCTATAACGGGCCGTTCTGGAAAGTTTGGGGCAGAGGTTGATCGTTGGCATCCAGGGAGTGTGTGTGCAAAATTTGGCATAGACCGGGTTAACGGTGGCCGAGATTAGCTCCTCACGGACGGACACACACACGGACGGACGGACACACGGACGGACGGAGTGCAAAACATACTCTCCCCCCATGCCTTCGGCCTGGTGGAGACAATAAGTGTCTGAGCTGAAATCGACATGTAAATATGAAATAAATGCTTAAACATGTAGCTATAGGTGTAAAGACCACAAGTGAACCTTTCACGCCTGTTTTCTCAACTCGCTGTTTCTCTGTAAGACATTGCTCTATAAGCCATATCTCCAAAACTGGTGGGTGAAACTGAACATGACCAATATGTCAATTTGAAGCTTCAAGCTATGATTCCCTGCTTTCATATATATTTCATATTGTGGGTGTGCAAAGGTGCAAATTCCCAAAAGAGAATTAGTTTATTTACTTATGTAGTGAAAAATGGGAACAAAACGAATGGAAATAATTACACACATATATATGATTATTATTACTATACCATAGCCCATAGCCATATAGAAACTCAGACTTTCTTTGTTTAAAAAAGAACCTTGGGGGATTAATAAAGTGACAACTTTTACAATATCTCCATTACCATTATCCAAATTAATTCCTTATGCATTTATGGCCTAAACGGCTTCCCATACTCGACTAAAGAGCCTTGATCCTATAGCCGGGTAGTAGAGCAGCACCATATAGCCTAGTCGACACTAGCATAGTACAGGCAGGATTGATTGATTATTTTGCAGAATTACAGTACATTTCACTGTACAACTCAATACAATAACTGTTAACTGTGAGTGGACGACACCATAAAGCATTACACTTGTTTACAATAGGGCCCACCATTTTCAATTCATCAAAATTAGACGTACAAATATACACGACAATGTTCCATGATTTAAACACTCTCAGAGAACAAATTAACCCTGATTTTACAATATAAATTGGGGGTCCCAGAGATAGAAATAGCCTACCACTAAATGGGGGTAGCCTAATGCATGTCAAACTAGCCCTAACAATAACCTCACAAAACAACTAGTCGGTGTTGTTGGAAAGTAATCAACGGGGCTCGAACCGGCAAAGTTAAGTTGCTAGGTTTAGAGATAGAGTTCTATATTGTCTATGTAAGCCATGACGTCAGCGTCAGCCGCCCTTCCAGAGCCACTTCCGGACACGTGTACAGTTACGTTAATAATTCTACTCGAGTTGGAAGCATTAAAGACCCATTTAACCCTCATTGGCTTCCTTTCTTTTCCCTTTTTGCTTCCTATATGATGAATTCCTGTTCTGTTCTTTAACTATATAGAAGTGTCTATTTGTATGTCTCTAAATGTTTTGATGAATTGAACAATGTGGACCCTGTTGTAAACAAGTGTAATGCTTAATTGGGTCGTCCACTCACAGTTAACAGTCTTTGTATTGAGTTTGTGCTGTACTGTAATTCTACAAACTGTTAATAAATAGGGGAGGGGAGGGGAGGGGAGGGGAGAGGAGAGGAGAGGAGAGGAGAGGAGAGGAGAGGAGAGGAGAGGAGAGGAGAGGAGAGGAGAGGAGAGGAGAGGAGAGGAGAGGAGAGGAGAGGAGAGGAGAGGAGAGGAGAGGAGAGGAGAGGAGAGCAGGAGGAGGGGGAGGAGAAGGAGGAGGGGGAGGGGGAGGAGGGGGAAGAGGAAGAGGAGGAGGAGGAGGAGGAGTGACTCTGAGTCACAGTCCCATAAGGGTCCATTTGGTTCCAAACTATCATTTAGCTGGGGGACCCCTGGAACTCCCTCAAGGACCCCTGGGGGTCCCCGGACCCCACTTTGGGAAGGGAACCCCTGGCCTATAGGGGCCTAACTTAGTACTCATTGTAAGCCATCTGACTCAACCCATTTAGACCTGCAGGACGATTCTACAAATGTCTTCTATAAATCCTGACAGTGTTCTGATAAACCTCATGTTTATATATATGTCGTTCTCAAAACATTTTCATGTCAAGGACCCCCAAAAATATATATTAATTGGCTGCCGACCCCCCATCTGAAAATGTGTTGTTCCAGGCAGGAACACCCACCAGTGTTGTTTTCGTCGACTAAAACTAAGACGAAAAATGTTCGTCGACTACCTTTTTTCACTCATTAAAACGAAATTAAAACGAATCTATGATGACTAAAACTAAGACTAAATATACTGACAATTTCGTCAACAAATACAAACAGACTAAAATGTTAGTAAGGGACTAGTGGACAAGAGATCCAGTTTTATGCTGGGTTGCAGCGCGACGCGTTGTGAGATTGTATATCTGCTATTTTCAGCATGCAAGCAAAGTGTAAAATATGTCATTACAACGACATCAAGGCCTGTCAAAACACATTTTAGTCGACTAAAACAACTGTAGATTTAGTCGACTGAAATCGTATGACATTTAGTCGACTAAAACTAGACTAAACACTATGGGCGCGTTCGGAAATGCGCCCTGAACGCACTAGTGTGCTCTCTTGTCGTTCGTTTATTCAGTGCACTCAGTGCGTTGTCGTTCGAAAATCCAGTGCGCTGCACACCGGGTGTGCCGAGTGCACGCACTGAGCAACCCTACCCTGAGGGTAGGGTTGCTCAGTGTGAATGGTGTGTTAACTTGTAACTGGTCGTTCGTAAATAAGGCACACTGAACGCACTCTGTGACGTCACCGCCCACCACACTCAACAAACTGACCACATTCCCGGTGCGCATAGCCGAACGCGCCCTATAGAACATTCACTAAAATGTGACTAAAACTAAGTGAAAACTATTCAAGAGACTAAAACTAAAATAGAAATTTGCTGCCAAAAACAACACTGCCCCCCACTGCGTCCCCAGCGGAAATCGAACACAGGACAGGAGGGTATGCCCTTATTCGGTCCCGACGCTAGAAAACCAACGCTTGTCCAATGACAGGAAACCACGCGCATAATGGATGAACTGGCCAGAATGGGTTCGACTCCAGCCTGAGACAATGTGTTGAAATATTATTAGTCTCATTAGCATATCCTACCGTAACGTTGGTTGTCTAACTTGTAGATGCTCCCAGCCACTGAACATGTTTGTAGTCTAATAGACGTCTAAATGGCTAAAACATTTGTCTAAAAACGGGGGTAAAATAATCTCTATAGGCTTAGATTAGTTGAAACAACGTCTACTCTAATTAAACAACGTCGTTTCAACGTCTATATATAGACGGAAACGACGTTGTTTCAACGTCTAATCTAAGCCTAGACTGCTAAAAATCTCATTTTTAGACAGTTTTTACATACACTCTTTCAATGATGCACGTAACGTTGCGTAATTTGTGTTGCCTATAATTTCAAAGCGAGAATAGGCTATAATACTTTTATGTATCACCCCAAAATTAACATGACATGAAAGCAGTCATTGCGGAATGAGCTATTTAAAGTATTTTGGTGCGCATGCATCCTTGGATTTCTTTCTGACAAGCAGTCCAATGCGTTCTTTCAAGTGTATAGGCTACTCTCGTTAATTGTTTGTTTTATATCTCTCTCACCTTCGTAATATTATGTGCCGTTAGAATGTCAACAATAAGCAGCACGCGGCTATATATAATCAAAGCGAACGATGCTCGACTTGTAGCCTACAATGCCAGCCAGTGGCAGTGGGCATATAGCCTATAGCCTACACCACGAATGATCCACGATAGCACATGGCTAATTAACATATATTTAAATTAGTATGCAAATTAGCCATGCGGCATATGCCACATGGAAAGAGTGCACAATGCGTAACATAACATAGCTTACTCGTTTTTCATTGCATGTCAGATAAGACAACATTACAATTTACAATGTAGGCATTTAGCAGACGCTCTTAATCCAGAGCGACTTACATTAAGCAAGAACAAAAAAGCATGGGAATACATCACATAAAAGCATTTATCATGAAACATTCGTAAGCTAAGAAAGTAACAGTGGAATATCTATATAATGAAACTATACATATAAACTATATATATATATATATATATATATATATATATATATATATATATATATACTATGCTATACATAATGTACTATGACGTGCTATGACTACAGTCATACAATGCAATTATAGTGCTGTCTACATAACATGCTATAAGTCTGTATCAAATGCTATCTAAGTCTGATTCACATTGATGTGAGTGAGATGATACAAACATAATGAAACATTACTTACACACGATGCTTGACTTGAATGAATAACATACATATGATACTACCATAGAATACAAGTGTGATGCCGCCTACCGAACACTTTTCTTTCTTCCAGGAAATAAAACGTCTGGGTTTCCGAGGCTAACCGAACACCATCAGTGATATTTTATTACTAATGAATAAAAAAAACAAAAACAAAAAACAGTGCAGTAATATTTTTTATAGTAGGCCTAGGCCTATATACAACAATTTAGGCCTAGTAAATATATCATATATCATCAAATAAATGTTTAACAAAATATTCTTTTTATTTTGGGGTCTGAGAGGCTAGATTTAATTGAAAGGTGGTCCATGGCTCATATTCCTCATAATGTCAATTGATTATATATTGATATGAGAAAGGTTTAAAACCACTGATGAGATATTTCTGCCTGACAGCAACGATATAATTGCCTATATAACATTTAACATAATATAAAATGCAACTGTATTACTTACATTTTTAAACCAGGTAGGTTTACTTAAAATAGTTAGAAATAGTGCTTTTTAGCTTGTAAACATAATATAAAATACAACTTTTTAGGTAGTTTTAACTTGTAGCATATAAATCGTAGCTTGTAATGCCCATTAGAGCTATGGACCAGAGCTAGACTACACCATGATATATTATTAGGAGTACAATAGCGTTGCATTGTGAATAAAAAGGCAGCCACAGTGTGGTTGGTTGCAGTGTGTAATGCTGAAGGTTTAATCACAGGGCTGTCTGCTTCATGTATCATGATTAAATAAACGTGCATTCTGGTATTGTGAATCAATGATTGAGAAAAACATCAGAGGGGTTTGAACCCGTGAAGTTATATAAAGTTCGTTTTCAAAAGTCTGGTGTTTAGACCGCTAGACCACTGAGGACGCTGGCTGGAAGGGGACTAAGTTCTCTATTGACTATTTAAGCCGTGACGTAACCCGCTTCCGGGTCTTACTCAAGGAAGCTCCACGTCATACATTTTCTTGTTTACACTTTACGGTTACATTAATAATTCTACTCGAGTTGGAAGCATTAAGACCCATTTTAACCCTCAATGGCTTCCTTTCTGAAAAATAACGTTATTGTAAAAAAAATAAAAAAGATTCACGCGTTCAGAATCATATGTAGCTATAGAGGCGGACGGGACCCGGATGTAACGTAGAAGGACTACAATGACTACAAGAAAATCGCGGCAAAAAACTCGCGGGCGTGGCCTGACGTCACACCGGAAGGAAGTGACGGCCCACTTCAAATACGGAAGAGAAACGTGGAGGGGGGTTTGGTCAGTGTTTGTTGGATAGTTGCCACGTCACCATGTCCGCCGCCTCGTCGTCGTGTCCGCAGCAGCAAGGTAAGCAATGAAATGTTATTTAATACTTAAACGTTGTTGTTGTTCAAACATCTATCACTTTATATGATGTTACTAGTTGTGATGTTTATATATTATGTTCGTACTACTCTGTAACACCGTGTTCCAGTAGCCGAACGGTTAGCGTCGGGGGTTAGTGAACCAAAGGGCCCGGGTTCTAGTCCCACTCGAGGACTGAGAGTTTTTCTTCTTTCTTACCGGTAAAAAAACATAATTCTTTTTAAGCATCTCGTCGAGGTCTCGACTTGAAGCAAAAACAGTTTTGTTTGTTAAGAAGAAAACAAACTCAGTCCTCGACTGGGAAGTGAAGCCGGGCCCCTACGTTCACTAACCATCGATTTATAAACACAACAAGTAACTTCATAGGCGACATGTTTGAGCCACGGACTACCATTTTGACTCTCACAATGGTGGTCCGTGGCTCAAATGCTGAATAAATGATCGACTAGAGGTGAAAAGAGCTAACCTGACCTGACGCTGCCAGATCCAAGAAGCTTGCTACACAAATTTGTTTCACAGCTTAATACCGCCCCCATCTGGCAGCGTCCGGTTAGAAAAGAGTTTTGTTTGGTTGGTAAAAGCACAAAACATTCTGGTAAATTGTCGGGAAGCAAACAAACATTCTTTGAAATTGGCCGGAAAAGATCCCAGGCACTAATGTTAATAAGGCACAGTCACTAACCGCTCTCCTACAGTAATACATACAACAAAGGATTAAAAGCAATCTTCTACATTCTCTGTTTTTTTGGGAAATTAAGCAGATGCTTAACAATTAAACTATTGAGAGTGTAAAGATCTACTATTGGAGTCCATTTGGTTACCTAAATTAAATTGCTCTATATTGTGACAGTAATCATTGCTATAGAGTGTGTTCAGTACAGTGTTAAATAATTCTATAGTGTGACAGTAATACTAATCATTGCTATAGAGTGTGTGTTCAGTTACAGTGTTAAATAATTCTATAGTGTGACAGTAATCATTGCTAGAGTGTGTTCAGTAACAGTGTTAAATAGCTTTATAGTGTGACAGTAATCATTGCTAGAGTGTGTTCAGTAACAGTGTTAAATAGCTTTATAGTGTGACAGTAATCATTGCTATAGAGTCTGTTCAGAAACAGTGTTAAATTATAGCTCTATATTGTGACAGTAATCATTGCTATAGAGTCTGTTCAGAAACAGTGTTAAATAGCTCTATATTGTGACAGTAATCATTGCTATAGTGTTTGTTCAGTAACAGAGAGAACTTTTTCTGAAACGGCAATTTTATCCAATCAGGAACGCAGTCAGGATACAGATTAAACAAGTGGAATTGTAATGTAACAGACACAAATAGAACTGGAACATTAAGCTCATAAATAGCTACTTTCTCCTGATTGGCTGAAAATGTGTCACATACAACTGATTTTTATTTTAAAACCCCTTTCTATTTATTAAAGAGCTGGAGAGACAGGAATATTCCTGTTACTTAACACTGTTACTGAACACACACTATAGCAATTATTACTGTCACAATAACTTTGTAGTGCTACTGATGTTTGTGTGCAACATTTGAGCTGACAGGCCTTTTTATGTCAATCAATCAAGTCACCTTAATTCAAGTGATAGATTATATACAGGGGCATGCCATACCTGCACAGTAGAGCTGGGACTCGATTAATTTTTTTATCTAATTAATCAGAGGCTTTGCGATTAATTCATCTAGATTAATCGCATTTTAATCGCATATCAATATTCAACCCGAGAACAGCGAGAAACCTTTTTTTTAATGTTTTTTGGTATCCCAGTGAATCAATGAATAGTGACTACAGGATACCACACATTTTCAACATTTTACTGTCATTAATATACCTGTTGTGGAAATAATAATAAAAGTCACCCCATTCTGTGTTGCCTAGAACTGGAGGTCTGAAAAAAAGAATTGTAACAGTAACAAGTACATCTCAGTGACATTACAGGACTAAGGAGCTGTACTTACTTCATATTGTTACTGTTTTTTTCAGACCTCCAGTTCTAGGCAACACAAAATGGGGTGACTTTTTATTATTTCCAGTTTTCAGTACTATAGAAAAGCGCCCAGTGAGAAACGTTCCTCTGTGAAAAAAAAGGTGCGATTAATTTATCTGTAGTTAATCGCGATTAATTTTTCTGTAGTTAATTAATCTAAATTAATCGCAATTAGTCCCGGCCCTACTGCACAGCCTTTGTGATCTACTGGTAGATCACAATGTAAATGTGGGCACCCCTGCAATACAGGATTCCTGTCCAGAATTGTTTTATTAAATATAGAGGGTTTAAGTCGTTCTAAATGTGTGTTTCTTTTTCTGTCTTTCTTTCTTAGGACGGAGATCAAGGTAGACAGCTAGCCTGCCTGCAACTTGAATGAGGTGTGTAAACATTTATTTCACGGGTGTGGGTGTTGACCTTGGCTTTTGTGTTCTCCAGATGTTTTTTTAAAGGAGAGTGTCCTGTCCAGTGCAACTCCAAGTTACATGGGGTGGGTATGGTTGGAGAGTTTGTGACCATCCCAAGTGACGCTCAGTTCTTTTTCCCCGTCTCGGTTCCTCAGGTGGAAGCTGCATAGTTGGGTTTTTGATGGGTTGGGTTTCACGTGGTTGTATTGTAGTAGCTTGACATTTCTTGGAGGGCACTTTCAAGGACAGACTCAATCTTCTGGAAGTCTGCTTGTTGGGTGGTAATGCAGAGGTCGTCGGCGTAGATGAAATGCTGGCATTCTGTGGGTAGTGGCTGGTCGTTTGTGTAGATATTGAAAAGGAGCGGGGGCGAGCACGCTACCTTGTGGGAGGCCGTTCTTTTGGGCTTTCCATTTACTCCTCTGGTCATTTAACTGGACATAGAAGCGCCTGTTGTTGAGGAGGCTTTTCCTGACCACTGTGCAGTGTTGGACAGTGTCGTAGGCAGCAGAGAGATCTCTGAATACTGCTCCAGTTATTTGTTTTCCCTCAAACCCATCCTCAATGTGTTGGGTGAGGTTGAGCTCTGTCCAGCACAGGAGCGGCCGGGACGGAAACCAGCTTGGTCTTCTAGTCAGCTTGGTATCTATGAGTGGCAACGAGGCGTTGGAGTAGCAGCCTCTCATAGAGCTTGTAGGTGATGCATAGGAGGGAAATGGGTCGGTAGCTCTTTGGGGATAATGGGTCTTTGCCAGGTTTAGGGATTGCAACCACTTTGGCCTTTTTCCAGACAGAAGGGATGGTTTTCTGTGCTATGCATGTGTTCAGCATCCCCACAAGCCAGGTCTTTGCGTTGGGTCCCAGGTGCTGTATCATTTCTGCCAGTAGGTCATCAATCCCTGCTGCTTTTCCGGGTTTCAACTTTCCCATTGCAGTTTCAAATTCTTCTAGGTCGAAGGGTTTGGTTTAAGGGCTGGCTGATTGTGGTTGGTCTGATACCACTGTGCGATGGTATTCTCCTGTGGGTCGGTGGCGGTCTTGGTCACAACTGGTGGCCAACAGTCATAACCAACACCGCCACCGACCCACATAGAATACCATCGCACAGTGGTATCAGACCAACCACAATCAGCCAGCCCTGAAACCAAACCCTTCGACCTAGAAGAACTTGAAACTGCAATGGGAAAGTTGAAACCCGGAAAAGCAGCAGGGATTGATGACATACTGGCAGAAATGATACAGCACCTGGAACCTAACACAAAGACCTGGCTTGTGGGGATGCTGAACACATGCATAGCACAGAAAACCACCCCTTCTGTCTGGAAAAAGGCCAAAGTGGTTGCAATCCCTAAACCTGGCAAAGACCCATTATCCCCGAAGAGCTACCGACCCATTTCACTCCTCTGCATCACGTCTTTCTTATACCTGTGGTGTGTGGGCTCCATCCAATACCTACACCAGTTGTGATGCAACAGAGTTTGCTGTGACCGTTGTGAATTATGGGTGTTGTGGTCTTTGCCAAGACGGTGGATTGTGGCCCATGCCTTCCTGCTGTTATTTGTCATGTTGGTGTTCTCTATATCTTTTCGTCCTGGGCATGACGTTAAACTGTTCCGTTCGAGAGGACCGGCGACCCTCGAATGTAAACAGGTGTTGGGACAGGGACAGGTGTTGTCTTGATGCATCCTGTGATGATGCCACAGGTGTCATTTAGGGCTGGGTCGACCAATTTGGTGTGACGTGATCGGCTCCAGCTTGAGCAGGCATACTCTGGTGTAGAGAAAGACAGGGCCATGGCAGTTGCACGGATTGTTTGTGGGTCTGCGCCCCACTTGGAGTTCACTAGTTTTCACAGGATGTTATTGTGGTTGTTGACCGTGGCTTTTGTGTTCTCCAGGTGTTTTTTGAGGAAGCGTGTCCTGTCCAGTGTAAATCCAAGATACATGGGGTGGGTATGGTTTGAGAGTTTGTGATGCGCAATTCTTTTTTTGCGTCTCGGTTCCTCAGGTGGAAGCTGCATAGTTGGGTTTTTGATGGGTTGGGTTTCAGGTGGTTGTATTGTAGTAGCTTGACATTTCTTGGAGGGCACTTTCAAGGACAGACTCAATCTTCTGGAAGTCTGCTTGTTGGGTGGTAATGCAGAGGTCGTTGGCGTAGATGAAACGCTGGCATTCTGTGGGTAGTGGCTGGACGTTTGTGTAGATATTGAAAAGGAGGGGGGGCGAGCACGCTACCTTGTGGGAGGCCGTTCTTTTGGGCTTTCCATTTACTCCTCTGGTCATTTAACTGGACATAGAAGCGCCTGTTGTTGAGGAGGCTTTTCCTGACCATTGTGCAGTGTTGGACAGTGTCGTAGGCAGCAGAGAGATCTCTGAATGCTGCTCCAGTTATTTGTTTTCCCTCAAACCCATCCTCAATGTGTTGGGTGAGGTTGAGCTCTGTCCAGCACAGGAGCGGCCGGGACGGAAACCAGCTTGGTCTTTAGTCAGCTTGGTATCTATGAGTGGCAACGAGGCGTTGGAGTAGCAGCCTCTCATAGAGCTTGTAGGTGATGCATAGGAGGGAAATGGGTCGGTAGCTCTTTGGGGATAATGGGTCTTTGCCAGGTTTAGGGATTGCAACCACTTTGGCCTTTTTCCAGACAGAAGGGATGGTTTTCTGTGCTATGCATGTGTTCAGCATCCCCACAAGCCAGGTCTTTGCGTTGGGTCCCAGGTGCTGTATCATTTTTGCCAGTAGGTCATCAATCCCTGCTGCTTTTCCGGGTTTCAACTTTCCCATTGCAGTTTCAAATTCTTCTAGGTCGAAGGGTTTGGTTTAAGGGCTGGCTGATTGTGGTTGGTCTGATACCACTGTGCGATGGTACAGAGATCTCTGAATGCTGCTCCAGTTATTTGTTTTCCCTCAAACCCATCCTCAATGTGTTGGGTGAGGTTGAGCTCTGTCCAGCACAGGAGCGGCCGGGACGGAAACCAGCTTGGTCTTTAGTCAGCTTGGTATCTATGAGTGGCAACGAGGCGTTGGAGTAGCAGCCTCTCATAGAGCTTGTAGGTGATGCATAGGAGGGAAATGGGTCGGTAGCTCTTTGGGGATAATGGGTCTTTGCCAGGTTTAGGGATTGCAACCACTTTGGCCTTTTTCCAGACAGAAGGGATGGTTTTCTGTGCTATGCATGTGTTCAGCATCCCCACAAGCCAGGTCTTTGCGTTGGGTCCCAGGTGCTGTATCATTTTTGCCAGTAGGTCATCAATCCCTGCTGCTTTTCCGGGTTTCAACTTTCCCATTGCAGTTTCAAATTCTTCTAGGTCGAAGGGTTTGGTTTAAGGGCTGGCTGATTGTGGTTGGTCTGATACCACTGTGCGATGGTACAGAGATCTCTGAATGCTGCTCCAGTTATTTGTTTTCCCTCAAACCCATCCTCAATGTGTTGGGTGAGGTTGAGCTCTGTCCAGCACAGGAGCGGCCGGGACGGAAACCAGCTTGGTCTTTAGTCAGCTTGGTATCTATGAGTGGCAACGAGGCGTTGGAGTAGCAGCCTCTCATAGAGCTTGTAGGTGATGCATAGGAGGGAAATGGGTCGGTAGCTCTTTGGGGATAATGGGTCTTTGCCAGGTTTAGGGATTGCAACCACTTTGGCCTTTTTCCAGACAGAAGGGATGGTTTTCTGTGCTATGCATGTGTTCAGCATCCCCACAAGCCAGGTCTTTGCGTTGGGTCCCAGGTGCTGTATCATTTTTGCCAGTAGGTCATCAATCCCTGCTGCTTTTCCGGGTTTCAACTTTCCCATTGCAGTTTCAAATTCTTCTAGGTCGAAGGGTTTGGTTTAAGGGCTGGCTGATTGTGGTTGGTCTGATACCACTGTGCGATGGTATTCTCCTGTGGGTCGGTGGCGGTCTTGGTCACAACTGGTGGCCAACAGTCATAACCAACACCGCCACCGACCCACATAGAATACCATCGCACAGTGGTATCAGACCAACCACAATCAGCCAGCCCTGAAACCAAACCCTTCGACCTAGAAGAACTTGAAACTGCAATGGGAAAGTTGAAACCCGGAAAAGCAGCAGGGATTGATGACATACTGGCAGAAATGATACAGCACCTGGAACCTAACACAAAGACCTGGCTTGTGGGGATGCTGAACACATGCATAGCACAGAAAACCACCCCTTCTGTCTGGAAAAAGGCCAAAGTGGTTGCAATCCCTAAACCTGGCAAAGACCCATTATCCCCGAAGAGCTACCGACCCATTTCCCTCCTCTGCATCACGTCTTTCTTATACCTGTGGTGTGTGGGCTCCATCCAATACCTACACCAGTTGTGATGCAACAGAGTTTGCTGTGACCGTTGTGAATTATGGGTGTTGTGGTCTTTGCCAAGACGGTGGATTGTGGCCCATGCCTTCCTGCTGTTATTTGTCATGTTGGTGTTCTCTATATTTTTTCGTCCTGGGCATGACGTTAAACTGTTCCGTTCGAGAGGACCGGCGACCCTCGAATGTAAACAGGTGTTGGGACAGGGACAGGTGTTGTCTTGATGCATCCTGTGATGATGCCACAGGTGTCATTTAGGGCTGTGTCGACCAATTTGGTGTGACGTGATCGGCTCCAGCTTGAGCAGGCATACTCTGGTGTAGAGAAAGACAGGGCCATGGCAGTTGCACGGATTGTTTGTGGGTCTGCGCCCCACTTGGAGTTCACTAGTTTTCACAGGATGTTATTGTGGTTGTTGACCGTGGCTTTTGTGTTCTCCAGGTGTTTTTTGAAGAAGTGTCCTGTCCAGTGTAAATCCAAGATACATGGGGTGGGTATGGTTTGAGAGTTTGTGATGCGCAATTATCTTTTTGCGTCTCGGTTCCTCAGGTGGAAGCTGCATAGTTGGGTTTTTGATGGGTTGGGTTTCAGGTGGTTGTATTGTAGTAGCTTGACATTTCTTGGAGGGCACTTTCAAGGACAGACTCAATCTTCTGGAAGTCTGCTTGTTGGGTGGTAATGCAGAGGTCGTTGGCGTAGATGAAACGCTGGCATTCTGTGGGTAGTGGCTGGACGTTTGTGTAGATATTGAAAAGGAGGGGGGGCGAGCACGCTACCTTGTGGGAGGCCGTTCTTTTGGGCTTTCCATTTACTCCTCTGGTCATTTAACTGGACATAGAAGCGCCTGTTGTTGAGGAGGCTTTTCCTGACCATTGTGCAGTGTTGGACAGTGTCGTAGGCAGCAGAGAGATCTCTGAATGCTGCTCCAGTTATTTGTTTTCCCTCAAACCCATCCTCAATGTGTTGGGTGAGGTTGAGCTCTGTCCAGCACAGGAGCGGCCGGGACGGAAACCAGCTTGGTCTTTAGTCAGCTTGGTATCTATGAGTGGCAACGAGGCGTTGGAGTAGCAGCCTCTCATAGAGCTTGTAGGTGATGCATAGGAGGGAAATGGGTCGGTAGCTCTTTGGGGATAATGGGTCTTTGCCAGGTTTAGGGATTGCAACCACTTTGGCCTTTTTCCAGACAGAAGGGATGGTTTTCTGTGCTATGCATGTGTTCAGCATCCCCACAAGCCAGGTCTTTGCGTTGGGTCCCAGGTGCTGTATCATTTTTGCCAGTAGGTCATCAATCCCTGCTGCTTTTCCGGGTTTCAACTTTCCCATTGCAGTTTCAAATTCTTCTAGGTCGAAGGGTTTGGTTTAAGGGCTGGCTGATTGTGGTTGGTCTGATACCACTGTGCGATGGTATTCTCCTGTGGGTCGGTGGCGGTCTTGGTCACAACTGGTGGCCAACAGTCATAACCAACACCGCCACCGACCCACATAGAATACCATCGCACAGTGGTATCAGACCAACCACAATCAGCCAGCCCTGAAACCAAACCCTTCGACCTAGAAGAACTTGAAACTGCAATGGGAAAGTTGAAACCCGGAAAAGCAGCAGGGATTGATGACATACTGGCAGAAATGATACAGCACCTGGAACCTAACACAAAGACCTGGCTTGTGGGGATGCTGAACACATGCATAGCACAGAAAACCACCCCTTCTGTCTGGAAAAAGGCCAAAGTGGTTGCAATCCCTAAACCTGGCAAAGACCCATTATCCCCGAAGAGCTACCGACCCATTTCCCTCCTCTGCATCACGTCTTTCTTATACCTGTGGTGTGTGGGCTCCATCCAATACCTACACCAGTTGTGATGCAACAGAGTTTGCTGTGACCGTTGTGAATTATGGGTGTTGTGGTCTTTGCCAAGACGGTGGATTGTGGCCCATGCCTTCCTGCTGTTATTTGTCATGTTGGTGTTCTCTATATTTTTTCGTCCTGGGCATGACGTTAAACTGTTCCGTTCGAGAGGACCGGCGACCCTCGAATGTAAACAGGTGTTGGGACAGGGACAGGTGTTGTCTTGATGCATCCTGTGATGATGCCACAGGTGTCATTTAGGGCTGTGTCGACCAATTTGGTGTGACGTGATCGGCTCCAGCTTGAGCAGGCATACTCTGGTGTAGAGAAAGACAGGGCCATGGCAGTTGCACGGATTGTTTGTGGGTCTGCGCCCCACTTGGAGTTCACTAGTTTTCACAGGATGTTATTGTGGTTGTTGACCGTGGCTTTTGTGTTCTCCAGGTGTTTTTTGAAGAAGTGTCCTGTCCAGTGTAAATCCAAGATACATGGGGTGGGTATGGTTTGAGAGTTTGTGATGCGCAATTATCTTTTTGCGTCTCGGTTCCTCAGGTGGAAGCTGCATAGTTGGGTTTTTGATGGGTTGGGTTTCAGGTGGTTGTATTGTAGTAGCTTGACATTTCTTGGAGGGCACTTTCAAGGACAGACTCAATCTTCTGGAAGTCTGCTTGTTGGGTGGTAATGCAGAGGTCGTTGGCGTAGATGAAACGCTGGCATTCTGTGGGTAGTGGCTGGACGTTTGTGTAGATATTGAAAAGGAGGGGGGGCGAGCACGCTACCTTGTGGGAGGCCGTTCTTTTGGGCTTTCCATTTACTCCTCTGGTCATTTAACTGGACATAGAAGCGCCTGTTGTTGAGGAGGCTTTTCCTGACCATTGTGCAGTGTTGGACAGTGTCGTAGGCAGCAGAGAGATCTCTGAATGCTGCTCCAGTTATTTGTTTTCCCTCAAACCCATCCTCAATGTGTTGGGTGAGGTTGAGCTCTGTCCAGCACAGGAGCGGCCGGGACGGAAACCAGCTTGGTCTTTAGTCAGCTTGGTATCTATGAGTGGCAACGAGGCGTTGGAGTAGCAGCCTCTCATAGAGCTTGTAGGTGATGCATAGGAGGGAAATGGGTCGGTAGCTCTTTGGGGATAATGGGTCTTTGCCAGGTTTAGGGATTGCAACCACTTTGGCCTTTTTCCAGACAGAAGGGATGGTTTTCTGTGCTATGCATGTGTTCAGCATCCCCACAAGCCAGGTCTTTGCGTTGGGTCCCAGGTGCTGTATCATTTTTGCCAGTAGGTCATCAATCCCTGCTGCTTTTCCGGGTTTCAACTTTCCCATTGCAGTTTCAAATTCTTCTAGGTCGAAGGGTTTGGTTTAAGGGCTGGCTGATTGTGGTTGGTCTGATACCACTGTGCGATGGTATTCTCCTGTGGGTCGGTGGCGGTCTTGGTCACAACTGGTGGCCAACAGTCATAACCAACACCGCCACCGACCCACATAGAATACCATCGCACAGTGGTATCAGACCAACCACAATCAGCCAGCCCTGAAACCAAACCCTTCGACCTAGAAGAACTTGAAACTGCAATGGGAAAGTTGAAACCCGGAAAAGCAGCAGGGATTGATGACATACTGGCAGAAATGATACAGCACCTGGAACCTAACACAAAGACCTGGCTTGTGGGGATGCTGAACACATGCATAGCACAGAAAACCACCCCTTCTGTCTGGAAAAAGGCCAAAGTGGTTGCAATCCCTAAACCTGGCAAAGACCCATTATCCCCGAAGAGCTACCGACCCATTTCCCTCCTCTGCATCACGTCTTTCTTATACCTGTGGTGTGTGGGCTCCATCCAATACCTACACCAGTTGTGATGCAACAGAGTTTGCTGTGACCGTTGTGAATTATGGGTGTTGTGGTCTTTGCCAAGACGGTGGATTGTGGCCCATGCCTTCCTGCTGTTATTTGTCATGTTGGTGTTCTCTATATTTTTTCGTCCTGGGCATGACGTTAAACTGTTCCGTTCGAGAGGACCGGCGACCCTCGAATGTAAACAGGTGTTGGGACAGGGATAGGTGTTGTCTTGATGCATCCTGTGATGATGCCACAGGTGTCATTTAGGGCTGTGTCGACCAATTTGGTGTGACGTGATCGGCTCCAGCTTGAGCAGGCATACTCTGGTGTAGAGAAAGACAGGGCCATGGCAGTTGCACGGATTGTTTGTGGGTCTGCGCCCCACTTGGAGTTCACTAGTTTTCACAGGATGTTATTGTGGTTGTTGACCGTGGCTTTTGTGTTCTCCAGGTGTTTTTTGAAGAAGAGTGTCCTGTCCAGTGTAAATCCAAGATACATGGGGTGGGTATGGTTTGAGAGTTTGTGATGCGCAATTATTGTTTTGCGTCTCGGTTCCTCAGGTGGAAGCTGCATAGTTGGGTTTTTGATGGGTTGGGTTTCAGGTGGTTGTATTGTAGTAGCTTGACATTTCTTGGAGGGCACTTTCAAGGACAGACTCAATCTTCTGGAAGTCTGCTTGTTGGGTGGTAATGCAGAGGTCGTTGGCGTAGATGAAACGCTGGCATTCTGTGGGTAGTGGCTGGACGTTTGTGTAGATATTGAAAAGGAGGGGGGGCGAGCACGCTACCTTGTGGGAGGCCGTTCTTTTGGGCTTTCCATTTACTCCTCTGGTCATTTAACTGGACATAGAAGCGCCTGTTGTTGAGGAGGCTTTTCCTGACCATTGTGCAGTGTTGGACAGTGTCGTAGGCAGCAGAGAGATCTCTGAATGCTGCTCCAGTTATTTGTTTTCCCTCAAACCCATCCTCGATGTGTTGGGTGAGGTTGAGCTCTGTCCAGCACAGGAGCGGCCGGGACGGAAACCAGCTTGGTCTTTAGTCAGCTTGGTATCTATGAGTGGCAACGAGGCGTTGGAGTAGCAGCCTCTCATAGAGCTTGTAGGTGATGCATAGGAGGGAAATGGGTCGGTAGCTCTTTGGGGATGATGGGTCTTTGCCAGGTTTGGGGATTGCAACCACTTTGGCCTTTCTCCAGACAGAAGGGATGGTTTTCTGTGCCATGCATGTGTTCAGCATCCCCACGAGCCAGGTCTTTGCGTTAGGTTCCAGGTGCTGTATAATTTCTGCCAGTATGTCATCAATCCCTGCTGCTTTTCCGGGTTTCAACTTTCCCATTGCAGTTTCGAGTTCTTCTAGGTCGAAGGGTTTGGTTTGAGGGCTGGCTGATTGTGGTTGGTCTGATACCACTGTGCGATGGTATTCTCCTGTGGGTCGGCGGCGTTGTTGGTTATGACTGTTGGCCACCAGTTGTGATGCAACAGAGTTCGCTGTGACCGTTGTGAATTTTGGGTGGCTCCCTGAGGTCCTTGATCGCCATTGGGTCCAACAGTGGTCATTGAAGCGTGCACACACACATGCACACATGCACCTACACACGCACAGGCGCACATGCGTATGCACACCTGGACCTTTAAATGAACAACAACACAAAAACTAAGGCACTGGTGTCGGACTTCTGGTTTACCGGAACGGGGTTCAACTCCCTGCAGTGCCCTGCTCAATGTGTTGTATTTCATTCATTGGTCCATGGTCTCAGAGGTCATTGAGCGGCGCGCTATAGTGCGCGATTCTTCATCATTGTTGAGGATTTAAAAAAAGGCGAAAATCAAGGAAAAGCAAAAGGCTATAGTCCATGGTCACGGACTGCATACTGGTCAAGGTCATTTATACTGGTGAAGATCATTTACTAGTCTTATGAAGGTCATTTATACTGGTCAAGGTCATTTACTAGTCTCATGAAGGTCATTTATACTGGTCAAGGTCATTTACTAGTCTCATGAAGGTAATTTATAATGCCTTCCTGCTGTTATTTGTCATGTTGGTGTTCTCTATATCTTTTCGTCCTGGGCATGACGTTAAACTGTTCCGTTCGAGAGGACCGGCGACCCTCGAATGTAAACAGCCACGAAAGGAAACTATGTGTGTGTGTGAGGTGTTCTCTATCATTTCATTCCAGTACTACTACTTTGGGTAGTGGCTGGACGTTTGTGTAGATATTGAAAAGGAGGGGGGCGAGCACGCTACCTTGTGGGAGGCCGTTCTTTTTGGGCTTTCTATTTACTCCTCTGGTCATTTAACTGGACATAGAAGCGTCTGTTGTTGAGGAGGCTTGTGCTGACCATTGTGCGGTGTTGGACAGTGTCGTAGGCAGCAGAGAGATCTCTGAATGCTGCTCCAGTTATTTGTTTTCCCTCAAACCTGCATAGTTGGGTTTGTGTGTGTCTTTCTTTTTCTGTCTTTCTTTCTTAGGACGGAGATCAAGGTAGACGCCGTTGGAAGGCTCAACACAAGCCGATGCCCCTAGAGATCCATCCCAAAGCTTCCCTCAGGGAGCCCAGCAAGCCAGCTAGCCAGCAAGCCTGCCCAGTCAGCCAACGTAGCCAGTCAGCTCCGCCAGTCAGCCAGTGTAGAAAGTCAGGCTGCCAAGCCAGAGCATATCAGCCCTTGCAGTCAGCCATTGCAGCCATACCAGCCTTGCTCAGTCAGCTCAGCCAGGCCTCTCTCGAGGCCTGGCTCTCTGTCTGCCTGGCCCGGTCTGCCCCGCCCTGCCTTGCAGCAACAGAACCAGCCTTTCTGGCAAGCCAGCCAGCTCAGAATGCGAGCTGAGCAAGCCAGTGCAGCAGCAAGCCCAGACTAGGTTACCGCAGCCTTACTGTGCAGCCACAGCCACTCAGCCCAGACCAGCAGGAGCTGGCCAGGCTCCAACCCTTGCAGCGCAGCCTTAGGCCGGATAGTCCCCCTGCCTGCACTTTGTTGCCTTCCTGGCCTGTCTGCCTGCCTAGGCGCCTCGGTCTTCCTGTCTGTCTGCCTTGGCCTGCCGGTCTGAAACTGGTTTAGACTAACTGCGTGCTTGCCAGCTGTGCTGGCTTGCTGAGCTCGTATTCTGAGCTGGCTGGCTTGCTAGCAAGGCTGGTTCTGTTGCTGCAAGGCAGGGCAGGGCAGACCGGGCCAGGCAGACAGAGAGCCAGGCCTCGAGAGAGGCCTGGCTGAGCTGACTGAGCAAGGCTGGTATGGCTGCAATGGCGGACTGCAAGAGCTGATATGCTCTGGCTTGTCAGCCTGACTTTCTACACTGGCTGACTGGCGGAGCTGGCTGGCTGCGTTGGCTGACTGGGCGGGCTTGCTGGCTAGCTGGCTTGCTGGGCTCCCTGAGGGAAGCTTTGGGATGGATCTCTAGGGGCATCGGCTTGTGTTGAGCCTTCCAACAGCGTCTACCTTGATCTTCATCCTAAGAAAGACAGACAGAAAAAGAAAGACACACACAAAGTCAACTATGCAGCTTCCACATGAGGAAGGCAGGCAGGAAGGCAGGCAGGCACTAGCTGCCTGCGTGCTTGCTTCGCCCTCCAGTTTCTGCTCCAGTTATTTGTTTTCCCTCAAACCCATCCTCAATGTGTTGGGTGAGGTTGAGCTCTGTCCAGCACAGGCCGGGACGGAAACCAGCTTGGTCTTTAGTCAGCTTGGTGTCTATGAGTGGCATGAGGCGTTGGAGTAGCAGCCTCTCTTGTAGGTGATGCAGAGAAGGGAAATGGGTCGGTAGCTCTTTGAGGATGATGGGTCTTTGCCAGGTTTGGGGATTGCAACCACTTTGGCCTTTCTCCAGACAGAAGGGATGGTTTTCTGTGCCATGCATGTGTTCAGCATCCCCACGAGCCAGGTCTTTGCGTTAGGTTCCAGGTGCTGTATAATTTCTGCCAGTATGTCATCAATCCCTGCTGCTTTTCCGGGTTTCAACTTTCCCATTGCAGTTTCGAGTTCTTCTAGGTCGAAGGGTTTGGTTTGAGGGCTGGCTGATTGTGGTTGGTCTGATACCACTGTGCGATGGTATTCTCCTGTGGGTCGGCGGCGTTGTTGGTTATGACTGTTGGCCACCAGTTGTGATGCAACAGAGTTCGCTGTGACCGTTGTGTATTTTGGGTGGCTCCCTGAGGTCCTTGATCGCCATTGGGTCCAACAGTGGTCATTGAAGCGTGCACACACACATGCACACATGCACCTACACACGCACAGGCGCACATGCGTATGCACACCTGGACCTTTAAATGAACAACAACACAAAAACTAAGGCACTGGTGTCGGACTTCTGGTTTACCGGAACGGGGTTCAACTCCCTGCAGTGCCCTGCTCAATGTGTTGTATTTCATTCATTGGTCCATGGTCTCAGAGGTCATTGAGCGGCGCGCTATAGTGCGCGATTCTTCATCATTGTTGAGGATTTAAAAAAAGGCGAAAATCAAGGAAAAGCAAAAGGCTATAGTCCATGGTCACGGACTGCATACTGGTCAAGGTCATTTATACTGGTGAAGATCATTTACTAGTCTTATGAAGGTAATTTATACTGGTCAAGGTCATTTACTAGTCTCATGAAGGTAATTTATACTGGTCAAGGTCATTTACTAGTCTCATGAAGGTAATTTATAATGCCTTCCTGCTGTTATTTGTCATGTTGGTGTTCTCTATATCTTTTCGTCCTGGGCATGACGTTAAACTGTTCCGTTCGAGAGGACCGGCGACCCTCGAATGTAAACAGCCACGAAAGGAAACTATGTGTGTGTGAGGTGTTCTCTATCATTTCATTCCAGTACTACTACTTTGGGTAGTGGCTGGACGTTTGTGTAGATATTGAAAAGGAGGGGGGCGAGCACGCTACCTTGTGGGAGGCCGTTCTTTTTGGGCTTTCTATTTACTCCTCTGGTCATTTAACTGGACATAGAAGCGTCTGTTGTTGAGGAGGCTTGTGCTGACCATTGTGCGGTGTTGGACAGTGTCGTAGGCAGCAGAGAGATCTCTGAATGCTGCTCCAGTTATTTGTTTTCCCTCAAACCTGCAAAGTTGGGTTTGTGTGTGTCTTTCTTTTTCTGTCTTTCTTTCTTAGGACGGAGATCAAGGTAGACGCCGTTGGAAGGCTCAACACAAGCCGATGCCCCTAGAGATCCATCCCAAAGCTTCCCTCAGGGAGCCCAGCAAGCCAGCTAGCCAGCAAGCCTGCCCAGTCAGCCAACGTAGCCAGTCAGCTCCGCCAGTCAGCCAGTGTAGAAAGTCAGGCTGCCAAGCCAGAGCATATCAGCCCTTGCAGTCAGCCATTGCAGCCATACCAGCCTTGCTCAGTCAGCTCAGCCAGGCCTCTCTCGAGGCCTGGCTCTCTGTCTGCCTGGCCCGGTCTGCCCCGCCCTGCCTTGCAGCAACAGAACCAGCCTTTCTGGCAAGCCAGCCAGCTCAGAATGCGAGCTGAGCAAGCCAGTGCAGCAGCAAGCCCAGACTAGGTTACCGCAGCCTTACTGTGCAGCCACAGCCACTCAGCCCAGACCAGCAGGAGCTGGCCAGGCTCCAACCCTTGCAGCGCAGCCTTAGGCCGGATAGTCCCCCTGCCTGCACTTTGTTGCCTTCCTGGCCTGTCTGCCTGCCTAGGCGCCTCGGTCTTCCTGTCTGTCTGCCTTGGCCTGCCGGTCTGAAACTGGTTTAGACTAACTGCGTGCTTGCCAGCTGCGCTGGCTTGCTGAGCTCGTATTCTGAGCTGGCTGGCTTGCTAGCAAGGCTGGTTCTGTTGCTGCAAGGCAGGGCGGGGCAGACCGGGCCAGGCAGACAGAGAGCCAGGCCTCGAGAGAGAGGCCTGGCTGAGCTGACTGAGCAAGGCTGGTATGGCTGCAATGGCGGACTGCAAGAGCTGATATGCTCTGGCTTGTCAGCCTGACTTTCTACACTGGCTGACTGGCGGAGCTGGCTGGCTGCGTTGGCTGACTGGGTGGGCTTGCTGGCTAGCTGGCTTGCTGGGCTCCCTGAGGGAAGCTTTGGGATGGATCTCTAGGGGCATCGGCTTGTGTTGAGCCTTCCAACGGCGTCTACCTTGATCTTCATCCTAAGAAAGACAGACAGAAAAAGAAAGACACACACAAAGTCAACTAAGCAGCTTCCACATGAGGAAGGCAGGCAGGCACTAGCTGCCTGCGTGCTTGCTTCGCCCTCCAGTTTCTGCTCCAGTTATTTGTTTTCCCTCAAACCCATCCTCAATGTGTTGGGTGAGGTTGAGCTCTGTCCAGCACAGGCTGGGACGGAAACCAGCTTGGTCTTTAGTCAGCTTGGTGTCTATGAGTGGCATGAGGCGTTGGAGTAGCAGCCTCTCTTGTAGGTGATGCAGAGAAGGGAAATGGGTCGGTAGCTCTTTGAGGATGATGGGTCTTTGCCAGGTTTGGGGATTGCAACCACTTTGGCCTTTCTCCAGACAGAAGGGATGGTTTTCTGTGCCATGCATGTGTTCAGCATCCCCACGAGCCAGGTCTTTGCGTTAGGTTCCAGGTGCTGTATAATTTCTGCCAGTATGTCATCAATCCCTGCTGCTTTTCCGGGTTTCAACTTTCCCATTGCAGTTTCGAGTTCTTCTAGGTCGAAGGGTTTGGTTTGAGGGCTGGCTGATTGTGGTTGGTCTGATACCACTGTGCGATGGTATTCTCCTGTGGGTCGGCGGCGTTGTTGGTTATGACTGTTGGCCACCAGTTGTGATGCAACAGAGTTCGCTGTGACCGTTGTGTATTTTGGGTGGCTCCCTGAGGTCCTTGATCGCCATTGGGTCCAACAGTGGTCATTGAAGCGTGCACACACACATGCACACATGCACCTACACACGCACAGGCGCACATGCGTATGCACACCTGGACCTTTAAATGAACAACAACACAAAAACTAAGGCACTGGTGTCGGACTTCTGGTTTACCGGAACGGGGTTCAACTCCCTGCAGTGCCCTGCTCAATGTGTTGTATTTCATTCATTGGTCCATGGTCTCAGAGGTCATTGAGCGGCGCGCTATAGTGCGCGATTCTTCATCATTGTTGAGGATTTAAAAAAAGGCGAAAATCAAGGAAAAGCAAAAGGCTATAGTCCATGGTCACGGACTGCATACTGGTCAAGGTCATTTATACTGGTGAAGATCATTTACTAGTCTTATGAAGGTAATTTATACTGGTCAAGGTCATTTACTAGTCTCATGAAGGTAATTTATACTGGTCAAGGTCATTTACTAGTCTCATGAAGGTAATTTATAATGCCTTCCTGCTGTTATTTGTCATGTTGGTGTTCTCTATATCTTTTCGTCCTGGGCATGACGTTAAACTGTTCCGTTCGAGAGGACCGGCGACCCTCGAATGTAAACAGCCACGAAAGGAAACTATGTGTGTGTGAGGTGTTCTCTATCATTTCATTCCAGTACTACTACTTTGGGTAGTGGCTGGACGTTTGTGTAGATATTGAAAAGGAGGGGGGCGAGCACGCTACCTTGTGGGAGGCCGTTCTTTTTGGGCTTTCTATTTACTCCTCTGGTCATTTAACTGGACATAGAAGCGTCTGTTGTTGAGGAGGCTTGTGCTGACCATTGTGCGGTGTTGGACAGTGTCGTAGGCAGCAGAGAGATCTCTGAATGCTGCTCCAGTTATTTGTTTTCCCTCAAACCTGCATAGTTGGGTTTGTGTGTGTCTTTCTTTTTCTGTCTTTCTTTCTTAGGACGGAGATCAAGGTAGACGCCGTTGGAAGGCTCAACACAAGCCGATGCCCCTAGAGATCCATCCCAAAGCTTCCCTCAGGGAGCCCAGCAAGCCAGCTAGCCAGCAAGCCTGCCCAGTCAGCCAACGTAGCCAGTCAGCTCCGCCAGTCAGCCAGTGTAGAAAGTCAGGCTGCCAAGCCAGAGCATATCAGCCCTTGCAGTCAGCCATTGCAGCCATACCAGCCTTGCTCAGTCAGCTCAGCCAGGCCTCTCTCGAGGCCTGGCTCTCTGTCTGCCTGGCCCGGTCTGCCCCGCCCTGCCTTGCAGCAACAGAACCAGCCTTTCTGGCAAGCCAGCCAGCTCAGAATGCGAGCTGAGCAAGCCAGTGCAGCAGCAAGCCCAGACTAGGTTACCGCAGCCTTACTGTGCAGCCACAGCCACTCAGCCCAGACCAGCAGGAGCTGGCCAGGCTCCAACCCTTGCAGCGCAGCCTTAGGCCGGATAGTCCCCCTGCCTGCACTTTGTTGCCTTCCTGGCCTGTCTGCCTGCCTAGGCGCCTCGGTCTTCCTGTCTGTCTGCCTTGGCCTGCCGGTCTGAAACTGGTTTAGACTAACTGCGTGCTTGCCAGCTGCGCTGGCTTGCTGAGCTCGTATTCTGAGCTGGCTGGCTTGCTAGCAAGGCTGGTTCTGTTGCTGCAAGGCAGGGCGGGGCAGACCGGGCCAGGCAGACAGAGAGCCAGGCCTCGAGAGAGAGGCCTGGCTGAGCTGACTGAGCAAGGCTGGTATGGCTGCAATGGCGGACTGCAAGAGCTGATATGCTCTGGCTTGTCAGCCTGACTTTCTACACTGGCTGACTGGCGGAGCTGGCTGGCTGCGTTGGCTGACTGGGTGGGCTTGCTGGCTAGCTGGCTTGCTGGGCTCCCTGAGGGAAGCTTTGGGATGGATCTCTAGGGGCATCGGCTTGTGTTGAGCCTTCCAACGGCGTCTACCTTGATCTTCATCCTAAGAAAGACAGACAGAAAAAGAAAGACACACACAAAGTCAACTATGCAGCTTCCACATGAGGAAGGCAGGCAGGCACTAGCTGCCTGCGTGCTTGCTTCGCCCTCCAGTTTCTGCTCCAGTTATTTGTTTTCCCTCAAACCCATCCTCAATGTGTTGGGTGAGGTTGAGCTCTGTCCAGCACAGGCTGGGACGGAAACCAGCTTGGTCTTTAGTCAGCTTGGTGTCTATGAGTGGCATGAGGCGTTGGAGTAGCAGCCTCTCTTGTAGGTGATGCAGAGAAGGGAAATGGGTCGGTAGCTCTTTGAGGATGATGGGTCTTTGCCAGGTTTGGGGATTGCAACCACTTTGGCCTTTCTCCAGACAGAAGGGATGGTTTTCTGTGCCATGCATGTGTTCAGCATCCCCACGAGCCAGGTCTTTGCGTTAGGTTCCAGGTGCTGTATAATTTCTGCCAGTATGTCATCAATCCCTGCTGCTTTTCCGGGTTTCAACTTTCCCATTGCAGTTTCGAGTTCTTCTAGGTCGAAGGGTTTGGTTTGAGGGCTGGCTGATTGTGGTTGGTCTGATACCACTGTGCGATGGTATTCTCCTGTGGGTCGGCGGCGTTGTTGGTTATGACTGTTGGCCACCAGTTGTGATGCAACAGAGTTCGCTGTGACCGTTGTGTATTTTGGGTGGCTCCCTGAGGTCCTTGATCGCCATTGGGTCCAACAGTGGTCATTGAAGCGTGCACACACACATGCACACATGCACCTACACCCGCACAGGCGCACATGCGTATGCACACCTGGACCTTTAAATGAACAACAACACAAAAACTAAGGCACTGGTGTCGGACTTCTGGTTTACCGGAACGGGGTTCAACTCCCTGCAGTGCCCTGCTCAATGTGTTGTATTTCATTCATTGGTCCATGGTCTCAGAGGTCATTGAGCGGCGCGCTATAGTGCGCGATTCTTCATCATTGTTGAGGATTAAAAAAAAGGCGAAAATCAAGGAAAAGCAAAAGGCTATAGTCCATGGTCACGGACTGCATACTGGTCAAGGTCATTTATACTGGTGAAGATCATTTACTAGTCTTATGAAGGTCATTTATACTGGTCAAGGTCATTTACTAGTCTCATGAAGGTAATTTATACTGGTCAAGATCATTTACTAGTCTCATGAAGGTAATTTATAATGCCTTCCTGCTGTTATTTGTCATGTTGGTGTTCTCTATATCTTTTCGTCCTGGGCATGACGTTAAACTGTTCCGTTCGAGAGGACCGGCGACCCTCGAATGTAAACAGCCACGAAAGGAAACTATGTGTGTGTGAGGTGTTCTCTATCATTTCATTCCAGTACTACTACTTTGGGTAGTGGCTGGACGTTTGTGTAGATATTGAAAAGGAGGGGGGCGAGCACGCTACCTTGTGGGAGGCCGTTCTTTTTGGGCTTTCTATTTACTCCTCTGGTCATTTAACTGGACATAGAAGCGCCTGTTGTTGAGGAGGCTTGTGCTGACCATTGTGCGGTGTTGGACAGTGTCGTAGGCAGCAGAGAGATCTCTGAATGCTGCTCCAGTTATTTGTTTTCCCTCAAACCTGCATAGTTGGGTTTGTGTGTGTCTTTCTTTTTCTGTCTTTCTTTCTTAGGACGGAGATCAAGGTAGACGCCGTTGGAAGGCTCAACACAAGCCGATGCCCCTAGAGATCCATCCCAAAGCTTCCCTCAGGGAGCCCAGCAAGCCAGCTAGCCAGCAAGCCTGCCCAGTCAGCCAACGTAGCCAGTCAGCTCCGCCAGTCAGCCAGTGTAGAAAGTCAGGCTGCCAAGCCAGAGCATATCAGCCCTTGCAGTCAGCCATTGCAGCCATACCAGCCTTGCTCAGTCAGCTCAGCCAGGCCTCTCTCGAGGCCTGGCTCTCTGTCTGCCTGGCCCGGTCTGCCCCGCCCTGCCTTGCAGCAACAGAACCAGCCTTTCTGGCAAGCCAGCCAGCTCAGAATGCGAGCTGAGCAAGCCAGTGCAGCAGCAAGCCCAGACTAGGTTACCGCAGCCTTACTGTGCAGCCACAGCCACTCAGCCCAGACCAGCAGGAGCTGGCCAGGCTCCAACCCTTGCAGCGCAGCCTTAGGCCGGATAGTCCCCCTGCCTGCACTTTGTTGCCTTCCTGGCCTGTCTGCCTGCCTAGGCGCCTCGGTCTTCCTGTCTGTCTGCCTTGGCCTGCCGGTCTGAAACTGGTTTAGACTAACTGCGTGCTTGCCAGCTGCGCTGGCTTGCTGAGCTCGTATTCTGAGCTGGCTGGCTTGCTAGCAAGGCTGGTTCTGTTGCTGCAAGGCAGGGCAGGGCAGACCGGGCCAGGCAGACAGAGAGCCAGGCCTCGAGAGAGGCCTGGCTGAGCTGACTGAGCAAGGCTGGTATGGCTGCAATGGCGGACTGCAAGAGATGATATGCTCTGGCTTGTCAGCCTGACTTTCTACACTGGCTGACTGGCGGAGCTGGCTGGCTGCGTTGGCTGACTGGGCGGGCTTGCTGGCTAGCTGGCTTGCTGGGCTCCCTGAGGGAAGCTTTGGGATGGATATCTAGGGGCATCGGCTTGTGTTGAGCCTTCCAACGGCGTCTACCTTGATCTTCATCCTAAGAAAGACAGACAGAAAAAGAAAGACACACACAAAGTCAACTATGCAGCTTCCACATGAGGAAGGCAGGCAGGAAGGCAGGCAGGCACTAGCTGCCTGCGTGCTTGCTTCGCCCTCCAGTTTCTGCTCCAGTTATTTGTTTTCCCTCAAACCCATCCTCAATGTGTTGGGTGAGGTTGAGCTCTGTCCAGCACAGGCCGGGACGGAAACCAGCTTGGTCTTTAGTCAGCTTGGTGTCTATGAGTGGCATGAGGCGTTGGAGTAGCAGCCTCTCTTGTAGGTGATGCAGAGAAGGGAAATGGGTCGGTAGCTCTTTGAGGATGATGGGTCTTTGCCAGGTTTGGGGATTGCAACCACTTTGGCCTTTCTCCAGACAGAAGGGATGGTTTTCTGTGCCATGCATGTGTTCAGCATCCCCACGAGCCAGGTCTTTGCGTTAGGTTCCAGGTGCTGTATAATTTCTGCCAGTATGTCATCAATCCCTGCTGCTTTTCCGGGTTTCAACTTTCCCATTGCAGTTTCGAGTTCTTCTAGGTCGAAGGGTTTGGTTTGAGGGCTGGCTGATTGTGGTTGGTCTGATACCACTGTGCGATGGTATTCTCCTGTGGGTCGGCGGCGTTGTTGGTTATGACTGTTGGCCACCAGTTGTGATGCAACAGAGTTCGCTGTGACCGTTGTGTATTTTGGGTGGCTCCCTGAGGTCCTTGATCGCCATTGGGTCCAACAGTGGTCATTGAAGCGTGCACACACACATGCACACATGCACCTACACACGCACAGGCGCACATGCGTATGCACACCTGGACCTTTAAATGAACAACAACACAAAAACTAAGGCACTGGTGTCGGACTTCTGGTTTACCGGAACGGGGTTCAACTCCCTGCAGTGCCCTGCTCAATGTGTTGTATTTCATTCATTGGTCCATGGTCTCAGAGGTCATTGAGCGGCGCGCTATAGTGCGCGATTCTTCATCATTGTTGAGGATTTAAAAAAAGGCGAAAATCAAGGAAAAGCAAAAGGCTATAGTCCATGGTCACGGACTGCATACTGGTCAAGGTCATTTATACTGGTGAAGATCATTTACTAGTCTTATGAAGGTAATTTATACTGGTCAAGGTCATTTACTAGTCTCATGAAGGTAATTTATACTGGTCAAGGTCATTTACTAGTCTCATGAAGGTAATTTATAATGCCTTCCTGCTGTTATTTGTCATGTTGGTGTTCTCTATATCTTTTCGTCCTGGGCATGACGTTAAACTGTTCCGTTCGAGAGGACCGGCGACCCTCGAATGTAAACAGCCACGAAAGGAAACTATGTGTGTGTGAGGTGTTCTCTATCATTTCATTCCAGTACTACTACTTTGGGTAGTGGCTGGACGTTTGTGTAGATATTGAAAAGGAGGGGGGCGAGCACGCTACCTTGTGGGAGGCCGTTCTTTTTGGGCTTTCTATTTACTCCTCTGGTCATTTAACTGGACATAGAAGCGCCTGTTGTTGAGGAGGCTTGTGCTGACCATTGTGCGGTGTTGGACAGTGTCGTAGGCAGCAGAGAGATCTCTGAATGCTGCTCCAGTTATTTGTTTTCCCTCAAACCTGCATAGTTGGGTTTGTGTGTGTCTTTCTTTTTCTGTCTTTCTTTCTTAGGACGGAGATCAAGGTAGACGCCGTTGGAAGGCTCAACACAAGCCGATGCCCCTAGAGATCCATCCCAAAGCTTCCCTCAGGGAGCCCAGCAAGCCAGCTAGCCAGCAAGCCTGCCCAGTCAGCCAACGTAGCCAGTCAGCTCCGCCAGTCAGCCAGTGTAGAAAGTCAGGCTGCCAAGCCAGAGCATATCAGCCCTTGCAGTCAGCCATTGCAGCCATACCAGCCTTGCTCAGTCAGCTCAGCCAGGCCTCTCTCGAGGCCTGGCTCTCTGTCTGCCTGGCCCGGTCTGCCCCGCCCTGCCTTGCAACAACAGAACCAGCCTTTCTGGCAAGCCAGCCAGCTCAGAATGCGAGCTGAGCAAGCCAGTGCAGCAGCAAGCCCAGACTAGGTTACCGCAGCCTTACTGTGCAGCCACAGCCACTCAGCCCAGACCAGCAGGAGCTGGCCAGGCTCCAACCCTTGCAGCGCAGCCTTAGGCCGGATAGTCCCCCTGCCTGCACTTTGTTGCCTTCCTGGCCTGTCTGCCTGCCTAGGCGCCTCGGTCTTCCTGTCTGTCTGCCTTGGCCTGCCGGTCTGAAACTGGTTTAGACTAACTGCGTGCTTGCCAGCTGCGCTGGCTTGCTGAGCTCGTATTCTGAGCTGGCTGGCTTGCTAGCAAGGCTGGTTCTGTTGCTGCAAGGCAGGGCAGGGCAGACCGGGCCAGGCAGACAGAGAGCCAGGCCTCGAGAGAGGCCTGGCTGAGCTGACTGAGCAAGGCTGGTATGGCTGCAATGGTGGACTGCAAGAGCTGATATGCTCTGGCTTGTCAGCCTGACTTTCTACACTGGCTGACTGGCGGAGCTGGCTGGCTGCGTTGGCTGACTGGGCGGGCTTGCTGGCTAGCTGGCTTGCTGGGCTCCCTGGGGGAAGCTTTGGGATGGATCTCTAGGGGCATCGGCTTGTGTTGAGCCTTCCAACGGCGTCTACCTTTTTTTTTTTTTTTTTAAGATATTTTTTTGCGGCTTACGCCTTTTTATTGATTTTTGAAGGGACAGACAGTAGGCTGACAGGAAACGGGAGAGAGATGGGGGGATGACATGCAGTAAAGGCCGTGTCGGGTCCGGGAGTCGAACCCGCGGCACACTGCGACTGGATCACCAGTCCGGTGCCCAGACCGTTACGCTACGGCCTGGGCCAACGGCGTCTACCTTGATCTTCATCCTAAGCAAGACAGACAGAAATAGAAAGACACACACAAAGTCAACTATGCAGCTTCCACATGAGGAAGGCAGGCAGGAAGGCAGGCAGGCACTAGCTGCCTGCGTGCTTGCTTTGCCCTCCAGTTTCTGCTCCAGTTATTTGTTTTCCCTCAAACCCATCCTCAATGTGTTGGGTGAGGTTGAGCTCTGTCCAGCACAGGCCGGGACGGAAACCAGCTTGGTCTTTAGTCAGCTTGGTGTCTATGAGTGGCATGAGGCGTTGGAGTAGCAGCCTCTCTTGTAGGTGATGCAGAGAAGGGAAATGGGTCGGTAGCTCTTTGAGGATGATGGGTCTTTGCCAGGTTTGGGGATTGCAACCACTTTGGCCTTTCTCCAGACAGAAGGGATGGTTTTCTGTGCCATGCATGTGTTCAGCATCCCCACGAGCCAGGTCTTTGCGTTAGGTTCCAGGTGCTGTATAATTTCTGCCAGTATGTCATCAATCCCTGCTGCTTTTCCGGGTTTCAACTTTCCCATTGCAGTTTCGAGTTCTTCTAGGTCGAAGGGTTTGGTTTGAGGGCTGGCTGATTGTGGTTGGTCTGATACCACTGTGCGATGGTATTCTCCTGTGGGTCGGCGGCGTTGTTGGTTATGACTGTTGGCCACCAGTTGTGATGCAACAGAGTTCGCTGTGACCGTTGTGTATTTTGGGTGGCTCCCTGAGGTCCTTGATCGCCATTGGGTCCAACAGTGGTCATTGAAGCATGCACACATGCACCTACACACGCACAGGCGCACATGCGTATGCACACCTGGACCTTTAAATGAACAACAACACAAAAACTAAGGCACTGGTGTCGGACTTCTGGTTTACCGGAACGGGGTTCAACTCCCTGCAGTGCCCTGCTCAATGTGTTGTATTTCATTCATTGGTCCATGGTCTCAGAGGTCATTGAGCGGCGCGCTATAGTGCGCGATTCTTCATCATTGTTGAGGATTTAAAAAAAGGCGAAAATCAAGGAAAAGCAAAAGGCTATAGTCCATGGTCACGGACTGCATACTGGTCACGGTCATTTATACTGGTGAAGATCATTTACTAGTCTTATGAAGGTCATTTATACTGGTCAAGGTCATTTACTAGTCTCATGAAGGTAATTTATACTGGTCAAGGTCATTTACTAGTCTCATGAAGGTAATTGTCTCCACCAGGCCGAAGGCATGGGGGGAGAGTATGTTTTGCACTCCGTCCGTCCGTCCGTGTGTCCGTCCGTCCGTCCGTCCGTGTGTCCGTGAGCAGCTAATCTCCGGCACCGTTGACCCGGTCGATGCCAAATTTTGCACACACACTCCCTGGATGCCAACGATGAACCTCTGCCCCAAAATTTCCAGAACGGCCAGTTATAGCGCCACCAGGAGGCCGCTTTGTGCAAAACAAGTGTTTGCACAGTACAACTACAGATTTTGTCCAAACATCGCGCAAATTGGTACACAGTCTCTCTAGAGCCATTCAACGAAACGCGTCTTTCAGATTTCTCAGACTCCATCCTGATTGGTTAAGATTGGCTTCCAAAGTTCACAGGAGTGCTCAGTTTCAAACAAAATGCTTGTGTTTTGCACAAAGCGGCCTCCTGGAGTGGCCTCCTGGTGGCGCTATAACAGGCCGTTCTGGAAATCTGAAAGACCGGTTTCGTTGAATGGCTCTAGAGAGACTGTGTACGAATTTGCGTGATGTTTGGACAAAATCTGTAGGTGTACTGTGCAAAAACTTGTTTTGCACAAAGCGGCCTCTTGGTGGCGCTATAACAGGCCGTTCTGGAAAGTTTGGGGCAGAGGTTCATCGTTGGCATCCAGGGAGTGTGTGTGCAAAATTTGGCATCGACCGGGTTAACGGTGGCCGAGATTAGCTGCTCACGGACACACGGACACACGGACGGACGGACGGACGGACGGACACACACACACACGGACGGACGGACGGAGTGCAAAACATACTCTCCCCCTAGGCCTTCGGCCTGGTGGAGACAATAATCTCAGTAGTGAAGTGAAATATTAACTACAATTTTGTGGTAGGTCTACTTTTACAGTGCTTTACTTAAATGTAATTTATTTTATACTTTTGAAACTTTTACTGAAGTCTGAGTGTACTAAGTATGCACTTTACATTCTAAGGATTGTAGGTTATATAGCCTGGACCTAATCTATTGTTAAAAAGCTAATATTCACATAGCCTACTACACGGATACATTCTTAAAACTAGAAAAAGTGCCCTTCCGGGCACAGGTCTCCACCAGGTTATCCACAGATCCGTGCAGTTAGAGGTAAAAACACTTTTCGGCCAGTTATAGCGCCACCTTGAGGCTGAGTTGAAATTGTTCATGTGGCATTTCGTCCTCGGCCTAGTGGGAATGTGGGTGCACAATTTCACGGAAATCACGCGATGTGTTCATGATTTGCAGCATTTTGTTTGAAACTGAGCACTCCTGTGAACTTTGGAAGCCAATCTTAACCAATCAGGATGGAGTCTGATAAATCTGAAAGACCCGTTTCGTTGAATGGCTCTAGAGAGACTGTGTACCAATTTGCGTGATGTTTGGACAAAATCTGTAGGTGTACTGTGCAAAAACTTGTTTTGCACAAAGCGGCCTCCTGGTGGCGCTATAACAGGCCGTTCTGGAAAGTTTGGGGCAGAGGTTCATGGTTGGCATCCAGGGAGTGTGTGTGCAAAATATGGCATTGAAAAACTTGTTTTGCACAAAGCGGCCTCCTGGTGGCGCTATAACAGGCCGTTCTGGAAAGTTTGGGGCAGAGGTTCATGGTTGGCATCCAGGGAGTGTGTGTGCAAAATATGGCATCGACCGGGTTAACGGTGGCCGAGATTAGCTGTTCACGGACACACGGACACACGGACACACGGACACACGGACACACGGACGGACACACGGACGGACGGAGTGCAAAACATACTCTCCCCACATGCCTTCGGCCTGGTGGAGACAACTAGAAATGCACTGTCCTAAGGTCTGTCTGCATGAGTCCTAAAGCTCTCTGCTGCTGTCTAGGTTTGAAATACAGTGGTCCCTCATTGCCCAGTGGAGTACACCGACATACACACATAATAATACCCAGCCGATACAATTTTGAAATGTACTTTAGTTACGTCATCGAGAACAGTGGTTTCTCATTGGCTGTCGGAATGTACCGACATGCATACATACTTGGTCCAAATGGTCCCTGATTGGCCGAGCGACGCCACCGACATACGCAGCCGATTACAGTACTTGCATGCTCTGCTTCCGCAAGTAATGAACACATGCGCCCCGGGCCGGCCTATAACGGTCTGGGCACCTAGGCTGGTAATGCAGCATGTCCTGATCCCACCGACCTTTGCTGCGTGTCTTTCACCCCATCTCTCTCCCTGTTTCCTGTCAACCTACCAATAAAAATCCCCAAAAAATATTTTTAAAAAAGAAATAATGAGCACAAGCACATGCAACAGTTCTAACTAAAGAAAACATGCCATGGATGCACCTGGGACGTCCCAGGACAAGACAAGACCACAAAATCCGTTGCTCCGGAACTACTCTACCGGGACTGGGAGGAGCATCAATCTGGCTCGTGGTAGGACTAGGCTCTGTGGGTTGACTCCTGTCCGGGCCCCTCCTACGTCTCACCAGGTCCACTGCTGCTCTCACCAGGCCCAGGACCTGTGCGTTGTACCAGACTCCCAGCACCAGGCACTTCATTCAGGCGTGGTGGATTATGGCCCTCACCGAGGGTTTTTTGGGCTTCCTCCTCACGGAAGATGCAGGCTGGGGCGCCAACCCATACTGCTCCCGGGTGCCGTCTACATTCCGGCTGTCACCCGTCTCTCCGGTGGTCACCAGACTATACCTGGTTGTCACGTAGTCTATTCCTATGAGTCACTATAAATAGAATAACTAGAACTAAAGAAAACATCCCATAGATGCACCTGGGTATCCTCAGTGATGTATCCCAAGGTCATCAGGGTTTCGGGTCTCTCAAACATCATACCCCTCACTCAGGTGACCCAGCCGGGGTGATCAAGTCCCGACTTACGTCCTGGTAGCTACCCTCGATCAGTCCCATTAGGGCAAGACCAAGGCCACACAATCCGTTGCTCCGTAACTTGTAGTTATAGTTAGTAGCATAGTGTTTCAAACAGTTTTAAATGTAGCCTAAGCCCTTTAATTTGCAATATCTTTGAAATTTGGGATTTTTGGTGGGGCAGTCAGAGCATTTAGGGGGGCATTGCCTACCCGCGCATGCCCATTGCCCATGCCTATATCTGGCCCCGCAAGTCATTATCTTCTTAAGTTCAAGAAAGATATCTGTGTGAATTGTTCATTGTGTGAAGTGTACCCAAAACCATGTTTCAGTTATTTTGCAGTAGCCTACCCACACTATAACAAGTTTTGGTAGGATATCTTCCTACGGTATCTCGGACCGGTATATTGTTGATATTTGACTCTGACTTTTATCTTTACCCGCAAAATGTGCTCTTTGGCTTCTACATTTCATATACTGTACATAAATCCAAATTTAGTCTGCTGCTTTGTGTTCACTCTTTGAGGAATTCTGTTATAGTAGCTTAATTCCCCCTGGCTCTAGATGTATTGTTGTATTAATAACTTTGTTGTTTGTGTCTGTATTGTATTGTTGTGACTGCAGGTCGCATTTACTATGAAATCGTACATTTTATGTCCGAAAGTCAGTCAGTCAGTCAGTGTATCACTCAAAATCCCCATATATGTACTGCTCAGTTCCCAACATGGGAAAGCCCCCATATATGGTGGCCAGGTCTTGTGACATCACATGACATAGTAAATGCAACCTGCTGTCGCAATTAAGCCCATTATAGGCTATGGAGATCCCTGATGTCATCGATATTGGCCAGCAACTCTATACATGATCTGACCTCAAACCTAAAACCCTTAGATCTCCATTTATGTATATACGTATGTCAGAATCTGTTCTGACATTCCATATGTTGATCCCTTCCTCATCCATCCTTCCTCTTCGATGTCTCCCTTTTGACTGATACCTGTCCATTTAAACTCTTGGCGGGCCTGCTCCAAAGTTATTAATGCAGCCGCGCCCGGCAGCCGGCGAAAACTATAGAGTTCTGATTCTGAACAGGCCCGAAGATTATAGCCCGACCTCGAGGTCGCTTCTCGTACTGGTATTGTATTGTACTGTATATGTCAATGTCATGACTGTTATAAAGATTTGTTTAAAAAAAGTAGGTCTACCTGTGAGAAAGACCTGCAGACCTGTGAGAAGAATGCAATTAAATAGTTTAAAAAAAATACATATAGGCCTATATACATTTATTTATGAGCTTGTAGTTCGAAAGTTATTTTCGAAAACATGGTGCACATTGTAAACTAAAGCATTTAAATAATCTGTGGAATTAAACTACTACGAATAAACTACGAACTACGAATAAATACTACTTTTACTCAAGTAATTTCATTGAACGCAGGACTTTTACTTATCACAGAGCCTTATTGCTACACTACTCTGAAAGAAAGACTGAATCTCTGATATGCCCCCCACCCCTTTTCCCATACTGTATATGTTTTTCCCTTTTTTATATGACCGATGAATGATTTCCTGTGCTTAATATTTACGTCTTTAAATGTTCTGATGAATTGAAAATGGAGGACCCTAATGTAAACAAGTCCCTTTAGTGCTTTTTGTTTTAATCATTTCGTCAAACCATGTACAACCCAGATTTGGCACAAACAAGGGACTAAATTATTTTCGCTCCTATGCCACCAAAATGTGGAACGCCCTACCAACAGTCATTAAGACATGTGAATCTCTTGACTCCTTCAAAACCGCTCTCAAAGGGCACCTACGGATGGCTGCAATTCGAAACTGGCCTCTGTAAAATCTGAATCCCCCCCCCCTTTTCCCCTCACTGTATAGGCCTATGTATCTTTTCCCTTTTTGCTTCCTATATGATGAATTCCTGTTCTGTACTTTAGCTACATAGAAATGTCTATTTGTATGTCTCTAAATGTTTTGATGAATTGAACAAGGTGGACCCTGTTGTAAACAAGTGTAATGCTTAATTGGGTCGTCCACTCACAGTTAATAGTCTTTGTATTGAGTTTGTGCTTGAAATGTACTGTAAATTCTGCAAACTGTTAATAAACATTTCAATCAATCAATCAATCAATCAATCCTCGAAGTAGCAGTCTTTGTATTGACTTGAAATAAAAAATGTCAATCAAATCAATCAAATCAAAGTCCATTTCAGTGGTGCCGCGCGGCGTGTCCCACCGGGGCCTCCGTAGAAACAAGGGGTTTTTTTTAGACACCAACTCATTTCCGCATTCTGCACTCCATTCTGTAAACGTACAATGAGGTGGACGGCTGTGCGCCGACGAGGCGAGTACATCTACAAACAAATGCATGTTATATTCACAGCACCTACTCCTAAAAAAAAGTACATGTTTGTATTACACGTTAGAAAATTAACTCGAATGCCGTGCTTTTAGTTAGGCTTGCCTTTCGCGCGCACTTCCGGTCTTTGTTGTGTTGTTGTTGTGGGTAAAAGTTCGAGCGAGGGGGAAGGAGAGGGGAAAAAAAGATTGTTGTGGACTGTTCTCTTGTTTATCTGACTGTAGTCTAAAAAAATAGACTCAAGTAGATGTATTTTTATCGATTCTGACAATTGTCAGAATCGATAAAAATACATCTACGAGAGTCTATTTTTTTAGGCTAGACGCCACGAGCACACACACCAGGCAGCCGCCCACCCACATTGGATCTAGATCAGATGTGGTGGTGTGTGTGTGTGTGTGTGTGTCACGCAGGAATCGGCGACCTTAATCGAATGAATGCTGTTGTGTTGCACAACAAACGACCCCCATTCAGTTCAGCAGCCCAACAACGTGACATGACAGCATTCCACATGTTTCTCTGCGGTCACACATATCCGTGGTACTTGGGTGCAAAAAAAGAAGAAGAAAATAAGTGACCTCTGGGTTATTTTAAAGCATGCCCGTGAATCAGTAACTAAATGACAAATCTTTCTTCTGACATAGGGGTGTTACTGTTAATACTAACCGTGTCGTGGTGACATTCGTTTTTAAGGCCAGGATGTACAGTTAAATGTGTTAAGAATCAACTTGTTATGTTGTCGTCACATCGCAGGTAAAAGACGTGGGCGAAATCGACGTGTTGCTCAAAAGCTGTTCGTTACTTTACCTGTTGTGTTTTACCTGTTTTACCGCAATTTTACCCTCCATTGAAATCCCCATTGATCCAAATTCAAGGTTCAAGGTTCAAGGTTCAAGTTTATTTAGTGTCCCCGAAGGGCAAATTGGGTTGCAGCATAGACAGTACAATTGCAAATCTCCTTATATTAAACTACCGGTACGTTAAACTCACCACCGTTGAAGCTGTAGAGAAAACTTTACTTATTGTGCTTCCAATCCCCAACAATTAGAAAAAATAATCACTGATGATTATTATGATTATTTTATGAAAATATGTTTTATGAAACAAACGAAACGGCTTGTGTTATTAAAAATCCTACTTGACTTATAGTGGACGCACTGTGAGCCCCCCCCCCCCCCCCCCCATCGTATAAAACACACTTTTTGGCCAGAAAGGTTTTTTTTTTACCGGAAGAAACATACTTTTTGTTACTATACTGCGCCCTCTACCAATATTGCCAAGAGAAACCCCCATAGACAAGATTTGTCTTGACAAAACCGTGCACCTCACATAACCAGTGTGAATGTGAAATCTGCGTGTAATTCACTAGTGAATACCAAAACATAAACACGCACACGCTTGAAAACTTGTGATGTGACAATACGTGATTCTGTCTGTCTTGTCTCCGTCAATCTATCTTTCTGTCTATATGGAACTGTGCTTGGGCGTACAGCCGAACACACTCCCCAATAATAAATAAAAAAACCTCTCCTTCTTTTCCACAGCCTAATGTTCGAGATATGTCCGTGACCATGTTCGTTATTTCAGAAAAAATGCAGTCAGACTCAGACTCCGAGCCCGAATATCCGGACTCAGACGAGCTCAAACAACGATTGAACTCTGTAAGTTTTGGGATGCTTAACTGTCGGTTTTCAAGGGCCAAATTGCATGATGTGTGTGTGGATGAAAGGCCAAAACACTTCAAAACAATGCCTGTCTGTGTATGTGTGAACGGGGCCCTAATGATTGTACTAGTCCAGTTGTTACCAAACTTTGTAGCTTTAAAAAAAAAATATATATCTTTGATCCTTTTCATTCATCAAAATCCAGTTGAAAAATCACACCCGTGTGAACTGAGCGACGCAGACTGCTCAACTCTGTAGAACTCTGCAGCTGGCTGGCTGCAGAGTTCTACTGCTCAGTGTGAATGGCCCTTTAGGCTGCGCAGCAGTGTGACCTCAATCAGCTGCAGGGGTCAATGGGTCATACCCCAAACAGACAGACAGTTAGGCACCACTCAAAAATGTTGGAATTAGGGGGCACGGTGGCACAGTTGGTAGTGCTGTCGCCTCACAGCTAGAAGGTCCTGGGTTTGATTCCCGCTCGGGACGCTGTGGGTGCTGGCGGCGTATTTCCTCCTCCGCGTCATCAGTGCCCATACCCGAGGCGCGGTTGGCGAAAGGGCCTCACAAAAAACATGCAGTAATCCTGGTCACTAAACTGCCTCCCCCTGGCCAGCCGGGACGCCTGATGGAGGGGAAAGGAACTGGTTGGAATAACGTGTTCCTTCCACGCGCTACGTCCAACCAGGGTAACTCCCCCCTGTCAGGTGTAAAGGAGCAACTTGGACACTCGGGCATGAAGTGAGCATGAGTTCAAGTCCGTTGCTCTCCCCATGTCCCTCATATATGGGGACTAGGTTGGTGGAGGGTGTGTAGAGCCCAGGATCACATTAGATAATTGACACAGGGGTGAAAAATGGGTTACAAAATCGTGGGATAAAAATTAAGCGTTTTTTTTTTATTGTTTTAAATTGATAATTACGAGATTTTATTATTTGCCCTCGAGATCTGCGACACAAGCTGCCTCCACTGCATGGTGTCTGTTGCTCGTTGCCACACCAAGTTCATTCACAGTCAGTCCTGTGTCAGAACATCTGGAAATGTGAGTGGTCTTCTTGTTCCTCTTGATGGGCAGGGTAGTCTCCACAGAAGAATATCCTAAATGACCTTGTAGGTCTGCTATTTTTGAAAAATCATAAATGTAGTGCAAATCTTTGAATATTCTTTCAGAGCCAACGTTTTTAACTCAAATCTTTGCTTCTGGCTGGTCCCTGGAACAACATATTTTGAGATGGGGTCGGAGGCCAATTTCATATAATCTTTGGGGGTCCTTGACATGAAAATGTTTAAGAATAGAAACATTGGTTTATTGAGTGGTGCAACCACTCCCTTACTGAGCTGTGTGTGGGTGGGTGGCTGGGTGGGTGGGTGTGTCTGAGCATGAAAACAGCATGGCTGTTTTTCACCACCTGTGCGCAACCTAACACACACGCACATATTAACTGTATATATGGTGATTTCGGGTGTGCCAGTACAGTACAGTAGAGGGTACAGTAAAGGGACCAGCACACGGTAACTGTCATTTCTCAACCGTTTCGGACGCGGGGCGTCTCGCCGGAATCGGGCCGGCACCCTGGGTTTGTTCCTGTGGGTCTGGAACCCCCCCCCCCCCTGGGGACACCCGCACGGAGTTGCACCACTCACTTCACACGGGTGTGATTTTTCAGAAAACTGTCAGGATTTAGAAGGCATTTGTAGAACCGTCCTCGGGTCTAAATGGAACTAAAGAAGGATACGTTCCACACAGCCTTTGAACATGTTGTTCTTGGTAGCTCTTGAGATGTCTGACTGACTGCCATATAATATGTAGCTTATTGCTACGTACTAGTCATGCTCCCTTTCAAACCAGCTCTTTCGTAGAATAGGAGCTCGAGGTCTTTTCTTAGATATGGAGAAAACCGGTATAAAAAAACTGCAATGTAATTCACTTTAGAGTTCTCAACGGGCCTGATACATTTTGGGCCCGTCCCGCCCCCTAAAACTCAACAAGCATAAACGCATTCTTCAGGTGGGGGTAGATTCTCTAGTTGACTCTTTTAATTCCAAGGACCTCCATAATGCTTAGAGTGTACAAATGGTTCCCTTTATACACAGACTTACAGACCAATGAGGGTCCAATTTGACCATTGTCCCTTTTCAGCTCGGGACCCCCTGAAACCCCTCTTTGGTTACAAAATAATGTGCCCGGCCTGACATCGCTGGCTGACCAGTTCTGGCCTTCGTGCTGCCCGTTGCCTAACACCGATTTATTTTAGACCATTAAACCCATTTAGACCCGAGGACGATTCTACAAATGCCTTCAGAATCCTGACAAAAATAGCAGACCTACAAGCCCGTAGCGCCGAGTGCCGCGCTACGAGCTTGTAGATCTGCTATTTTCACTAGCTAAAGACCGCTAAAGTATTAACATAATGCTTAAAACACCAAAAGGGGTTCCCGCCCATAAGAAGTATTATGAATGTGATGGTAAATGCCATCACTAGTTTTATGATTCTGAAATCTGAGCCCAAGCGGAACCATAATGTACCTAGAACAAAATCTGTTACAGTGCACAGTATTATGAACTATACTGTACAAAATGACGATGCCTTGTCCATAGGTGTCGCTTAAAATGTCCTGGTAAAGTCATGGACATTACTTAAAGAGTGAGAGCACTGACTGCCCCAGTGATACTGTACACAATATCTTTACAATAATATGCTTTTAAATACATTTGTCTGTTTCATATATTTGATGAGTCACCCATTGTACTCTCTTGTTTTAGATTTATGGTGGTGAGCGGCCAGTTGTGACCATCAATCCTTCAGGTAAGGAACTACCGGTAAATGATTTTTGGAACACTATTGGGTTCCATTTGTACACTCAGAGTTCCAGACCTGGAAGGGTCCATTTGGAACTCTGGTGTTAGCATCATGTCTTGCTTGTAGGTCTGCTATTTTTTTTTAAATCGAAGAACGACTGAAATAGAAACATAGCTTTTTCAGAAAACTGTCAGGATGTAGAAGACGTTTTTAGAATCTGATCTCAGCTCAAAATGGGTTAAATGTTTTAATCCAGAGTGATTTACAGTACGCTTTTGTTGTTTTGACGTAGCCTGGACCTAGTTTATGTGGGCCTGAACATAGTTTATGTGTGTGTTTCTCTGTAGAAAAGGTATTCGACCGGTGGAACAACATCCCTCACAAGGTGAAAAAGGAGGCTGGCCAGCTGATGAAAGTCTGTACTTTCTGGTATCCTATCCTGCTCCAGCGCCAAGAGACCAACAATACAACCCGCTGGGCAGTGCAAGTGGGCTTTATAGACTCAAAGTAAGTCCTGCAATATACTATGACTTGAGTCAATACTATGACTTGAGTCATAGTATGACTCTGGGTGATGTGCTTTGAACAGGATCCCCACTTTGATATCGCCGCATTGTCTTCGTAAATGAATTCATGCCCTGCTTGATCATACGGAAGTAGAAGATCCACAAGCTCGAAATGTGTTTTGAGCTGAGTCTATGGACTTTTAATGTTTGCTTTTTTAAGCAGTGATGTCATGTGGCGGCCACAGTGGGCCCCATTCACTTCACACAAGTATGATTTATTTTATTCTAAACCTGAAAATTAACAGTTTTGGACATATGAGACAATACTGTATGCGTTTAGACCACAGACCGCCATTTGTTAGCATATTTTCATCTCTTTTTAAATAAATAAATAAATGAACAAATCATAATAATACAGACTCCACAGACATTTAAAAACAAGAAGGTAATGTCAGGTGTTTATGGTCAAACATGCCATGCCTAGGCGAGGCACATCAACTCATTGTTTACCAATGCAATGGCTGCAGGTACAGAGGAATTAGTCGGAACGTTTATTTCGCCTCACCTCCTGGCCGGAAACCAGCTACTGGAGTGACGGGGTTGATATTCACGGTGTAAACTGTGTAAACGATAAGAACAGTCTTGAGAGCTAAAACTGGCCTAATGTTGCAGCTGTGAGGAGTATAGAACTGGCCTTATCTTGGAGCTGTGAGGAGTATTAGTCCGGGAGCTAGACCCAGCCCTCATAGCAATTTTTGCTACCTTTTTTTCACTATTATTTCCTGTTAGCATATACCATGGGCCATCTCAAAATGAAGGGACCACTCCCAACTCGGGGCCGTTTGGTTTCAGGGGCCCAAAAACCCCTTTTTTGGTATATGTCTCTGGCGAAATTGTGTAAAGGCAAATAAAAAATCACTAAAATTACATAAATACACATGGAAGTGTGAAATTTGGCATGGAGTATCCTGACACATAGGGGTAAGTATCAGAATAGGATTTTGGGGCTATCTACCATTGTATTCTTAAATATGACCTACATCATCCTCAGAAACACAAAAATATACACTGTCCGCTTAACAAATAACAACAAAGATGGTTATTTTCCAGCACATTAGGGTGAATATAACTGCCTCACTTGTATATAGAAAACTTCCCATATCCTTAAGCTTCAATTTAAGCCCAAGATGACCTCTCTATCTTGAAGATTACTCTTTCTGTGGCCAAAATGCTGCACTATACCTCAAATCGGAGACATTTTCATTATCAGTCACTATAGCCTTCCAGAGTCCTAGAATGTAACAATAGGTTCACATGTTCTGCAACTACTGCTGTCTGAAGTTAGAAACATGAATACTACAGCAGGAACACAAATGCCTTTTATTATATTTATATTTATTTATTATATTATATGCACATAATAGTACATAGCCTATCAATAGTCACCCAAATCAATGTGCACCCAAATGTAACAGTGACCGAGTTAAAGACAAAGGGAGACACAACATAAAAATACTGTATGACAAGGGGGCATCAGATTCCTTGTTTTTATTTTTATTTCTTTTTTTCATAATTTATCAAAGAAATCAAAGAAAACAACAAAAACAACCACAACAAAATAATTGTTATACCACTGCATATTTTAAACCTTAAATTCACAACCCTTCCATATTGACAACTACTTTAGGTTTATTCATCATCAGATTCATCTTCCTCCTCCTCTTCATCATCAGAATCATTCATATGTGTATGAATTTCTTCTAGGTCATCCTCGTCTGTCCCCTCTTCAGACAACACATCAATGAGGGCTTTGGGGGTGACGTCACCTTCAAACCATAGAGGCTCTAGTTTGCCATTTTCTGAGTTAAGATGAAACCCATGGTCAAGAGGTGATGGAATTTCTGGGTTATTCTCATGAGCCCTCTTCCAGATGCATACCTGGAAGTTAACTCTTTTGACATGCTGCAAGAGGACCCTCTTGCATGGTGGAAAAGTTGAAAGGTCAAGGGAGAGACCTGGTCGAAGCTCGAGGCTTGAGCCACACATTTTCTTCACCTTGATCTCTCTTGCCTCATCCACACGCTTCACTCGAGGACCAAAGCTATAGAGGCGACAGGTGAACTCTTCAACACCAGTTAGCACAAGCCCATCAAGTTCCCAAGAGTTCCCCACTGTGGCAAAGATCTGAATGAACTTAGAATGCTGATTCAGAAGCTTGATGGGTCGCACCTTTCCTTTGCCTTTGAATGCAGAGGTGCAGTCAGCACCAGTGAAGGCATGCAAGGCCAGCAAAGCTGAAATATGTTCTTGTGAATAATCTTCAGCCAGCTGGTTGATGTTAATCAGCTTATCTCCCATGTCAAATATGACATCAACTGTGAAGGATTTGGCATAATAGAGGAGAATGAAGAAAATGTCAGAGTCTCTGGCTCTGACTCGGACAGTTTTGATGTGAGGCATTGTGCTTTGGATGTGATTGATGTAGATGATCACCCTCACATCAGTTTCTTCATGTGTTGAATTCAGATCAGGTAGAAGTGCTTTGGAAATCACTCCAGCTTGAGTTTCTATCCTGAAAGCTTGACCAGCCTCAATGAAGATGATGGGCCTTCGGAGTATCTCTTCCATCATATCTGGAGAGCTCCAGTGCTCGAGAATTAGATGTATGAGTGACTTCTTGTTGTCATCATTTGTGAGGAAACCTTTCCAATCTGCAGGTCGGCGAACATTCAGACCATTAACTATGTACCGCTCACCACAACCTCTGCGATCCCTCTCAGCTGATTTTGGTGAATTAAGTCGGTCAACATAAGTGTCAGTACTGAATACTGTTTCTGCAGCAGTAGGTTGACTTTTGAAGATGCTCTCTGATATAGTCTTCATTGTCTGGGGCACATTGCTCATATAGAATGTGGCATTACCATCTACAATGAGACCACATTGACCAGGAGAAGGGAGCTCCACTTTCTCAAAATCAGCTGAGAGGGATCGCAGAGGTTGTGGTGAGCGGTACATAGTTAATGGTCTGAATGTTCGCCGACCTGCAGATTGGAAAGGTTTCCTCACAAATGATGACAACAAGAAGTCACTCATACATCTAATTCTCGAGCACTGGAGCTCTCCAGATATGATGGAAGAGATACTCCGAAGGCCCATCATCTTCATTGAGGCTGGTCAAGCTTTCAGGATAGAAGCTCAAGCTGGAGTGATTTCCAAAGCACTTCTACCTGATCTGAATTCAACACATGAAGAAACTGATGTGAGGGTGATCATCTACATCAATCACATCCAAAGCACAATGCCTCACATCAAAACTGTCCGAGTCAGAGCCAGAGACTCTCACATTTTCTTCATTCTCCTCTATTATGCCAAATCCTTCACAGTTGATGTCATATTTGACATGGGAGATAAGCTGATTAACATCAACCAGCTGGCTGAAGATTATTCACAAGAACATATTTCAGCTTTGCTGGCCTTGCATTCCTTCACTGGTGCTGACTGCACCTCTGCATTCAAAGGCAAAGGAAAGGTGCGACCCATCAAGCTTCTGAATCAGCATTCTAAGTTCATTCAGATCTTTGCCACAGTGGGGAACTCTTGGGAACTTGATCTTGTGCTAACTGGTGTTGAAGAGTTCACCTGTCGCCTCTATAGCTTTGGTCCTCGAGTGAAGCGTGTGGATGAGGCAAGAGAGATCAAGGTGAAGAAAATGTGTGGCTCAAGCCTCGAGCTTCGACCAGGTCTTTCCCTTGACCTTTCAACTTTTCCACCATGCAAGAGGGTCCTCTTGCAGCATGTCAAAAGAGTTAACTTCCAGGTATGCATCTGGAAGAGGGCTCATGAGAATAACCCAGAAATTCCATCACCTCTTGACCATGGGTTTCATCTGAACTCAGAAAATGGCAAACTAGAGCCTCTATGGTTTGAAGGTGACGTCACCCCCAAAGCCCTCATTGATGTGTTGTCTGAAGAGGGGACAGACGAGGATGACCTAGAAGAAATTCATACACATATGAATGATTCTGATGATGAAGAGGAGGAGGAAGATGAATCTGATGATGAATAAACCTAAAGTAGTTGTCAATATGGAAGGGTTGTGAATTTAAGGTTTAAAATATGCAGTGGTATAACAATTATTTTGTTGTGGTTGTTTTTGTTGTTTTCTTTGATTTCTTTGATAAATTATGAAAAAAAGAAATAAAAATAAAAACAAGGAATCTGATGCCCCCTTGTCATACAGTATTTTTATGTTGTGTCTCCCTTTGTCTTTAACTCGGTCACTGTTACATTTGGGTGCACATTGATTTGGGTGACTATTGATAGGCTATGTACTGAAACAAGCTATTATGTGCATATAATATAATAAATAAATATAAATATAATAAAAGGCATTTGTGTTCCTGCTGTAGTATTCATGTTTCTAACTTCAGACAGCAGTAGTTGCAGAACATGTGAACCTATTGTTACATTCTAGGACTCTGGAAGGCTATAGTGACTGATAATGAAAATGTCTCCGATTTGAGGTATAGTGCAGCATTTTGGCCACAGAAAGAGTAATCTTCAAGATAGAGAGGTCATCTTGGGCTTAAATTGAAGCTTAAGGATATGGGAAGTTTTCTATATACAAGTGAGGCAGTTATATTCACCCTAATGTGCTGGAAAATAACCATCTTTGTTGTTATTTGTTAAGCGGACAGTGTATATTTTTGTGTTTCTGAGGATGATGTAGGTCATATTTAAGAATACAATGGTAGATAGCCCCAAAATCCTATTCTGATACTTACCCCTATGTGTCAGGATACTCCATGCCAAATTTCACACTTCCATGTGTATTTATGTAATTTTAGTGATTTTTTATTTGCCTTTACACAATTTCGCCAGAGACATATACCAAAAAAGGGGTTTTTGGGCCCCTGAAACCAAACGGCCCCGAGTTGGGAGTGGTCCCTTCATTTTGAGATGGCCCATGGTATATGCTAACAGGAAATAATAGTGAAAAAAAGGTAGCAAAAATTGCTATGAGGGCTGGGTCTAGCTCCCGGACTATATAGAACTGGCCTTATCTTGGAGCTGTGAGGAGTATAGAACTGGCCTTATCTTGCAGCTGTTAAAAGTATTGAATTGACAGTTTGGTTTTCTGACTTGCTTATAAACTTACTGGCCACTTTGACGATTTGGTTTAAATCACTCATTCTATATCGTCGTGTCCGCGTCTGCAACTGTGACTGTGAGAGTGTATTAATGGAACCAAATGGACCCTTACAGGTCTGCAACTGTGAGAGTGTACTAATGTTGAATTAACACCGACGACTTAAGATTTAAAAAGGAACCCTAACGCATGCCACTCACTCCGTTTACTCAACATTTGAAGATGTTTGGGTCAGAGGCAAAGATTTGTGTTAAAAATGTTTGCTTAAAAAAAAGAAAAGAATACCAAGATGTTTCAGTGTCGCACTCTATTTGTGAATAGTCAAAGTATAACATTTGGTTAAAGATGTTAAAAGAATTGTGACGCTAACTAATGCCTGTCTCTCCCATTAGCCAATGTTAATACAATTGGATGACAGTGTCATTGCCACCCCTCCGAATTGTCGAAAATAACTTGATTGTATTTGTATTCCTCTTCTAGTCATAAGAATGACCTCACTGTGAAGCGGCTGTACAAGATAGAAACCTTGGAATCAATTCTGACAGCGCTGGAGAAGGGATGTGTAAGTCTTTAATTGATATATGTGACTACATTTGACTGAGGGACTGCCATTGGATTTGTTTTAATTTTGGTTCTTCTCATATGAAAGCAGGGAATCATAGCTTCAAATTGGCATATTGGTCGTTCACTTTTGGAGATATATAAAGTAATGTCTTGCAGAAAACAGCGAGTTGAGAAAACAGGCTTGCAAGTTTCACTTCTGTGGTCTCTAACGTTACGGTACATCAGCTCTGACACTTATTTCAAACATGCTCTAGTTACTAGAGCATGAGTTAATAGCACAGGCAGACTCTTCACATACTAGAGTCTAGTATGTGAAGAGTCTGCCTGTGCTATTAACTCATTTTTGAGTTAATAGCACGATGGCAGGCCCTCAGTCAAATCTGGTCACATATGTTGTCCGGAAAACGGAGCATGTTGGCGGCGTGGAGCGAGGGGGACAGCCGCTCCTCGCTCCAGGGCGCTGTTGCCACACTCGCTATCTGCTCATGTTGATCCACCCCGCGCTCCATAGCTTATCTTCATGTGCGTTCCGCTCAGACCCCGCACTCGGGAGCAAAAGAATAATAATGTTACTGCGTTGTCGGGACGCATGCAGCAAACACGTGCCTCCGTGTCTGTCCTTGCGGTTGGACATGCTCAAACATGTGGTGCACGGCCCCCGACCGCAACGGTCTTTTTTTTAACCCATTTTGACCTGAGATCTGACAGTTTTCTGAAAAAAGCTGTTTCTATTTCAGTCGTTCTTCGATTTTTCTAAAATGGCAGACCTACAAGCTCGTAGTGTGCCACTCAGTGGCGCGCTATGAGCTTGTAGATCTGCTATTTTTCAATAGCTAAAGCATAACATAATGCTAACACCAAAAGGGGTCCCCGCCCAAAATGGGTTAAGAAAATTGACAATGCCGCCTGACGGCTAGATACGATGCACATGCCATTGTACAATACGATTCACAATACAGAGGATACAATATGCATCGGAAATTATATACGTTGATTTTGAATAATGACTATGTCCTACAGAATTAATTCCAAGAGCTCTTAAGTTTCAGGTCCACTGAGATTAATTACAAAAATTAATGTGCTTAAATGGGGCTTTTATGTTGTCTTGTATTTTTTGTGTTTTGGGGACAATTATTGCAATGATTTGTGTTATGTGACACCATAGTGGTTTATTTTTCAAAACGGCGTCATGCCGTTATAAAAACTATAGCCTTTTATTCATATTTATTTTAGAACAGACCTAATTTGCATTATCTCTCAACATACAGAGTAAAAGCGGTCATATCTTCCCGGCACCCAGAGCTTCTATTTTGAAGGAATCCCGGCACTAATTGTGTTAATGTCGCTGTCTGTTCCTATGAACATATTGTGCTGTTTATGCTCATCAAAGTGTTTTTCTGTGTGTGTTCCAGTACGACATGGACCAAACCAAGCATGCAGTCTTCATAAGCAACAAGTTTAACTTGGTAAGTTGGTTCCCTTAACCCGGTCCTTGAGGCTGTTCCAGCAAAATAAGGAACATAAACTGTTTTGAACAGTTTATTTTGACAAATATAGACAAATCTTCTCTTATGTTGTTCCCTCGGCCTGGCATAACATTTTCCAATATGGTCTGCCACCCCCAAACAAATACCTGTAAACATTTTGGTGTCCTTGACATGAAATAGTTTGAGGACCTCTGCATTAAATGTTTGGATTGGGTCCAATTATCCGATATATATATTTTTTAATTTGTAAAGTCTGCTCATCAAGTCTGGCCATTGTGGCAGAATCAAATGTATTTTAATTCAGTTTATTGATATGCTGAAAATCCAGAACACTGCTTTTCCACAGAAACGGACTAGTTGTAAGTGAAATGTGATTTAAGCGGCTTGTTCAAAATATGAATGAGTATATGCTCATACCACCAGAACATGCCTGGGCATGTTTTTACTGCACAATGAAATACAGTACGTTTCCTTCTACTTCTCTATATGGTAATGAATGTATGCACAGTACAGGACAAATAAATAAAAGATTATTTGTAAACCCCAAATCCAAATGTGGGGTTTACAACGCCTGTATAAAGGTATTTTTCCACTGTAAGCACTCAACAAAAAACAAAACCTTATTTCATGTCATAGTACGCAAAGTAACCAAAGCATTTTTAAGTTATGAGACTGGAAAATGTAGCTTAATGTCCAGTTTACCGTTAACTACACAACATCGTTGACATTGCCAGAGCTTTGTGGCAATGCTCTGGCATTTAATTAATTACAGGGATAATTAATGAGCTGCCCCCCCCCCACCCCCATGACTAATTGGTATATAAAATGACTAGGGATGTACCGATGAGACATTTTCACCAATATAGATATCGAATATAATTAATTGCTGTTATGGCCGATAACCAATGTCGATATGATCTCATTCTGTATTAGAAAAAATATTATCTTTGCCATGCTGAATTTACTCTGAATTTTAAAATGTTCCAACTTGTTGACTCTTTTGAAAGCTTCCCCAGAAAACACAGAAAATCACAAAAGTATTTTTCAGGCTTAAAAAAAAAAAAAAAAAATTAACAACATTATTATATAATAAAATAAGGCCAATATCGTCCGATACCGATGTGTTGGCCGAATTATCTCCTGTCACTAAAAAGGACACTGAAATTTGCATGTGGCAAAAACATATCTGGCACACAATATCTGGCAGTCCAGATAGACGGATAGACCTCGTACAAGAAGAACCATCCACCACTATGACATTCTAGGAACTGTATCGGTGCCGCGCTACAAGCTTGTAGGTCTGCAATCTTTTTGAAATATCATGAAAATGGGGTGCAAATCTGCTATTTTTCGATAGCTAAAGTATAACAAAAGAACTTCCCGTCCTGAATGGGTTTAACCCTTTCTGAACGGGAACCCATTTTGGTGTTGGCATCATGTTATGCTTTAGCTATTGAAAAATAGCAGATCTACAAGCTCATAGCGCGCCACCGAGTGGCGCGCTACGAGCTTGTAGGTCTGCTATGTTTGAAAAATCGAAGAACGACTGACATTTTTAGAATCTGATCTCAGGTCAGAATGGGTTAATCAGACCAGTGTGTGTCCAGTGGAAACCTCGTATGAATCTGATCTCAGGTCAGAATGGGTTTAAGCTGATGTCATGCGTTTTCCTCTCCCACCCCCGCAGAATGCTCCCGAGGTCCTGGAGGACGCCATGTGCTGGCTGGAGCGCGCCGACGAAGACATCCTCACGCGTGTCCAGGAGCTGGGCCACAAGCAGCTGTGCTTCGCTGTTCTGCAGCACCTCTTCACTGAATGTAAGTTCATGGGATTCAGACTGATCTCAGTCCTTGGTGATTCCATAGAAACCAGGCGATTCCCTAGAAACCAGGCGCAAGTCTTCCGTGAAAGCGTTGCTGCTGCACACCGAAAATAGCTGCTCTGAAGCTCACAGCGCGTCTTGTACATCTATTTCCGGTCATTAGTAAGATGTATTTGAAGTGATCAAACTAGCAATAGAATGCAAGTTTAGAAGCATCTTCCAGAAACACGAATGGCCTCGGAAATGTCATAAAAGCAACCTCAATGCCTCAAATCTGTGATTTCTTCAGCTGGTCGACCTAAAACGTCATCATTACATTTTCCGTCATGAGATTTCCTTTTGCTTTATTCCAGCTCGCATCATTGTTGTCCTCCTCACGTACAGACGCACACACAGACGCACGCACGCACGCACAGACTCACACACTGGAATTGTATAAATTAGAATGCAATTTGAGGTACACACTTTGTACGACAGAACTTGGAACAGGTCAGGTCAGTAATCAAAATAATGTACCATGGTCAAAATAGGACATGCATGTAATGATTTTATACTTAATATATTTTATACAAATGATTATGCAAAATAATTCAAAAACGGTGTCCGTTTTAAACTTTTAGAATGGCTATTTCCAATTTTCTTTTTTAACGTATGAATTCATGAATGGAAAATATTCAGATTATTGGGACTACCGCAAATAATTGTGATTTTTGTTGTTCATAAGGGAAAATGTGTTGCCATAAAAAAAGCTGTGGTCGAAAGTAACATTTACTACTTGTCTTGTACTGTACTTGAGTATTTCCAATACTTTTACTTTTACCACTCCACTATATCTCGGATCCAAATATTGTACTTTTACTCCACTACATTTATTTGAAAGCTTTAGTTACGGTAGTTACAATGTAGTTACACTGGAAAAGGTTATCTTTGAAAAACAACGTTTCGGTCGATTAGACCTTCATCAGGACAGATAATTGTCAACAACATTGTCTGTTTTTTGGCAAGTTTCCGACAGTGTGCGCCTGCAGAACCCTTCTTTATTTTTCAAAGACAACCTTTTTAACCCATTTTGGGCGGGAACCCCTTTTGAAAAATAGCAGATCTACAAGCTCATAGCGCGCCACCGAGTGGCGCGCTACGAGCTTGTAGGTCTGCTATTTTTGAAAATTGAAGAACGACTGACATAGAAGACATAGCTTTTTCAGAAATCTGTCAGGATGTAGAAGACATTTTTAGAATTTGATCTCGGGTCAAATGGGTTAAGTATGCTTTATTGCCCTACGCACCCGTCACTAGCCTTCTGAGGTGTGCATCGGCACTTTTGCTAATAAGTTACACTGTCAACAAATGCTGTGTGTTTCCTCTGGTTTCAGATGCGCAGTATGTGCAGGCGATGGGGGAGAACAAAGAGGGCACCATGGTGTCTCTGAAAGCCACCCCAAACAAATGGGCTGTCGAGGTCAGAGAACAGAAATGAAAGATTCCCCGCGCACATAACATTTACACTGTTGTTTTCCTCGACTAAAACTATGACGAAAAATGTTCGTCGACTACCTTTTTTTCATTGACGGAAACTAAATGGAAACTAAATGAAAACTAACCCATGATGACTAAAACGAAGACTAAATATACTGACAACAAATAAAAACTAGACTAAAATGTTAGGAAGGGACTAGTGGACAAGAGATCCAGTATAAGTCATCTCACAGCGCGACGTGTTGTGAGCTTGTAGATCGGCTATTTTCAGCAAGTGTAAAAACAGTCATTACGACGGCATCAAGGCCCGCCGAAATACATTGTAGTCGACTAAATCAACTAGATTTAGTCGACTAAAATCTTAAATTTAGTCGACTAAAACTAGACTAACACTAAAACATTCCAGGTGACTAAAATGTGACTGGAACTAAATGAAAGCTATTGAAGAGACTATGACTGAAACTAAAATAAAAATTAGCTGCCAAAAACAACACTGCTCTGCTCCCATATAATTTTGACTATGAGAAAGTGGTAACGTTTTTGAGCCGAAGCTCTTCCTCAGACCGTCACACAATGTTTAGACCAGTGGTTCTCAAACCTTTTCTTGTCAAGGACCCCCACATGGACATTATCCCGCAGACCCCCCATTTGAAAAGCTATGTCAGGGACCCCCATAATAATAATATATATATTCTTTTACAGCTCTAGCAGTGATTCTCAACCATTTTAATGTCAAGCACCCCCAGTTTGACATGCATTAGTCTATGGACACCCATTTGATGGCATTTCCATCTCTGGAACCCCAATTTATATTGCAAAATCACTGTTAATTTAACCCTTATGGACCAAATGGACCCGTTAGGTTCCATTTGTACATTACGATTTGTACATTGGATGTTTACGACTGTAGTGGACTAAATCTACAGTTGGCTTTGTCGACTACAAATGCATGTTGGCGGTGCCTTGATGGCATCGTAATGCCAGACTTTATGCTGAAAATAGCCAATCTGCAACACGTTGAGAGCTAGATCTGCTGTTTTCAGAGGGCAACCAAACATAAAATGACTTTTATGACTAAACTGTCCTTTAGTTCTACTTGGTCTCTTCTCCACTAGTCCCTCCCTAACATTTTAGTCTAGTTTTTAATTTGTTGACGGAATTGTCAGCATATTTAGCCTTAGTTTTGGTCCCAATTCTTATATAGTTTTTGTCGACTAACATTTCCCGTCGTAGTTTTAGTCGACGGAATTAACGATTTGCACCTGGAAAGACGATGACAATCTGCCAGTTTTCCACGTTGAGAGTAAATGATGTTTGATTTGTGTTCCTCAGAAAAGTGACACGATGAGGATTAAAGGAAACGAGCACTTCACAGAGAAGAACTACGAGGCTGCGGTGAAGTGCTACTCCAAAGCCATCAGATATCAGTGAGTCATGACCATAGACTGTAAAAAATAATATTGACAATGCGTTCTCCGGGTTAGATATGGACGTAAGATGAAGCCCGTCAGTCCAGTCGACATCTTTCTAGATCCATTTGGGCCCCAGCTGGCCATTGGCTGGCCCAGACAACGAGGAGGAATTTTTTAATTTGTGTGAATTTCAGCCTCTGTGGGGGGGTATTTATATGCAAATAGCATGACCAATGACATTGCAATGGCATTGCAATGAACATCACTGATGACGTTTAGGTGAAAAAAGAACAGAAAAAAATAATAATAATTAAGTAATTAATTAAAATGAAAATGTTAGCGCAGTAACAGTGTAGTGCAGGCACATTCTGTCTTTTGGAATTACAATCTAGTCTTCACGATCTGTTCTTCTTTTCTTATAGCCCTGAAAACCACGTTATTTATGGGAACAGAGCCCTGTGCTATATCCGGTGTGAGAAATATCTGTAAGTACCGCTTTTGATTCACATGATATCATCATATCATCATACTATAATTAACCGAATGTCTGAGTGTGTGTGTGTGTGTCCGTGTGTCTGTCAGAAACAGTGCCGTAACTCCTTACTGCCTGCACCAATCACTCCCACTTTTCACACAGGCATTGACCATATGCATATGGAGGGCGTAACGAAGCCCTTTTTTCGATTTGACACATTAATGATTATTAATTTATTTCAATTACAAACGCACCTGGGCGCAGTACCCTTCACGGCCACAAGGGGGGGGGGGGGGCAAATATCTCACAACGGGTAAGGACTAGTACAGTATAATTGATGTTACTGACTGACTTTACGTGCTCACTACAGTAGGCAAAGCACAACTTTCAACTTGTGTCTGTGTGTTCTCACAATGTGATAACTAAATGCTCTTAAAATTCCAAGACAAATGATTTGATTGAGACAGTTATTATTTTTGTATCTTTACAGAAAAGCCGTTGGTGATGGAAAACGGGCCACTTTGATAATGCCGCTGTGGGCAAAGGTATTTATTTCTTGTAATAAGCAGCACCTGAAGTAATGCATTGATTGATTGTCTCAGATGAATACTTTATTTGCAGTTTGCAAGGACGGGCACTAGGCACGTAACGATATATATCGTATATACCGATATATATCAATATTAATCCCGACGATATTAATCGATTCATTGAAATAAAAAAAATCGATTTTCAAAAAAGGGTGGATAGTGTGTGATGTGAAATGTGAGCTTTAGTCATATTCCATCATATTCAAGTGCTTTTGGAGAGATGATAGTCACTTTCAGTAGTAGAGCACTGTAGAGGGGAGCTGTGTGTGTCTGTGACTGTAGAGGGGAGCTGTGTGTGTCTGTGACTGTAGAGGGGAGCTGTGTGTGTCTGTGACTGTAGAGGGGAGCTGTGTGTGTCTGTGACTGTAGAGGGGAGCTGTGTGTGTCTGTGACTGTAGAGGGGAGCTGTGTGTGTCTGTGACTGTAGAGGGGAGCTGTGTGTGTCTGTGACTGTAGAGGGGAGCTGTGTGTGTCTGTGACTGTAGAGGAGCTGTGTGTGTGTGTGTGTGTGTGTGACTGTAGAGGGGAGCTGTGTGTGTCTGTGACTGTAGAGGGGAGCTGTGTGTGTCTGTGACTGTAGAGGGGAGCTGTGTGTGTCTGTGACTGTAGAGGGGAGCTGTGTGTGTCTGTGACTGTAGAGGGGAGCTGTTTGTCTGTGACTGTAGAGGGTAGCTGTGTGTCTGTGACTGTAGAGGGGAGCTGTGTGTGTCTGTGACTGTAGAGGGGAGCTGTGTGTGTCTGTGACTGTAGAGGGGAGCTGTGTGTGTCTGACTGTAGAGGGAAGCTGTTTGTCTGTGACTGTAGAGGGGAGCTGTGTGTGTCTGTGACTGTAGAGGGGAGCTGTGTGTGTCTGTGACTGTAGAGGGGAGCTGTGTGTGTCTGTGACTGTAGAGGGGAGCTGTTTGTCTGCGACTGTAGAGGGGAGCTGTGTGTGTCTGTGACTGTAGAGGGGAGCTGTGTGTCTGTGACTGTAGAGGGGAGCTGTGTGTGACTGTAGAGGGGAGCTGTGTGTGTCTGTGACTGTAGAGGGGAGCTGTGTGTGTCTGTGACTGTAGAGGGGAGCTGTGTGTGTCTGTGACTGTAGAGGGGAGCTGTTTGTGACTGTAGAGGGGAGCTGTGTGTGTCTGACTGTGCCCAGGTGATGATGGTCGTTGATGCTCATCAAGGAAGGCAATTATGTTTCTGCGCTGTCAAAAGTAATGCTACTTCTTTTGCAATGTAGTTAAATAAAAAAATCTCAGGGGGGAAGCTAAATTATATAAAATTAAAATAAAATAAAAGTATCGTGAAGTGAACCTCATATCGTGATAGGAATCGTATCGTGAGTTGAGTGAATCGATACATGCCTAACGGGTGCAGTACAGTACAGTACAGTACAGTACAGTACAGTACAGTACAGTACAGTACAGTACAGTACAGTACAGTACAGTACAGTACAGTACAGTACAGTACAGTACAGTACAGTACAGTACAGTACAGTACAGTACCACGAGGTATGCCCCTTCAGTTTCTTTCCATTGGTGTCCTCAATTCATCAAAACCTATAACACAGGACGCAATGTGTCATACATGCATAGTAGCCCAGCCCTGACGTCCCACAGCATCGCTCCAGGCTGTTAGATTTGAGTTGAAACGTCGCCAACGTCGGTGGGCGGTTGCTTTTCTGGAAATGGAAAGAAACACTGATAAATCCATTGTAGTTATTATTTAGTCACAAGCTCTTATCAATACTTTTCATTGGTTCAATGTTCATAAAACCCACAGACACGCATAAGTCCCTCATTTGGCCATGCGTAAAATGGCCATGTGTAAAAAATAAAGAAAGTAAATGTCCAGACAATTTAACCACTTCAAATTCTATATATTCCCATTACCCTTACTATTCCCCCTTTTCACACCTGTGTGAACCGAGTGGTGCAACTCCCCCCTCTCTCTCATCTCTCTCCGTTTCTGGCGCCCCCTACTGGTATTAATAAGTCACACACTCGTGCTCATGACAACATACAGGTACACAGGTACAGGGACATTGCTGGTTGTAGGAGTGGTTGCACCACTCAAAAAAGAAAGTAAAACAAGTGATAATAGCCTATCTACAAGGTTAAAGTGTAGTCTGCTATTTGCATGAATAATGGGTGTGTCGGTGTCTATTGACAATGCTGTTGACTATCTACGCTTGCACTTTGACACACCCATGGCTCTCGACACAGCGAAATCTAACACAACCTGTTATTCATTTGATATAGCTGCAGCTTTGCTGCTCACTAGCCTGCCGTGTTTTAACCCAAAATACATTCTAGTCGACTAAATCAACTGTAGATTTAGTCTGTCAAAAAATCTTATGGTATTTAGGCGACTAAAACTAGACTAATGTGGTCTAAAACTAAATGAAAACGTTTCGAGAGACTGACTAAAACTAAAATAGAAATGTGCTTACTTGCCTGACGGCCACGCGAGTACGATCGCTTGAGGTTGGTGTTTTTTCTCCTTCGTTCGACAGGGTCACTACCGCTACTCGGAGGCCTTGTTCTCCCTGGGGGAGATTAAGAGAGCCATCGAAGCCAACAGCAACGCCCAGATCCTGTGCAAGGGTGACAAGGAAGGCATCAAGGACCTGGAGCAGCAGCAGCTCAAGTTCCTCAACGACCTGGACGTCGACACCAAAGATATTAAAGGTATTCCCATGATGACCCAGACCCAGTGTGGTTTTCAACCAGGTGGACCTGTACGGGTCCGTTTGGTTTAATTTCACGCTCTCGGGAGTTAAATTATTGTTAAGCAGCTGCATTAGTTAAGCCCATTTAGAGTTAAAAACATTCACTTTGAAAGAATATATATACAAAGATTTTTCACCACATTTTTACGATTTTTCAAAAATAGCAGACCTACAAGCTCGTAGCTCGTGCTATGAGCTTGTAGATCTGCTATTTTTCAATAGCTAAATTATAACATAATGTTTAAAACACCAAAAGGGGTTCCCTCCCCAAAATGGGTTAATTTGACAAGAAGTCCACACAATTAGAGAACGTATACAGAATTGTTATTTTTGATCAACGATCAACAAAATATTCTTTAGTTTTGGGTCCGATAGGCTATATCTCATCAAATGGTGGTCTGTGGATCAAATGCCGAATAATGGATCTTGATGTGAAAAAGGTTGAAAATCACTGGGGGGGGGGAACGAAAAATCACGGGAGCAGCGCATGTTCCACCGTTGTTTCTGCACGTCGGGTGTAACTAACTGTTAGTAATAACTGTTGCACCATTCATTATTTGAAACTCACCATTACACATGTTTACATGTCGTTTGTGCATCTGGGGTGGGTTTCACTAAGTGGTAAATCTGTCCTTGTTTAAATTGATATACATTGTTGCACTTGCTGCACAACCATAGTTAAATGGCAAGACCAGAAATCTTAATGTAATTTCTTTTGTGTGTTCTGTCATATCTAAACATTGTGCTTACTCTCAACTTTTAGGTTCCCTTGATAAGAGGCTGAAGGAATTACCTTATGAAAATAGGATGCTGAAGGAATTACCATATAAAAAGTACGTACTACTAAAACAATTGTTTTACAATATTTATATGTTCTCGCTCAGTCGCCATTACTGATTTCAGTCATTTGGATTCCATATAAGCTAGCTAGCATTTCCTTTATGATCTCATGCCGCCGCACACTGAAAATAGCAGATCTACAAGTGTTGTGAGCTTGTAGATCGGCTATCTGCAGTTACTAGTCATTTGAACATGTGAAGCGGTCAAACTGGCAATAGAATACATGTTCAGAATCATATTCCATAACAATGAATGGTCCTACTCCTAGGCATTTGATAATAAAAGAAAAGAAAAAAAGCTTAAAAAAATAGCAGATTTTTCAATAGTTAATGTATAACATATTGCTTAAAACGCCAAAAGGGGTTCCCGTTGGCTGTATCTAGAGCAGCAGCAACATGTGTTTAGAATTATAAAACCTCGTTGTCATTACGTTTTTCAGCCATGACATTTTAATTCCACCATTTTACAAATGGTGATAAAAAAGGCCACATGTGTGACATGTTTTCTTTGACTTTGTGCAGACCGGACCCATCAGAGACGGAAGTCATTGTAACACACAAACCAGCCTACAGTGGCAAGGTTAGTCCATGTCTCCTGTAAATTCAGACTAAAACCAGCCTACAGTGGCAAGGTTAGTCCATGTCTCCTGTAAATTCAGACTAAAACCAGCCTACAGTGGCAAGGTTAGTCCATGTCTCCTGTAAATTCAGACTACAACCAGCCTACAGTGGCAAGGTTAGTCCATGTCTCCTGTAAATCTAGACTAAAACCAGCCTACAGTGGCAAGGTTAGTCCATGTCTCCTGTAAATCTAGACTAAAACCAGCCTACAGTGGCAAGGTTAGTCCATGTCTCCTGTAAATTCAGACTAAAACCAGCCTACAGTGCCAAGGTTAGTCCATGTCTCCTGTAAATTCAGACTAAAACCAGCCTACAGTGGCAAAGTTAGTCCATGTCTCCTGTAAATTCAGACTGTTGCTGTTGTAAAGTTGTGTTCTGTATTGTTAAGCTAGTCTCGTGTAGCCAGAGGACTGTTCCACAATCTCCGAATGCTATATTATACAGTCTGGAACTAAATCTGAGTAAGGAAGCTGCCATTTCCGGCAACAGTCTGGCCATGCGAGACTAGTATTAACCCATTGATTGAGACCAATTTTTACAAAAGCTTTCTAAATTAGTTTTTAGAAAGAAATTACTTCTTCTCACACGTTCAAGATTTTTCAAAAAGGTTCAAAAATAGCAGTTGTACAAGCTCGCCATGAGCTTGTATCTAGGAAATGTAAATGCCTTTTTTGATGTTTGATTTATTTAACCATTGATTAACTGTTACACCACCTACTAAACATTTGGCACCAGATACAACCTTCTGCCACCTCAACAAAGAAGCAAAACATTCTGACGCTTGTCCTTCTGTCTCCTACTAGTCTTACAACATGGGAGTGGTAATGAAGACCAACCCAGGTAAGTTGAAGGGACTCACGAGGGGCCATTTGGTTTCATTAATTGTGGAATATTATGGACACGGATCCTAGGAATACAAATATCACGGCCAGCACACAATGCTGGGGCCGCCCGACCTTTACAGCCCCCTTTTCTCTGAATTACGGCTCAGATTGAGCTGGATTGAACACCGTGCTGATGTTACTCAATACTAAATCCTGGTTATACCGGCTCGCACGTTTAACTTGGTAATGCTTCTTCTTGTGAAATGAAGTGAACGTTCTCTACTATTTCTATATCTATGCTCACACCGAGGGGAAGTGCGTAGGGCGAGTGGCGAGGAGCTAGTTTCAAAAAGGGCGTGGCTCTGGCAGCTCTAGAAACTTTCTGTGGACACAGCCCCAGATGTAACTTCCTTCACAGGTGTTGCCAATGATAGGCTGATAATTAAGGCTCTGGTTGGTGTAGCAGAGCCTTTCCAGGCACCACCCTGACTCTGACTTGAATGGAACTAGCCTTAATTAGTATCATTGGTAGCACCGTTTGAAGGAAGTAACATTACACAACTTGTCAATAGTGGCTGGCTGGCTGCATGGGGAGAAGGTGTACTGAACTCTCCTGCTTGTGAACCAGCAGTGTTTTGGAGCGCTGCCCTTCAATGTCGAGTGTCTAGTCTTGTGTTTCCCACTGCACAGACATGGACTATATGTCACTGCTCTTCTCTCTTTTCTTTAAAGGTTATAAACCAAATGGGGAGACGAACCCCAAACAATCAAAGGAGTATAAAGCAATCCGAGAAATCACAAGGTTTGTATTGTGGCATTGATGAATGTGACATGATTGAAAACATTAATAGTTATCCACTTTGGACCGTTGCCATACCATAACATACCATAACATCTGATCTCAGGTCAGAATGGGTTAATAGTTATCCACTTTGGACCATTGCCATACCATAACAAAATCTGAATTTTTGTTTTCTACTGCAGTGGCTCTCAAAGTAAACTACTGGAGTCAGTATACAACTCGCATGCAAGGGAGGCTGGCAGGACAGAATGTCCTGAGCCGGCGCCGTCGGGCCCAGTCAAGAAGTCCAACCCAGAGATGGTGTCTGCGGCGCCGGCTCGTTCATCTCCATGCCCGAAGGCTTCAGAACAGAAGGTGGAAGGAGCAGACAAGAAGAAGGTGGAAGCAATGAGCAAGAAGAAGGTGGACGCAGCAGACAAGAAGAGCAGTGCGGAGGACTCCTCCGTCGCTGGCAAGAAGAAAGACAGAAAGAACAAAACCAAAGACACGGTAAGCTTCGGATGAAACGCGCTGCCACGTTTGTTTCACGTGGCGTTTCGTCGCTATCGGGGTCGAAAAACCATGCATGTTCCGCTGTAATTGTTTTAAAGGCGATTTAAAATGGTGAAAATATGTTGTCACTCAGCTTGTAAATTGACTATTTTCACTGCTTTTGTGTGACACTCTTGGATGATGAAGTAGGGCATCAATTTGCAAGGACTCGTACAATGTTTTAAGTGATTGCTTGTTAGGAACCAAATGGACCCTTAGGGGTTTGTGTCCACAGATAATGCCTTTTGAGTCCGACTAGTGCTTTGAATCAAAATGCTCAAAACGTCCTGTCTTCACATATAGCTTAGCTGAAACAATGTAAACATGGACTTGTTGTAAATTCCCGGGTTGTCGCATACAATCCGGAGGTTCAAATGACCGGCGCTCCTTTCCCAAAGTTGAGCCGTTTCCAGCTTGAAATAAATTAAGAAAAACGCCAGGCGTCGGAAAGCGCTGAAACACGATGATCTGTGCTGAGAAGAGGTGTGCACCAGCTCATCTGTACTCTGATGTGTGGGAAGTAATGGCAAATGCCAAAATCATTTAAATTGTTCCCATCGTTAAGGACATAATATATAACTTCATCTTCTTTTAATGGCAATAGAGCCAACATTTTATTTTTTATTGACCATTGTGTCCTAATTCCTGCAAGGCTGTATAATGTATGTCCTGGACGGATCACCTCACTGTACTTAAAACTGAAGTATTGCCTTGACCGTCATGCTCTGGACAACATGCATTGTGAAGTTGTGTTGCATGTGCCTCTCGTCCCCACCAGGTGGTAGCAGAGAGTAAGCCAGACATGCGGGAGGCCCTCAGGTCGGCAGTGCAGGACGCCCACGTTGCTCTCACTAACCTGTGCAGCCGCAACGCTGAGCAGGCATTCTCCCTGGCCTTGGCTTTGATAGAAGCCAACACACCCAAGGTACAGTGTGCGCGCGCACACACACACACACACACACACACACACACACACACACACACACACACACACACACACACACACACACACACACACACACACACACACACACAATTCATTTCAATTCAGGCCTTTATTGGCATGAGAAAACATACGTTTACACCAGGGGTCTGCAACATTTTCGACATGAAGTGCCGTGTCTTTATTTTCTTGATAGTCGCGTGCCATATCGACATTACATTTAATTATGACACCACATTCAAATTATATATTTCCATCCGACATTGATTGTTCATACACACATAGCAACCTTAATTGTTTCTCCTTTAAAAACATTTTTAGACTAAATTTGTATCTGTACCACTGTCTCCCCAGTCAGAGTTCAATGAATGTGAGTTTAAATTAATGTAGAATTATGTGCAGGATGTAATTTGCATACAGATGTGAGTGGACTTAATTTAACTTTAAACCTTTTTATATACATTTAAAATTTAAATAAAAATCACCTCTCTCACACTTATGCCAGTGTGCCAGTGTTCACCCTCTGCTGTGCCAATGTTGGCACCCGTGCCAAAGCAAAAAGGTTATTTTCTTTGTCTTTGCAGGAACTTGGAATGTCTACACTTGATGTCGTTCTGTTGCTCTATGGACAAGCGTCTGCTCTGACAGAAATTGGCCAAGTTCAGGTGGGTTCAACCTATATCGCACAGTGAACTTAGCCAACATTGTTTTTATCACTGCATGAATAAGTTCTTTCAGAGCACGCTTCTATGCGTGTCAAAATAGAACCTGAACACCAAAACAATCAAGGCCTTGATCAGTTCAAACGTGCCAAGTTTGGCCATTATAAATCCTCTTTAAAAGAAACGTCTTCAATGTCAACTATTGTGTCATCGATGCGAGCGTCATTAACACTTTGTCTGTCAGGGCCTTGACATTTGTTGGTCTGAATTGTTCTAATAGTCTTGTCACTAATGGATTCACTTCTTGTCAATGTAATTACCGTTACCGTCTATTGTAACTGGTGAGACTCCCAGTTCTAACCCTGAGATATATTAATTCCAAGCAAAAGGCATCTGCAGCATAATAATGCTACATCTTAACCCATTCTGACCTGGGATCAGATTCATACGAGGTTTCCACTGGACACACACTGGTCTGATTATAACCCATTCTGACCTGAGATCAGATTCTAAAAAATGTCAGTCGTTCTTCGATTTTTCAAAAATAGCAGACCTACAAGCTCGTATCGCGACACTCGGTGGCGCGATATGAGCTTGTAGATCTGCTATTTTTAAATAGCTAAAGCATAACATGATGCTAACACCAAAATGGGTGCCCGGTCAGAATGGGTTAATGAATGTAAAACAATTCTTTGGTCTACACTAGCCAAACTAAATGTGCTTTCTAATGCATGTGTGCCCATTATAGGAACTTGCGGAAGCACAAAGACAATATGAGAAGATCAAGTCTTACGAGGAGAGGACGTTCCAGTGTTTTGTGTACTACGGTATTGGGAAAGTGTATCTCAAAGAGAACAGGTACATTATGTCATTTACCTCGCAAACACATTATGCACAGGCTATATATACAGTAGCACGCATGTTACATGTCCTTGTTGCACCCGTGGCATACCCTTTTCCACTGTATTACTTGCTATCTTAACCCATTCTGGACGGGAACCCCTTTTTGTGTTTTAACTAAGCATTATGTTATACTTTAGCTATTGAAAAAATATCAGATCTACAAGCTCATAGCGTGAAAATATGCCTGAAATATTTGAATATTCTTTCAGAGTTTCAGTTTTTAACTCAATTCTTTGCTTCTTTGCGTCCCTTGAACAACATATTTTCAGATTGGGGGTCGACGGCCAATTACATAATAATTTTTGGGGTCCTTGACATGAAATATTGAGAACCACTGAATACATTATTTTTATTTCAACGTCAGGCCTAAATGGGTACTTAATGTCTAACTCTGTACTTGCTGCTGTGCATATCTCTGTGTCATCATGCACATATTTTACAATGGGGTGAATGAAACACTGCTTCTACGTTGACTGGTGATTTTTTAATTCATAAACTGAACTTGTTATGAACGTTGTTCCGTCCTCCCAGGTATCCAGAGGCCCACAGTCAGTTTTCAGACTCTCTTCAGATGGTTAAGAATCAAATAACACCTGGTAAACTCACCTGGCCTATGACTAAAGAGATTGTCAAAGAAACAAACATCGATTATTTCAAGGTAGATCCTCCTTTTTGTATTGTCATTTTGAGCCATATCTATAAACGGGTGCATGTGTTCGGTCCGACGCACTAACAGTCCGACACCTTACCCTAAACCTAACCTCACAGCCACATGTTAGTTTTATCCTGCCACACATGCTGGGAGCCACATGTTAGTTTTATCCTGCCACACATGCTGGGAGCCACATGCTAGTTTTAACCTGCCACACATGCTGGGAGCCACATGCTAGTTTTAACCTGCCACAGGTGAGTTTTACCAGCCACGGGTTAGTTGTAACCGGCCACACACGGTGTTGTGTGACTAATGCCTGTCGGACTGTTAGTATGTGTAACCAACGTATGTATGCATAATGCACCCGCTATAAATGTGTCATTTGTTTTTGTCTTGGGATTTAAATGACACCTTTTTGAGTGGTGCCAGCCACTCCCTTACGGACTTACGTGTGTGGGTGCCTGCATGGCTAGCTATGAGCATGAAACTGCCTGGCTGGCTGGGTAGGTATGAGCATGAAAACTGCATGGTTGTTTTTCACCACCTGTGCGCAACCTAACACACACAAACACGTTAACTGTATATATGATGATTTCGGGTGTGCAAGTACAGTACTAGTTATTTTATTGAGCTCCAAAAACATCGATGTTTTGTATTATCAACTCAATTTGAGCTAAATTCCAATGCTTTTCAATCGGCTCTAGGCCGGGACCTGGATGGAATATAACCGGCGCGTTCACATTTTCAGAATTGTAAAAAAAAGAAAAGAAAAGGTTTTCTTTTTCAGTAAAAAAGTCCATGTCGTCCATGGCATACTGTGACTATAAATGTAGGTCGTCCTTGGCAGAGAAGTTAACCCATTCAGGCCTAAGGCCGATTCTAAAAACGCCTCTAAATCCTGACCTAAGGTTTCTGAAAAACTTCAAATATTGATATAGCAGAATCAAAATTTTTACATTTTTGAATACTGTACATACTGTACAGAACCCCAATATGGGTTCCCGGCCTGAGGGGGTAAGGTACAAATAGGGAACCCCGCCCAGAATGGGTTAAAGACTGTTTTATCCTCACACTTTATTTTATTTTATATACGGTAGCTCTGATCGGATCAGGACAGCGAACTATAGCAATGTAAACAATTTCCTCCTGGCTCATTCTTTGTAAACCCTGTTAACCCATTTTGGGAGATCTACAAACTCGTAGCGTGGCACTCGGTGCCGTGCTACGAGCTTGTAGTTTTTCGTGAAAATGTGGCGCAAATCTTTGAATATATATTCTTTCAGAGTGAACGTTTTTAACTCAAATTTTAGCTTCTGGGGAGGAGGTCCCTGGAACAACATATTTTCAGATGGGGGGTCGGCGGCCAATTACATATATTGTTGGGGGTCCTCGACATGAACATGTTTGAGAACAACTGACGTAGAAACATAGGGTTTTTCAGAAAACTGTCTAGGTCTAAAAGGGTCAAACATCTCAAATCTGTGTTTCCTTCCATTAGGAACTTCTGGCGGGTGCCATGGACTCGTGCAAGTTTCCACCACACCCCGATGCCATTTGTTGTCATGAGACTTGCCTCGGTCATTTGAAGGTTGAAATCTATTTCACGGATCCAGATTTTAAGGTGAAACGTCGCTCCGTGGTGGTCATGTTGTAGACGAGGACGCTGCCCTGCTGTCGTGCGGCTGGTTTTTCATGCCGTTTCCAATGTCCTTTTCTTCCACAGGGTTTCATTAGAATAGGTTGTTGCCAGAGCTGTGTTGTGGAGTATCACATGAACTGTTGGAAGACGCTCAAAGCGGCAGCATTTTCAGACAGAAATGACAAGGTATTTGCATAAACACACGACATAACAAAATGACCAAAGAAAATTTGTGCATCATTCATATCATAAAATAAGTAAAATGATGTTCCTGGCAATGCCAGGCTAATGGCATGGCAGCATTTCATAAGGCAGGGCTTCTCAAAGTGGGTGGTGATTTTGACAGCACATTTTGGCTTTTTCTCATAGTCTCTTGAATAGTTTTCATTTAGTTTTAGTCGACTAAATCTACAGTTGATTTTGTCGACTACATTGACGTTTTTGGGGCCTTGATGCTGTCGTAATGCTCTCATTTTACCCATGCACAAAATAGCCGATCTACAAGCTCACAATGCGTCGCGCTGTGAAGCGTTGTGAGCTTGTAATCTGCCATTTTCAGCATGCAACAGTGTAAAATGACTTGTGTCTTGTCAATATATTTTGTCATAGTTTTAGTCATCATGGCTTAGTTTTTGTTTATATTTTATTCAGTTTTCCTTGGTGTCGAAAGACATTTTTCCTCATAGTTGTAGTCGACGAAATCAACACTGGCCTTGACTCAAGTCCAGGGACACCTCAGAATACTTTGATAATATTTGGCATTGATCAGTTTAATTAACCCATTCAGAACTGGTGCAACCTATACGTTGGTGTACCTTTGAATTCGGGAGCTACGTCCGTGTCTCATTGGTTGTTGTTGCTTGGCCATCGGAGCCTGTTAGTTGTTTCTATACATGATTATTTTTTAAATGTCTTAATAAGAATTTGCAGGTTTTCAGAAACCTTAGGTTAGGTTTTTGAAGGAGTTGTTGGAATCATATACATTAATGCCACGTTTAATGCAGTCTCTTCACTTCACACAATACACTCTTGAAGGGATTTGTAAAGCACTTTGTAAGCTGCCTTTGCAAAAAAATACAAATCCCCATTTATTGTCTTGTCTTGCAGGATTTCTTACAGGAGCCATGCTTCACTCCCGACTGCGTGGGTAGAATCAATAGTATTCACATCTATGGTTCAACAGGCCTTATAAAGTGTAAGGTAAGTTGGCTTGGTATCACCAGGGACGTCACCGTTGCATTGTATCATCATTCTCTGGCTACGTTTCAGCAAGACCACGATCTCCAGGAGATCAAGACCATGATCTCCAGGAGATCAAGACCATGATCTCCAGGAGATCAAGACCATGATCTCCAGGAGATCAAGACCATGATCTCCAGGAGATCAAGACCATGATCTCCAGGAGATCAAGACCATGATCTCCAGGACATCAAGACCATGATCTCCAGGAGATCAAGACCGTAAGTTCCATACATTTTATGCCGGCTGCAACTGGCATAAAATGGATCAAATGGAATACATTTTCGGTTACTGGATCGTCTTTTTATCACTTCAAATGTTTTCAAAAACATTCTCGAGGGCAATGTTTAGCTGTAAATGACATTGTGCATTTGTTTACATGGCTGCCATGTTGGATACAGCGCAGCAGGTGCTGTCTGTGAGCCATTGGTTTGACGCTGGTCTGTTATTGAGTCCACCGGTCATTGTCCAGAAATGACACACGGCTGATTGACCAATCGGAATCAAGCATTCAACCAAGCCGTGTTGACTGCCATAAAAAACACTAGCCATAATATAAAACACTTTTATAATATATAATGATGCATTATAATGAAGATCATTTGAACCCATTTTGGGCGGGAACCCCTTTTGGTGTTAAAGCATTATGTTATGCTTTAAGCTATTGAAAAATAGCAGATCTACAAGCTCATAGCGCGCCACTCGGTGGCACACTATGAGCTTGTAGATCTGCTATTTTTGAAAAATCGAAGAACGACTGACAGAAACATAGCTTTTTCAGAAAACTGTCAGGATGTAGAAGACCTTTTTAGAATCTGATCTCGGGTCAAAATGGGTTATTTAATTTGCTATTTGAACACTAGAATGTATGCTGATCACAACGGTGCAAAACCTGTACGAACCGCCTTTCTCTTTTCAGTTTGAGACGGTCATCTCTAAACCTGAGGGTCCAAAGAAGTTTAAAGTAAATCAGACATGTTCTAGGTGAGCAGCATAACCCAATCACATGAATGCTTTGACTGAAAATGGAAGCCTTGATAATCTCATGTATTCATGTTTACAGTCTCACATCATTTTGTTGTACTCACAGTGTAGATTGGCTATTTTCAAAAGATTTTGTATACATTTTGAACTTGTGAAATGGGCAGTGACGGAGTACTTTTTTACTTTTGGTGCTTTAAGTGTATTTTGATACCAATAATTTTGTACTTCAAGTACATTTTCCATTCCGGAATTTTTACTTGTTTGCAGTATTTCTACTTTGCAGTATTGATACTTTTACTTAAGTAAAGAAATGTGAGTACTTTTTACACCCGTTATGTCGCACTGTGACTTCAGCGTCTGACACGGACTGGAAGCATTCACATTTTAGGGAAAGATGTTTAGGTGTTCGGACGCAGTGGCCTGATTCCATTCTCCGTTTTGTGGCTCGTTTCCAGTCTCAAGAAGTTAAAATCGAAGGAAGAACGCAAGCTCAAACGGAAACAGCGTCGACAGGCATCTGATGAAGATGACCAGAGTGAGGTGTCTGAAAATGACCACATTCCACAGGAGAACGCAGTAGGCCAATCTCTGGAGAAAGGTACTCCTCTATGACATTTCAGTGTCATACCGCCAGTGAGAACGACGCTAAACATTCTGCCCCCAAAAAAGTTCTCATCTAAAAATGCACAGTGCGGAAGTGTATGTGTGAATGGTTACAAATATTCAGTGGCTACTGGCTAAGCACGTATAATTTGCGGGCTCCTTGACGTGAACAAGTTTGAACACCAGGCTGACATAGATCGCTTATTCAGAAAGCTGTCAGGCTTTATATTTGAAGACATTTTGTAGAAGCGACCTCGGGTCTTAAAAAACCCCAAAAAGGTGTTTAACCCGCTGTGCTGCTTGTGTGTCATTCCACCAGACACGTCCTAACCGTCCTAACCCCAACTCTGTGTGTGTGTGTGTGTCATTCCACCAGACACGTCCTAACCCCCCTAACCGTCCTAACCCTAACTCTGTGTGTGTGTGTGTGTGTGTGTGTGTCATTCCACCAGACACGTCCTAACCCCCCTAACCGTCCTAACCCTAACTCTGTGTGTGTGTGTGTGTCATTCCACCAGACACGTCCTAACCCCCCTAACCGTCCTAACCCTGTGTGTGTGTGTGTGTGTGTGTGTGTGTGTGTGTGTGTGTGTCATTCCACCAGACACGTCCTAACCCCCCTAACCGTCCTAACCCTGTGTGTGTGTGTTCCACCAGACACGTCCCAGGCGGCGTGGCTCCTCTACAGGGACCGCGTGCTGCTGCAGATCAGCGAGCGGCTCCAGTCGTTCCAGCAGGAGAAGTGCCCGCGCGTCACGGCCCTGTGGGGCAGCCTGAGGCCCTGGGTGGAGCTGGACCAGGCCAAGGGCAACGCGCTGGCCGTGGGCCTCCTGGGCGGGGGCCTGCGCCAGGAGCCCCAGACGCTGGGTCAGGTGGCGGAGCTCCTCCTGGAGCGCAAGAACAGGGTGTGGGCGCGCGTGTTCATCCACTTCCTCTGCAGCTGTGTGGAGATCAGTCCCAAGCTGCAGGACTGGGCCAGTCAGCTGGACAGTGCAGGTCGGTGCATTAAAAAGTTTGACATGGCGTTGCAAACGGTACCATGAAATAGAATAGATCTGTATAGTCATTGTAACATCACGTACTACGAAATTAAAATTTAAGAACAAAATTAAAAGTCATCGAATCATTGCATCAAATCACAAATATAAAACACACACACACACACACACACACACACACACACACACACACACACACACACACACACACACACACACACACACGTACTTCCTGTTATTGCACAAGCCCTTATTGCACTTGGAAGCCCTTTTATTATTACTCATTGTTGCACTTCTAGAGCTTATGTTTTAGCAGCATTTAGTGTGTTTACCGCTTTGGGATAGAAACCACATAGTTTCTGAATAAAATGACTATATAGAAGATAACATTGCAGGCAATACAGGTTTCCACCGCAGGAATGCTAAATTGTCGCATCGTGTTGTGCACTCAGTAGATCAGCTATTTTCCCTAATTTTACAAAGATGATATTAAAGAACCACCATTCATCTGTGCGTTAGAATCTGATCTCAGGTCAGAATGGGTTATAAATTGTGATCACAGTTTGTTTTCTTTTTTTTTTCTCCTCTTGGATTCCGAAGGTCTGGACGCCGCCAGGGAGTTTCTGGAGCGCTACTCTGTTGTCCTGGAGGACCTGGACAAGACTGTTCTGTTCACCTTTGTGCCGATGAACGCTGTTTTGCAAAGAAACGCACAGGTTGTTAGTGATAGTACTGTAGCGGGACTAACTGGACTAACGGAGCAGGACCAGAGGCTCCTTATCTGGACTCTGGAGGAGCACAGGCATGAGTTTGTCCACTTGCACACTATTCTGGATGAATATTTTGAGATGATGGGTAAGCTCTTTGAAAGTCCACGTGCACACACACTATTCTGGGATGAACATTTAGAAACGGTGGGTGAGCTCTTTGAAAGTCCACGTGCACACACACTATTCTGGGATGAACATTTTGAAACGGTGGGTGAGCGATCACTCGTTCAAGTGGTAAGTTGTTGTTTTTGTTTCGTGGCCCCCTGCGTTGTCTTCCTTTTTTAACGTGTTTTGTCTCACTTCTTTCAGATGGCCATTGTTTAGTCATAAAGAAGACTGAGAATGAAAATGAACATGTAAGTGCTTAACGTGTTGCCTTACGGCGAAAAAGCCGTGAGACACTTGTGTGCTTTGTGCAGATCCTAGCAGAAATAGTCGCAATCTTGTCCTTGACCTTTTTCACCCCTGCCCTGTTTGCATGCTAGGATTAAGTTCTGCCTGTCCGTTGAATAGAAGTGGCAATTCGGGGTTCATAACGGGGACTCTACTAGTAACAACCAAATATATGTTGGGTTCAACATTAGGCCTAATATTAACTCAAATCTGACACACACTCTTATCATGTCAACGTCACAGCTTCCATGTTTATCTGGGACTTCATGGTGTCTGTACTGTGACGTCAGTCATGTTTATCTGGGACTTCATGGCGTCTGTACTGTGACGTCAGTCATGTTTATCTGGGACTTCATGGCGTCTGTACTGTGACGTCAGTCATGTTTATCTGGGACTTCATGGCGTCTGTACTGTGACGTCAGTCATGTTTATCTGGGACTTCATGGTGTCTGTACTGTGACGTCAGTCATGTTTATCTGGGACTTCATGGCGTCTGTACTGTGACGTCAGTCATGTTTATCTGGGACTTCATGGTGTCTGTACTGTGACGTCAGTCATGTTTATCTGGGACTTCATGGCGTCTGTACTGTGACGTGAGTCATGTTTATCTGGGACTTCATGGTGTCTGTACTGTGACGTCAGTCATGTTTATCTGGGACTTCATGGTGTCTGTACTGTGACGTCAGTCATGTTTATCTGGGACTTCATGGTGTCTGTACTGTGACGTCAGTCATGTTTATCTGGGACTTCATGGCGTCTGTACTGTGACGTGAGTCATGTTTATCTGGGACTTCATGGTGTCTGTACTGTGACGTCAGTCATGTTTATCTGGGACTTCATGGCGTCTGTACTGTGACGTCAGTCATGTTTATCTGGGACTTCATGGTGTCTGTACTGTGACGTCAGTCATGTTTATCTGGGACTTCATGGCGTCTGTACTGTGACGTCAGTCATGTTTATCTGGGACTTCATGGCGTCTGTACTGTGACGTCAGTCATGTTTATCTGGGACTTCATGGCGTCTGTACTGTGACGTCAGTCATGTTTATCTGGGACTTCATGGCGTCTGTATTGTGACGTCAGTCATGTTTATCTGGGACTTCACTTCATGGCGTCGTTGAGCCCGATTCGACCGCCATTGACTTCCATTCATTCCATTTTCAAAACAAAAAAAGAATCGATCCCACCAGCCACCAGTGGTCTGCTGCTTTACAATTGTTTCTGTAATGGCTAGAAGACACATAATGCACCCTGAAAAGTCTGGAAAACGCACATGGCGTATGGAACTGCCCAAGCGATGGACTTCAAATGCAGAGGACTCAGAGGAGTGCAGCGGCCGCTTTTTGGTCTGACTGATTCATCAATATATGATGACACTCATGTAAAATCATGTGCTTTCAGAATTCTCCTATTAAGACCAAGAACAAAAGCCGCAAAAAGAAACCACTGAAGGTGAGAAAATGTTTGTGTTGTTGTGGGAGCATGAAGACGTGTGCTCGCTCAAACACTTGTTTTATCAAGAAGCATGGTTATTATTAAAGTCTGTTATTTTGGGCCGGCGGTATTACAGAGTATAAGTGATGCTTTGTCTTTTAAACGCCATGCTGAAATGTTGCTCCCTTTTCTTCAGCCCGTTATCATCTTGTCTGGGATGAGAGGCGGTACTCTAAGAGAGGACCGTGAACAAGACTTTCTGGATGAGGACGATTCTTTGTAAGTTGCTTAACCCATCTCTACAAGCTCATACGAGCTTGTAGGTCTAGTATTTTTGAAAAATCGTAAAAATGTGTCGCAAATCTTTGAATATATATAAGTGAATGTTTTTAACTCGGGTGTAAATGGGTTAAATCCTCACACTTCACAGCACTGCGTATTGAGACGAATGCACTTTCCATCAGTACGATCGCGCTGATGTGTCAATGTTCTAACTCTGAGGCTTTGTGTCGACATGTTAATGTTCTAACTCGGGCTTTGTGTCCACAGGTTATTCCTTAATCAGAACGATCCGTTCAGCGTGCCCGATCACCTTCGAGAGCGAGTGGCTGACTTTGAGGAGCAGTATAGCGCCGGTGGCGGCTGCAGAAGCCGCTATAAGAACATTCTAGACAACAACCCTGACCCCACTAAAGAGAGTTTGTATGAGTGAGTACATCCCTGACCCCACTAAAGAGAGTTTGTATGAGTGAGTACATCCCTGACCCCACTAAAGAGAGTTTGTATGAGTGAGTGAGTACATCCCTGACCCCACTAAAGAGAGTTTGTATGAGTGAGTACATCCCTGACCCCACTAAAGAGAGTTTGTATGAGTGAGTACATCCCTGACCCCACTAAAGAGAGTTTGTATGAGTGAGTACATCCCTGACCCCACTAAAGAGAGTTTGTATGAGTGAGTACAACAACCCTGACCGCACTAAGGTGTATTACATATCATTTTTGGGGTCCTTGACATGAAATATTGAGCCCAACTGATACAGAAACATAAGGTTTTTCAGAAAACTTTTAAAGACATTTTTTTTTAAATTGGAAAACGGGAAAACCCCTTTAGTTTTTACCCTTCAGGGACGCGAACCCTTTTTGTTGCTATGCACAGTATCCAACATAACCTTTTTTTTGTAAATGTTTGAATAAATATTTGACGTTTTTGAGAAAACTTAGGTCAGGATTTAGAAGGCATTTTAAGAACCGCCGTGTTTAGAATCGGCCTCAGTCCTAAACACGGGTTAATTTACAAATTTTGTTTTGAACAAAAGCTGAAATATGCAGCCGCGGGTTTTCTGCCCAACGGCCACGATTGAAAGCTGGAACATAACACTTTTTTAAATTGTAGTTTTGGTTTGTTTGTTCTCGTGTGTCTCTCTCTCTCTCTCTCTCAGCTACTTTGCTCAGATCCTGGAGGAGCACGGGCCCCTGGCGGCCGAGGACCCGCTGCTGGTGGGCGAGCTGTCCTACTTCCCCCCCGTGGCGCGGCAGCAGATCCAGGCGGCGGGCGGCCTGCGGCCCTTCCTGCTGGACTCGCCGCGCTTCGTGGCCGTGGGCCCGCTGAGCGTGGGCCTCGCCGCCGCGCTGCTGCACAACGGTGGTGGCGGTGGCGCCGCCCTGGTGGAAGGCCTGGGCGGCCTGGACGACCTGGACGTCATCGGGAACTACCCTCCCTCCTCTGACGCCGACTTCCTCCCAAGGTGGTAATAGTTTTATATTTATTAGAGTTTAGCTTTAGTTTGTTTGGACCTTTTTTATTTTATTAAAGTTTTATTGCTAGTTTTTATTCATTTTTTATTTTTGTGACGGCACTTGGTTTTAGTTTAGTTTTAGTATTGGTTTTAGTTTAGTTTTTTATTAGTTTTAGTATCTTTTCAATCCTGCACCTGACAAGGTGTGGGAGTGAAAAGGGCCAGAGTCTTTGTCTTGTGAAATTAAAACTAAAGAAAATATGGCATTTAAAAATGTAAATATAATGATACAAATATTCAGTTACATATTCAGATTAAGCTTATGAATAAAGTAACAAAAAAAAAAAAAACTAAGGGCATTTTGACAATCATATCATATTAGTTTTGTCGTTCTGTAAACGCAGTTTCAGTTAGTTATCCCTTTTCTTTCCCTGTTGCTAGTTTTTAATTTAGTTCAGTTAACCCATTCTGAACGGGCACCCATTTTGGTGTTGGCATCATGTTATGCTTTAGCTATTGAAAAATCGAAGAACGACTGACATTTTTAGAATCTGATCTCAGGTCAGAATGGGTTAATCAGACCAGTGTGTGTCCAGTGGAAACCTCGTATGAATCTGATCTCAGGTCAGAATGGGTTAACGAGAACGTAGCCTGGGGTCCACCTATGCTTTCCATGGCATAGGATCCACCGGGAGAATCTAGACGCAGCTGCGCAACATGAGACTAATTAATTAGAGCGACAGAGGCAACATACCAAAGCCTACACGGGTTGTGCAGTCGATGCGCTGTGATTGGCCAGTCGCTGTGATTGACAGCCTAACCCTAACCTTAACCTCAGTAAACGTAACTTGCCCGGGGGCGTGGTTATAAGCACAACCTGTGTAGGAATTAGCATGTAGTGCGACAGAGAGAGAGATGAGTGTGTGTGTGCGCGCGCGTCAAGAATGGTGGTGTTTTATCATGATCATTAGTGAGGACCAATGATATGTAGAGACGTTGAGAAGTGGTGAAGAGGTCCTATAACCTTTGCCTTCCTCCCCAGCCTCCCCAGTCCTTTCCTGTACGACGGTGTGCTCTCGCCGCTGGTGAGCGGCGAAGGGCGCGAGCTGGCCGCCTCGTACTGCGCCGCGGCAGAGACGGCGCTGTTCTCCGCCAGCGACCTGGACCACGACCTGGACCTGTATGTGAGTCAGATGGACGACGGCGCCGCCGTGTCCGAGCCGGGGGAGAGCGCCTCCAAGACACCCGCCGCCGCTGGCCAGAAGCTCGCCACGCGGAAACCGTCGGTCGTACAGGTGGGTGCAGGTCTGCTGTTGTAACCCATTTAGGCCTGACGTCGAAAATGTCTTCTAAACCATGACAGTTTTCTGAAATACCTATGTGCTCAATATTTCATGTCAAGGAGCCCCAGAATTATCTGTATTTGGCCTATCTGAAAATATGTTGCTCCCCCCCCAGAAGCAAAGATTTGAGTCAAAAACGTTCGCTCTGAAAGAGTATATTCAAAGATTTGTGGCACATTTTCACAATCTTTCTAAAAATTGCAGATCTGCTAGCTCGTAGCGCTGCACGAGCTTGTAGATCTGCTATTTTTCAATAGCTGAAGTATATAAAGCAAGATTCACAAAGTGTTCTAAATTATTTAGCTTCTGTGTTTTTGTTGGGTTTTTTTCTTCTTCTTATAGGTTAAGAGGGCAGTAGCGGTCAACACAGAAAAACTTGAGCCTCTTGAAGTCGTGAATAACGTGAGTTCCATGTCGTTACACGTGTACACACTCATTGTCTCCACCAGACCGAAGGCATGGGGAGAGAGTTTGTTTAGCACTCCGTCCGTGTGTGTCTGTCCTTCCGACCGTCCGTTATCAGCTAATCCATGCCAAACTTTGCACACACACTCCCTGGATGCCAACGACGAACCTCTGCCCCAAATATTCCTCAACGGCCTGTTATAGCGCCACCATGAGGCCGATTTAGGCAAAACACATTTCTGTAGATTACTCGTGCACATTTCATCCATACATCACACAATTCGGTATACACTATCTCCATAGTCATGTGATCAACACGGAGCGGCACCATTTCCCATCTTCCATCCTGATTGGCTAAGATTGGTTTCCAAAGCTCACACGATTGGTCCGTTTCGATTATACACGCACATTTCCACTAGGCCGAGGATAGCCTGACCTAAGCAGAGACATTTCTGGTCTAGAGGGGCGGGTTGCGCCTCAGAAATGCGCGCACCCTGATTGGATCTCATCGATCTGTCCGTCACCCCCGGCCCCTCCTCTCCCCCCTAGTGCAGCGCTACGTCACATAATTTAGAGCGACGCCCACCCGGAAGGGTTGACTCCCACTTTTAGACTGGTTCAGCCCACGGCTTTTTCCAGGCTTTCATCTTTCGCGCAGACGAAATGAAAGCCTGGGTATCGAGGCTAGGCCGAGGACGACATGCCACAATTTTCCCCCCAAATCAGCCACACGGTGGCGCTATAACAGGCCAATTCCTGTTTTTAGCTATAACTGCATCGATCTGTATACAACTTATGTATGCGCACTCCCTAGAGGCCATGGAAAAACATTGTCCCTGCATCCCTCCACATCTGCCGGTTATAGCGCCACCATGAGGCGCTATAATCTGCAAAACACATTTCTTATGTTAGTCGCACAGATTTAATCCAAATCTCACGCAAATCAGTCCACATGATCTCTGTAGTCATGTCTGTTGGATTTCTCAGATTCTACACTGATTGGCTAAGATTGCCTTCCAAAGTTTTCAGGAGTGGCCCGTTTCGTTCAAAATGCTGCAAATGTCCTGCTCATCCATTCTATCCTCAGATGCTATGAGTGATCTGGCTCTGCATTTCCTCAACAAAATGAAGAAAATGAAAAAAAACATGTTTATATTACCGGTACTCCTAAACATTTTGCCAAACATCTCACACAATCCTATCCGCCTGGTGGAATGGCCTAGAAGGGCACTTTTTCTAGTTGTAATTTCTATTTTAGGAGAAAGTAGCAATACCACTAAGATATGCATTTACTTATTGTTTACGAATGTAAAGTGCATTATAAATCACCACTATGTAGAACAAGAAATTCACTGTTGCATTTAAAAAAAGTTAAAAGAAAATGATATTGAGCTACATTGTGAGCTTGTAGTTGGCTTATTTTCCCACACAGCCAACGTATAAAATGGGGCTTATGTGCTTACTGTATGTTTTGTTGGCGAGTGCATTCCAGAGGGCCGGGGGCAGCAACATAGAGAGTGTACCGATGGACACATGCGGGTCCATTTGGTTCCATTTGTACACTCGCTCTCAGAGTTACACACCCGTACGGGTCCATTTGAGACCCACTGGTGTCAGCAGAGTGTTTCCAGCGGGAAAACATTGCTCCTCTGACTCCTCTGTTTGACCAGAATGGAACAAGAGCCTTCATTAGTATCATCGGTAACACCTGTGAAGGGGCCCGGAAGTAGGAATAGTTTTTGACCATATTCACGTGGTGGCAGGGTGGCATTTTATTAACTTAATGGCAAGATGGGCCACCGTGTGAATATGGTCTGTGTGGTGCTTTGAACCACCTTCCAGGGCGAGATCAATAAGATGGAGAAGAGCCAGAGGGACCTGGAGAAACGCATCCATGCCATGAAGTCCAGCCATGACCGCTTCAAAGCAAGGCGCGGAGCGGCCATCGCTATCCTGCGAGACGAGTACGCTGAGATGAGTGCCAACACACAGGTAGGTGGCTGTGTTAACTCAACAACCCGAGTACGCTGAGATGAGTGCCAACACACAGGTAGGTGGCTGTGTTAACTCAACAACCCGAGTACGCTGAGATGAGTGCCAACACACAGGTAGGTGGCTGTGTTAACTCAACAACCCGAGTACGCTGAGATGAGTGCCAACACACAGGTAGGTGGCTGTGTTAACTCAACAACCCGAGTACGCTGAGATGAGTGCCAACACACAGGTAGGTGGCTGTGTTAACTCAACGACCGGCCAAGGGTCCCATCCGGGGATAAAGCGGATGTGACACCACCTCCCCGTTGCGGCTACACCGTCGACTTTGCCCTAATATAAATGGAATTAACCGAAGCCTATATAGCTCGCTGCTTAGCAGAAATGTAAAGTCAGTTTGATTTGTCGACAAAAATGCATTTTGGCCTTGTGAGCCTGAGTTTCAGAGTGCAACACCCGAACATGAAATGTCTTTTTAGTTCTACATGATCTCTTCTCCACTAGTCCCCTAAACATTTAGTTCTACATGATCTCTTCTCCACTAGTCCCCTAAACATTTAGTTCTACATGATCTCTTCTCCACTAGTCCCCTAAACATTTAGTTCTACATGATCTCTTCTCCACTAGTCCCCTAAACATTTAGTTCTGCATGATCTCTTCTCCACTAGTCCCCTAAACATTTAGTTCTACATGATCTCTTCTCCACTAGTCCCCTAAACATTTAGTTCTACATGATCTCTTCTCCACTAGTCCCCTAAACATTTGTGTTTAGTTATTATTGGCAGACTTTTAGTCCTCATAGCTTAGTTTTTATTTAGTTTGTCAGTGAAAAACGGTAGTTGACGAACATTTTCTTTTTTGTTTTGTTCAGAGTTTCATTTGACGAAATGAACTGTGTGTGTGTGTGTGTGTGTGTGCAACGTGCAGGTGATGAACAAAGAGCTGGCGCTGTTCCAGCAGAAACTGGAGGATGAGGTGAAACGGGACCAGCGAGAGAAGAGGGAGAACCAGGAGGCCCTCAAGTCCCTGAAGTTGGAGATCAAAGCACTGGCCGAGGCGCAGGAGAGGTGACTACTGACCACACCAGTGGTTTTCAACTGGCCCATTGTTTATTGGGCATTTGAGCCACGGACCACCAATCGATGCCAGTTAGCCTCTCAGACCCAAAACTAAAGAATATGTACACATCTCCATCCTGCTGTTGTTGGTACCATTGGGAGAGATAACAGGCAAACGATCAAAATAACAATTCTTCTACATTCACAAATTTTGTACACTTCTTGTAAATTAACTGATGCAGATGTTTAACAATAATTTAACCATTTGGTTACCAACTCTCCATTATTTAGCTGGAACCCCCCCCCCTTCCCCCCCAAGGACCACTGGTTTAAAACCACTGAACTGACGTTTAGCGCAACCCGTGGCTCTCGGTTGTCTCTGCTGGGGATGGGACAATGATCGCTGTTATCGTTTATCACGATTGAAAAGAAACGCTGATAATAATCCAAATTGTCCCTCCGTCACGCACTCCGTCATGCACTAATAATTTGGCTCTGAATATGTCTGGGGGGGGGGGGGGGCTTACAGAGTAAAAGCAGCCATATCTGCGCGGCACTCCGAGCTGTTATTTTGAAAGAAATCCCGTTGCTGATTGTGTTAAGTGATCCCGAGGTGTCCGAGCAGACGTGATAATCTGCGGCTCTCCCGCAAAATTCACAGACATGTGTTTTTGTGAATGTTTTAACGGCGTCTAATCTCTTTGTGTCACACAGCATTACCAAAAGCATCAGAGAGAAGGGCCTCGGTTATGACAGGCAGCTGGAGCGATTCTTGGAGCTAAGGTAAGTGTAGGTACATGGGAAAACGCTGCGCAAATGAGGCCAGCGATGACAAACCATGCAAAATGTCCCGGTATTTTGGTCAGAAATGTTTGCAGCAGTTTGCTGTGGCAATCGAAACATTACACAAACGGATCGGCACCCAGTCGAATCGGAGTAAAATCTGATTTATTTCTCAAATCCGATCTTTTGTCCCGACAGTTCACGCTGCATTTGCAGATCGGATCTGTGTCTTCGGACTGTCACCAAATGCAGCCTGAATCATATGTGTTCCACATCCAGATTGGAATCTGATTTGTTTAAATAAGTCTAAACACAAACGAGTCACACGGAATCTGACTTGGATCGGGTTACTGGCTGCGTTCAGACTGAGATGACAACACCTCTGAATGTGGCTCAAGTCGCATTTGTTAAAATCCGATTCCATGTGACTTGTTTGTGTTCAAGACTTATTTATTCCAATCTGGATGTGTAAATGGGTCCTCACACAGTAATGGCGCACGGCAACAGTGGTGACATCAGATGGTGAGCGTGTGCTGTTGTCTCCACAGTAACCAGTCGGCAGCAGAGAAGATGAGCCTGGAGGACGAGATCAGGAGATGCAAGGAGCTGTGTGCCAAAGCCGGCAGGAGGTCCCAGGCAGCTCAGGTCTGCATCTGTGCTCCCTTTAACTTTGACCTCACCTATAGACACCAACGTGAGCTCCTATCCGCGAGACATGTCCAAAGTATTTTCGGGGGGTCCCCCAGCCCCAAAAGGTTGTCACCCCCTGCTCTAGGTTCTCAACGTTTTTGGCCGGGGACCGCGGAAATGCTTTGGCAATGTCCCGGGACTCCCTCCCCACCCCCAATATAAATTACCTGCACAATAACCTTAATAATGGAGACAATACACCATAAATAAATACTGAAACCAGATATAATCATTAGGGAAGGTGTATGCATGTACTGTGTAAACTCTTCATTTCCATTTCCCAGCCAGCCATTCAGTTTTTGGGGACCCTCCCCCAAAATAATTTGAGCACCAGACTTAAACTGCACCTGTGTTTCGTCCACCAGCTGTCCAACATGGAGAACCAACGGGACCAGGCCTTGCATGACCTCTACAGGTCCCGCTCGGATGCCAAAGCTATCCTGGCCAAACTGGAGGAGGTGGCGCCCAGGTAGGTCCAGGGAATGTCCAAGAGCTATGCTAACTGGAGGAGGTGGCGCCCAGGTTGGTCCAGGGAATGGTCAAACTGGAGGAGGTGGCGCCCAGGTAGGTCCAGGGAATGGCCAAGAGCTATGCTTGAAGACTTGAAAGGGTTTTGTGCCAACAGAGTAACACTATCCGGCTTCTAACGATTCTACGTGCACGCGCACACACTGCTACCTACTGTCCTGTCTTTGGTTTCGTTTGTATACGTTGAGAAGTAGGAGGCCGCTCAACTCTTAGCCATGATGCAAAACATGTATTTAACCCATTTAGACCTGAGGACAAAATGCCTTTTAAATCCAAGAAGAAACTATTTCATGTCAAGGACCCCTAGAAGGATATGTATTTGGCCGCCGACCCCCCCCCCCCCCCCCCCCATCTCAACATATGTTGTTCCAGGGACCCCCTCAGAAGCAAAGATTTGAGTTAAAAACGTTATCTCAGTCAATATATTCAAACATTTGTGCCACATTTTCACGATTAAAAAAAATTAGCAGACCTACAAGCTCGTAGCACGGCCGCGCTATGAGCTTGTAGATCTGCTATCTACAGGGGGGGGGGGGGCTTCCCTGGTTGGACGTAGTGCGTGGAAGGAACACGATCTTCCAACCAGTTCCTTTCCCCTCCATCCCCCGGCTGGCCAGGGGGAGGCAGTATAGCGACCAGGATTGGAAACCTGCATGTTTTTTGTGAGGGTACCACTACCTTCCCTTAGTAGCATTATTACCTGCCTTGGTCGGCGCCTTAGTACCACTGGTGTGCGCTCGCTCCCTAGCATACGCACCAGTTCCATTCACACCGCTCTGTGGCGTCCTGATCTTTTCCAGGTTCCCCCCTCAAGTTTTGAACGTTCCGAGAGGCAACTGGAGAGCCTGTGTTCAAGAGGCCGAGGACAAGATCTTCAACGTTGAGGTACAGTCGATCATGACACCCAATTAGCGACGCAGTTAGCATTCAGAATCATCACTCGCAGCAGCTAGACACTACAACACCATTCGTCACTCACAGACACACTGCTAGGGTTGGGATCCCTTAGGATTTTAACAATTCCCATTCCCTAACGGTTCCCTTTAACGGTTCCAATAGGCCCAGGGGTTTACAGGTGGACCCGTTACCGGTCTGTAGCTCTTGAGAGTGTACACATGGAACCAAATGGACCGTGAGAGTTCCATTTGTACGCTCTCGGGAGTTCTGGTGGTCCTTGAATTGAAAAGGTGAGAGGACCGCCGGGGTTGTCATTGTGTACATGGAAGACGTGAAGCCCACATACCAGCTCTGATTGATGACACATCGCCGTTGTGAGCTTGTAGATCTGCTAGTTTTCGGCTTTAGGCTTACAGCAACAAAAAAAGAGAACATTTTAACATGGAATTCATAAAATTGTCGTCCTCGCAAATATAGTAATACAATCCTGTGGTGTACAGGCTTTAGTGCCGACATACTATTATTGGTCCGACTGTCATTGGAACGACAACCTACCTCAGACCCTAACCTAACCGTAACCATAACCGCTAGCACGGAGCAGGCATGTTCGCCAACCGTAACGGGTAAGACTCCTTTTTGAGAGGTTTGGGTTGTTTTCTTACCTTATTATGGGCAAACTATTCCATTCCATGAGTTATTTCGCTCAGTTGTGTTGTTTATTAGCAATTTAAGAAATAAAAATAGTCGCTCATTGACTTCCATTGTAACGGGGAAACGGCTCTCAAAGTCACTCTTTTAGCATTTTGATTCTGACAGTTCATGACATCAGGAAAACTCATGCGGTTTTATTTTCGTCTTTTAAGATAGATTTATAAAGTTACTATTTTAGTCGGAGATAGACTCAAGCAGTACTGCAGCGTTTCCAACTCGTTTGTAAACAGAAGTCTCCACGCTGTTTGAGATGCACCCAGCTACAGCCTCGCATATGAGCAATCCCAGACACAGACACTTTACACACTTCTTCTAAAGTGTCTTCTAAAGTGTCTCCCGCAAACACGTCCGTTGTGTGTGTTCTTAGTGACAAGCGGACGAGATCAAATCCATTTGTTTACATTCCCGTCGTTTCCAATAAGGAAGTGGTGTACAGTTTTGGTCCAGAATCAGATCGTTTTGCAACAGCAGTGATTCGGTCGGCGTAGGCACATACCTACCGGATCTTCTTTCTACACAAATTAGTCAAAACAAGACAAAGTTGACATTAGTTTTCCTGATGTCATAAACTGTCTAGCCTGGAACTCACCTATGCTTTTTATGGCATAGGCAGCTCCCGGCAGGATCCGCCGGGAGAAACTGTGCGCAGCTGCGCGACATGAGACTAATTACTTAGAGCGACAGAGAGAGGAGTGTGTGTGTGCGTACATGTGTGCGTGTGTATGTCAATTTTACAAAGGTGCAGACGATCAGAAATCAGCAGAGAGTGATCAACGTTTGCGCTACTCTATGCCGAATTGAAGTGGACTCGGACCCAGAATTTTCTTTCCTCCCTGGAAATAAAAACGTCTGGGTTTCCGAGGCTATAAACTGTCAGGATCATCTTTTTTTTCCCCCGATCGTTGTTTCCGCATGTCACTCCTATGGTGTCGGATAAGCGTGTGTGTGTAGTCACAGTACCAGGTGCAGATGGACCAGGTGAAGATGGGCATAAGGCTGGGATCTAACCCATCCTCTGTGTGTGTGTGTGTGTGTGTGTGTGTGTAGTCCCAGTACCAGGTGCAGATGGACCAGGTGAAGATGGGCATAAGGCTGGGATCTCTGCCTTCCATCAGCGTCCCCAGCGCTCCCCAGACACCAGTTGTACCAGTAAGAGTGATTGATTGAATACTTGTATTATTAACCCATTTAGAACCGAGACTACAAATGTCTCCTGAATCCTGACGGGTTTCTGAAAAACCCTATGTTTCTATGACCCCCAAAAATATATGTAATTGGCCCCCAACACCCCCATCTGAAAATATGTTGTTCCAGGGACCCCCCCAGCCGCATTTTAAACTTTAGCTGTTGAAAAATAGCACATATACAAGCTCGTAGCAAATGTTTTTAACTCATATCTTTGCTTCTGGGGGGGGGGGAACAACCCTGGAACAACATATTTTCGGTCGGCGGCAAATTAATTCCATTATAGTTTTTGGGGTCCTTGACATGAAAAGGTTTCATGAAAAGGTTTTTTTTCCCCGAAAACTATCATGATTTAGAAGACATTTGTAGAATCTGGTCTCTTGATAATTAAGAGACCAGATTATACAAATGTCTTCTAACCAATTATTGGTTAAATGACCAAACCTTAACACTCGTGTGTGTGTGTGTGTTTGTGTGTGTGTGTGTTGTGTGGCAGATGTTCCTGTCTGTCCACCAGCTGCCGCAGAGCCCTCCGTCGTCACAGAGCCCCTACGAGGGGCCCCAGGCGGCGCGGGGCCCCACAGGGCCCAGCCACCAGGGCCCCCCCACACACGGCCACCCCGAGGCGGCGGCGGCAGCGGCGGCTGGGGCCTCTCCACCGCCGGGAGCCGCAGGGCCCCAGGCCAAGACCCTGGAAGCCCAACAACCCCCTACTGTGTTTGAGCGCGTCCTGGAGCACCTGTCCAGTGTTTTCCCCGACTACACCAGGTGAACACCACGCCACACTTACACTCACAACTACACCAGGTGAACACCACTTACACTCACAACTACACCAGGTGAACACCACTTACACTCACAACTACACCAGGTGAACACCACGCCACACTCACAACTACACCAGGTGAACACCACTTACACTCACAACTACACCAGGTGAACACCACTTACACTCACAACTACACCAGGTGAACACCACTTACACTCACAACTACACCAGGTGAACACCACGCCACACTTACACTCGCAACCATATAATTTTATATTTTTTTATATATTTAACCCATTTTGACCTGAGATCAGATTCTAAAAATGTCTTCTACATCCTGACAGTTTTCTGAAAAAGCTATGTCTGTCAGTGGTTCTACGATTTTTCTTTAGCTATGTTATAGCTAAAGCATGACATAATGCTAACACCAAAAGGGGTTCCCGCCCAAAATGGGTTCATTTTAGGCCATTTTAGCATAGTACATTGACTGGCGAAGCATCCGTGTGGTTTCATTTCCGATTAGGGATGCAAATTATCGATTAATTCAGTCATTGAGTTATAGTTGATAACCTTACCGGTGGATTAATCTATTACCCGTCTGTCATTGTGGTAAGCTCACATTTCACGTTTAATTTAACCTGATCATTTCTTAATGTCAATTAATGGGTTTTCCCGGTCCATATTTCCGAGAGAGCCTGCCGCCATACTGAACGCGCGTAAAGCGTCTTAATGCGTGTGTCGCTAACTCGTTTCCCAGGCTGGACTTGATCAAGTTTGTCCAGGAGTTCCGTGTGATGAACGGCAGACAACTGAACAGCATGGCCTTCCAGGACGTGGCCAGTGGAGTGACGCAGATCATCCTGGACCACCAGGTACACCCTCCTCCACTGACTCTAAATGTCTTCTAAATCATGACTGTTTTCAGAAAAACCTGTGTTTCTATATCGGTGGTGCTCAAACGATTTCATGTCAAGGACCCCCACAAATATAGTAAATTGACCGCCGACATCTGAAAATACGTTGTTCCACGCAATCGATTCTAGGGCAATCGATTTACGGGGGAAAAAACCCCAAACATTTAACTAAAAGTTGAAATATGGACATGATTACGTTTCTGCCCGACAGCCACACTATTTCAGGAAATGGTGTGTTTGCGTCTGACCGTGGCAAATGTGTAAAGGTTATATGGGCCAAACCAAATACAAAGTTTGTGTTATCCCATTGAGACCTGAGACCAGATTTAATGTCTTATTTTTTCTGAAAAACCTTTGTTTCTATGTCAGTGGTGCTCAAAGTATTTCAATGTCAAGGACCCCAATAGTTATCTGTGTTTGGCAGCCCCCCCCCCCCCCCCCCCCATCTGAAAATCAGGGACCGCTCCAGAAGCAATGATTTGACTTTAAAAAAACGATGCTGTGAAAGAATATATATTTGCACTAAAAAAATCTGTGATATCTGATATTATTTCAATAGCTAGAAGTTCAAAAATAATGGTTAAAGTGGTTAAAAGCCAAGGTGACACAGACAGGGGTATAGCACCACATTCTGGGCCCTTGGACAAGCAATCTCTGTGGGCCCCACACAAAATAGTTTTTTTGTGTTTTGTTTTGTTTTCTTCTCCAGGCTGTCTATTCCCCCCCACCCCCACCACCACCACCACCCTGGTCGGCTCCTAAGCTCGGCGTTGGTGTCGTGACATGTTCTGTTTCCAGGAGCAGCAGCAGGTCCACCCCACAGCGCAGTGACATGTTCTGTTCTGTTTCCAGCAGCAGGTCCACCCCACAGCGCAGTGACATGTTCTGTTCTGTTTCCAGCAGCAGGTCCACCCCACAGTGCAGTGACATGTTCTGTTCTGTTTCCAGGAGCAGGTCCATCCCACAGCGCAGTGACATGTTCTGTTCTGTTTCCAGCAGCAGGTCCACCCCACAGCGCAGTGACATGTTCTGTTCTGTTTCCAGGAGCAGCAACGGGTCCACCCCACAGCGCAGTGACATGTTCTGTTCTGTTTCCAGGAGCAGGTCCATCCCACAGCGCAGTGACATGTTCTGTTCTGTTTCCAGCAGCAGGTCCATCCCACAGCGCAGTGACATGTTCTGTTCTGTTTCCAGCAGCAGGTCCACCCCACAGCGCAGTGACATGTTCTGTTCTGTTTCCAGCAGCAGGTCCATCCCACAGCGCAGTGACATGTTCTGTTCTGTTTCCAGCAGCAGGTCCATCCCACAGCGCAGTGACATGTTCTGTTCTGTTTCCAGCAGCAGGTCCACCCCACAGCGCAGTGACATGTTCTGTTCTGTTTCCAGGAGCAGGTGAAGAGCGGAGCCAGCAGCAGCAGCAGGTCCACCCCACAGCGCAGTGACATGTTCTGTTCTGTTTCCAGGAGCAGGTGAACAGCGGAGCCAGCAGCAGCAACAGGTCCACCCCACAGCGCAGTGGGACTCCCGTGGCCGTTCCTGGGCCCGCTACGGGCCCGGTCTGGCAGACCCTGGGAGGCAACCGACCCTCCCATGCTGTGAGTGTCCATCCAAACGTCCCATGAAGGCCAATATGTTGCCATGCAATTGTGAATGTGTTAAAAACACTTAAAACACTTAAACGCTGACTTTTTTTTCTTTTGAACTGTTCTGTGTCCAGCACCAGCAACGAACTGGATACAGTGCCCAACCCACTGTTCCGAACTCTAACTAAACATACGCGATCATCACGCAAATCACTCCAGTCCAGTGGTTCTCTAAAACATTTGACTTTTAAGGACCGACCCCCATAGCTTTTGAGAGAGTACAAATGAAACCACATGCACGCGTACATTCATACAAATTTGGAACCCTCTCAAGGAACCTTGAGGTTTCCTTTAGAAGTTTAGACACTTGGAGCAATGGTTCTCAGAGTGGCGTCAGTCAACAGCTGTTTGTAGCTGCAGCTCAGCAGTAGAAATGTGTATTAATGACATGGTTCTGCTTAAATGTCGAAACACAATATGCAACTATACCATAAAAAAGGTAAACAACATAAAAACAGTCTAGTAGACCATTTCCAAATATTCCAGTAACAAAGTAAAGCATTTCCAAATATTCCACTAACAATGTGATGTAGGAACGCAGACTAGCCGACGCCACCTCGGGAATCCTGGATTACTGCCCTTCACTCCCGGGCCTTTCTTTAGCTCTGCTTCGCTGTCAAAACCTCACTCGGGGTTGAACCGGTTCGGTTCTTTCTTCCCGCCAAATATTGAACCAGTTCAGAGTGTTTCCACTGAAAATGAGTTGGTTCCGAACCATAAACGTTCGTCCCCAATGTGAACCACAAAACGGTGGTTCAGCTTTGTAATTGCACGCAGCGCTTTGTGAACCGAGACGATATAAGTGGGTTTGTCAGTAGGTTGGAACTTGTCAGTGGGTTGGAACTTGGGAGGTCGCAGACACAGTGACACACGCAACAGATATTCGATGCGATCAACCATCTTTGAACAAAAATAAGTTTACATTAATTGCCAACGCAAACATGAAATGATCCAAACGTATACGGATGCATCGCGATCCAGAATCCAGCTGAGACTTGCGGGGCGTTATAATAACTTGTAACCCTGACATCACAACCTCGTGGATACCGTTTACATCGGTTTGTGTTGTGCAACGCCCTCGGGGCGTCTGCGTGCATGACGGATCCTTCTCCTTTTCAACATTTTGTGTTTAGGTATAATAGCGCCACCAAATGAACCAGGGTTCAATCTGGTGGAAATGCAGCCGGTTCGCGACCGGTTCACAAAAAGCACCAAGGTTCGGAACGGCACTGGTTCTTTTGGTGGAAAAGGGGCCTCAGTGTGTCCATGTATGTGTCCCTTCTATTTGTCCCTCAGCTTGCTCACTACGAGTTCCGTAAGCCTGACACGGTGCCCTTGCCAGTCTCTCACTGCCCTCCCTTGTGGTGTTGCGCGTATAGCCCAAACATTTAGATTCTCGTAGAGGGTTCTTTTCGATTCTGGCGAATCTCTCTACGAGAGTCTAAAAGATAACCCCACCCCTAACGTCGAAGAAGGAACGTTTGTGCCTCAAAATCACTCTTACCTTTACTTGTACAAATGCAAAATCTAAGCTGCTTTAAATGTTGCCCCACTTGTTTATGAGGTGTTCGCAATCAGATTAAACACAGCACATGCTTATTTTTCAATAAAAAAGGTATTTTAATCAACTCTGTCTCGGAATCTGGTGGCCATCTTGCTTTTCTCTCCATTGTAAATGCGCAAGAGAACCCTGGCCGCTAGGGGCGCGGGCAATATTCCGCATTTACAATGGAGGATTCAGAAACAGAGTGGATTAAAATACCTTTTTTATTGAAAAATAAGCATGTGCTGTGTTTAATCTGATTGCGAACACCTCACAAACAAGTGGGGCAACATTTAAAGCAGCTTAGATTTTGCATTTGTACAAGTAAAGGTAAGAGTGATTTTGAGGCACAAACGTTCCTTCTTCGACGTAAGGGGCAGGGTTATCTTTTAGACTCTCGTAGAGAGATTCGTCAGAATCGGAAAAAAACCTCTACGAGAATGTAAATGTTTGGGCTATTGCGCGTATATGAAAAAGCAAACGTTACATGTGACGAGTTGACGCTCCAACAGTAGTATGAAAGAGTAACTTCTCGTGTGTGTTGTGTCCAGCTGAACGTGGATGACCCGTGCATCATCTGTCATGATGAGATGACTGCAGGCGACGTGTGTGTGCTGGATTGCAGACACAGCTTCCACAAAGAGGTGAGGAACAAACGGACTCCTTGTTCAGTGCTGTATATGTGACCGTTAATGTGACCTCAAAACCCTAAGAACTAATATGAATACAGCAAACTTCGCATTTCGTCTCATCATTTTAAGAGTTATCACTTGCATTCTCTGTTGTCTTAACGATCTGTCTTCTCTCTCCATCAGAACAGTGCATTGAGTCTCTTTCTTTCTCTCTGTCTGGACAGTGCATTAAGTCAATCTTTCTTTCTCTCGGTCTGAACAGTGCATTGAGTCTCTTTCTTTCTCTCTGTCTGAACAGTGCATTGAGTCTCTTTCTTTCTCTCAGTCTGAACAGTGCATTAAGTCAATCTTTCTTTCTCTCCGTCTGAACAGTGCATTAAGTCTATCTTTCTTTCTCTCCGTCTGAACAGTGCATTAAGTCTATCTTTCTTTCTCTCCGTCTGAACAGTGCATTAAGTCTATCTTTCTTTCTCTCAGTCTGAACAGTGCATTAAGTCAATCTTTCTTTCTCTCCGTCTGAACAGTGCATTAAGTCAATCTATCTTTCTCTCCGTCTGAACAGTGCATTAAGTCAATCTTTCTTTCTCTCCGTCTGAACAGTGCATTAAGTCAATCTATCTTTCTCTCCGTCTGAACAGTGCATTAAGTCAATCTTTCTTTCTCTCAGTCTGAACAGTGCATTAAGTCTATCTTTCTTTCTCTCCGTCTGAACAGTGCATTAAGTCTATCTTTCTTTCTCTCCGTCTGAACAGTGCATTAAGTCAATCTATCTTTCTCTCCGTCTGAACAGTGCATTAAGTCTATCTTTCTTTCTCTCCGTCTGAACAGTGCATTAAGTCTATCTTTCTTTCTCTCCGTCTGAACAGTGCATTAAGTCAATCTTTCTTTCTCTCCGTCTGAACAGTGCATTAAGTCTATCTTTCTTTCTCTCCGTCTGAACAGTGCATTAAGTCAATCTTTCTTTCTCTCCGTCTGAACAGTGCATTAAGTCTATCTTTCTTTCTCTCCGTCTGAACAGTGCATTAAGTCAATCTTTCTTTCTCTCCGTCTGAACAGTGCATTAAGTCAATCTTTCTTTCTCTCCGTCTGAACAGTGCATTAAGTCGTGGCTCAGAGAGCAGAGCACGTGCCCGACGTGCAGAGAGCACGCCGTGCTTCCCGAAGACTTCCCCATGCTTCCCGCCGCTGGCAGAATGCTGCGCCGAGACCCCCACCCCTCCGCCAACCTCTCCTAATGTATGAGGCCCCTGCAAACCCATCTTAATGTCCTTCCCGAATCTGTTTTCATTACATATGTTCCTGGTGGAGTCCCGTTATTGTATACCGCGTTGTACGATTGTATCGCTTGCCGGAAAACAACCAATTAGCAAGCTAACGACGCAGTTAGCTTGATGATCGGTTGTGAGCGTTGAAATCGTGCGATGGGCATAAATTAAGCTTTAATGTTGTGTAATCCTATTAACCACCCGTTTGATTTAACTGCTTTTATTTTTTACTTTTTATTTTTTAACCAATCGTTTAATTAAAATGTGGCATTGTCTCTTGTCTCTCGCTTCAAGGTCTTAGTGAAGCACCTTTTTGGCAGTGGAATGTTAACCCAAGAAAGAATTTAGCAACTGTTCTGTTTGCCATCAGTATTTGTTGATGTACACATCTGCTATTGACAATGTAGATACATATGCTGTATGTTTTCATCGTCCTAAAAATAAAGACATTTTGCCCCCATAAATAATGATGATGAATTGTATTGTATAGCACCTTTAAACTCAAGGTTCCAAAGTGCTGCACAGAGCAAGGTTAAAAAAAAGGGAAAAAAACGATTATAAAAACATTTCGTCTCTGACTAGGAGTAAATCATTGTGGTGTTACTTGTGCTGATACACCGTAGGAATTCAACTTCCCACCCAGCTTCACCCAGTGGAGTGTTTCTCTAGTGAGTGACCGGGGAGTGGAGCAGTTTATTGGTCTGGACATGTCTGAATTAAACCGTTAGACCGTTATGCTTGCCAGGCAGGATATGTCTAGCCATTCAGCTAGGGGCTCACTGTTTACAATGATATGCATTTAAAAGCCTGTCTATTTAAATTAAATCCCCTCACATGTATGCCAATTAATTACATCCTGCACATTATGCATTTCAATCAAACTGAATTCTTACTCGAGAGTCCGGGGGATGGCTACAATGTAAGTTATAAAGGTTATATTTATGCAGTTGAAATCTGTTAAATATTGTATTTTGATGTGGTGCACAATTAAATTGAATGTTGATACGGCACAATTTTATTATAAAATCATGGCACATGACGTCAAAAAGGTTTTGTCGACCCGTGAAGGTCTAACAACTACTCTTAATGCAATGACACAAACTCTCTAAACAGTACTACTGTTCGGCCAGTAGGAGGCATCCCTGCTCGGCCAGGGGAGATCCTCTTCACTCGATGAGCTTAATTTGTCTCATGTGGGACACCTGGGTTTTGAATCCAGGGTAGGATCAAGCTTTCTTGGGTAGGATATGTTGCACCTCAAAGTTTAAATCAAATCTATGTCGCAGAACCACCCTACAACAATGCACTTCTGTCACTGGTCCTCAAACTGTCTCGAGCGGGACATTATAACATGGGACTGGGAGATAGTGTATTTGTAGGCTATGTAAAAGTTGAATGACAAGTTAATTTCACTACAATTGCTCAATTAGTATGAGTTTATGCATGGTCATTTATCAGACTACATTGAAAGAACCATTGGCCTCAATCGGTCTGCCAAACCCATCTAGTGTCAACTGACCTTCTAGATTGTTGTTGCTCTTCAATACAGAAACAAGATATTAACCTTCCATTTATTATTCCAGAGTGATGTATCTCGGAGCCATTTTTCAAAGCAAACCATAGTGCGTGAGGTTCTTCTGTGAAGACAATCTTTCTTTCATTTTGTACAAGATAAAAATCACTTCCTTGAGAGAAACTGGAATCGATTTGTCATAGCTATGCCATCGTCTTTTAATGCAGTATTAAAAAAACAGTCTGTGTACACAAATGTAACCTTGGAACGTCTTCAAATAAAACAATTCATGGACAAAAATAGTCCATGGAGAAAAGACAGTTTATTTTTTTTAATGTCTTTGTACAAAATGTAAACATGAAACAATTCATGGCCAAATGGTCTGTTATGTATGATTTTGGTGGACAATATTTTAGACCATTTATTTTGACAGTTGAAGCTCTTTCAGAATTAGAATTAGATTCTTAATTAGTAGCTAACTCGGTGCAGGAACAACAGACGTTCCTTAAAGTTTTTTTTTTTTTGAGTAAGTGGTTTGTGTGAGGATAGGAAAGTGTTTTCCACAACATATAGTCTATATCTTCACAAACACACATTGTGACAACATGAAGTACATTTTATAGTGCGTTTGTGGTCCCATGTTTGGTCTCTCTTCAGTCATGTGGTCTCCCCGTCTCACACTCGACACAGCTTCAGTGGAAAGTTCTCTGTGATCAGGTGATCGTCGTGAAGGACGATGACAACGTTCACCTCGAACTCTGCAGGAGACAAAACATGTGTTCAATGGGCTCTCTATGCACACCTGGGTCCCTACCTCCTTCACAGGTGTTACCGATGATACTAATGAAGGCTCTGTCCCATTCTGGTCAAACAGAGTCAGGGTGCTGCTGGTGTGCATGTTGGCTCACTGGAAACACTGCTACACCAGTGGGTCTCAAAGTGTCCTTCAGTGGGTTTGAAATGGCCGTGTAGTCTACTCTGAGAGTGTAAGGGTCCATTTACCAGTAGGGAGAGTTATTCTTTGTGTATAGAGTGTATATCGGGGACAAAACTCAAATAGCGTGGCAGGCTTGAAAAGAAGTACCTGTTGTAATAAAAGGTACTTTATTACAAAAAGGTTAAAACGCCAACATGCATTTAAAAAGGCCCCAATTGACACAAGGTAACAATGCAGACTGTTGGCTTTCATTTGAGGTTGAGGCAGCATCAGATGGAAGGATATAAAGGATAGCCCCATTTATACACTGTGTTAGCGGAACAAAGTGGCTCAACTGAACATGAACATGTACACAAACCTTATGGGTCAGAGTTAGAGTAGCACTCGGGATGTTTGTGATAATCAGGGCTCGACACTAAGGTCTCAGAGGCATACTGTATGCCCGGAAAAGTAACTTTTCCATTATAAAATGATAGGTAAACTTGTCAAAGCTTGTCAAAAGAAAAAAAAAAGAGTAGTATTGTTCTGTATAAATAGCTTATAATAATATATGCTATTTATGAAGAACAAGTTCTGGGGCAAATGCATTCCGTCTTCAGTAAATATTATTTTACTGAAGACGGAATGCATTTGCCCGCTGGGCAACCTGAAAGCAAACTCCACTTCCTGCCCGACAGTTTTATATATATACGCCACAGGCAGTCGGGCAACCGTTAAGAGTCAACCCCTGCCGATAAGTTCATGGATTTATGTAAATCTTTGATGGTCCCACTCCCCAGGAAGATTAGCCGTCGCCTGGCCATCAGCCGCTGGGGATCCACTGAACAAACGATAGAACAGCGATACGACGTACCCACTTTAAAGTTGGTGGTTTCCAGGGTGGGGCAGGTGAACAGCCTGGGGAACACCATGTATATGGGGATGGAGAGGCCTTGGCAGATGTCCCCTTCTGCTATCTGGATGTTCTGGATCTCTGTGGCGTCCCTGGCGTAGCCTTCCGCACAACCTGCAAATTGACGACATGCGTTGAATTAATTAACAACACTGTGTGGCCTTCGACACAACCTTTACATTTTAACCCATTTAGACCCGAAGACAATTCTTCAAATGCCTTCTAAATCCTGACAGTTTTCTGAAAAACCCTATGTTTCTATGTCAGTGGTTCTCATTTCATGTCAAGGACCCCAACAAATATATGTAATTGGCCACCGACACCCATCTAAAAATATGTTGTTCCAGGGACCACCCAGAAGCAAATACAGCAGCCAAATACATATACTTTGGGGGTTTCTTGACATGCAAACATTTGTAGAATCGGCCTCAGGCCCTAAAAGGAATATAGTTTGCCCATTAAAAATAAGTCAGGGTTTGTCACATGGAGAACATGACAGATCATGTTTTAAATTAAGCTCATAGATGTAATGAAATTACCTTAGTCCACATGTCTCCACCCTGACAATTAAATGAATGTACTTAATAAGTAGTACCTGAGTAAATAAATATACTTAGTTAACTGCCTCCAATGTGTGTAAAGTGTACACTGTAAATCATACATGGACAACTGGCAGCCTGGGGGCCACATGCGGCCCCCACCTTCACTTAATGTGGCCCTCAGGTTAATATCGCAATACTGATATATTATTGATTTCAGCTGTTACAATTCCAAACATGTGACTCGCTTTAATTACTTCTGTCTAAATTAGTATTATTAAAATGTTAGTGTTGTTTTTTTATGTCCAATGTATTAGAATTTAGTTCATACAGTTATGTTACTTTTCAGCATTACAATTAAAAATGAAAATAATATTCAGTTTTCAAGCTCAAAACACGTCGCAGTGCGACGCACTTTGAGCTTGTGGATCGGCCATTTTTGCTCCGAACTGTATGCAATGTGGCCCCTCCTCTGGAGTGAGTGTGTAAATATAGTGGCCCTCTCCATCGTCAAAGTCGCCCGCCCACCCGCCAACCCCTGCTGTAAATGAAGCAGACGGTTACCCCACCCCTGCTGTAAATGAAGCAGACAGTTACCCCACCCCTGGTGTAAATGAAGCAGACAGTTACCCCACCCCTGGTGTAAATGAAGCAGACAGTTACCGCACCCCTGGTGTAAATGAAGCAGACAGTTACCCCACCCCTGCTGTAAATGAAGCAGACGGTTACCCCACCCCTGCTGTAAATGAAGCAGACAGTTACCCCACCCCTGCTGTAAATGAAGCAGACAGTTACCGCACCCCTGCTGTAAATGAAGCAGACAGTTACCCCACCCCTGCTGTAAATGAAGCAGACAGTTACCCCACCCCTGCTGTAAATGAAGCAGACAGTTACCCCACCCCTGGTGTAAATGAAGCAGACAGTTACCCCACCCCTGGTGTAAATGAAGCAGACAGTTACCGCACCCCTGCTGTAAATGAAGCAGACAGTTACTGCACCCCTGCTGTAAATGAAGCAGACAGTTACCCCACCCCTGCTGTAAATGAAGCAGACAGTTACCGCACCCCTGCTGTAAATGAAGCAGACAGTTACCGCACCCCTGCTGTAAATGAAGCAGACAGTTACCGCACCCCTGGTGTAAATGAAGCAGACAGTTACCGCACCCCTGGTGTAAATGAAGCAGACAGTTACCCCACCCCTGGTGTAAATGAAGCAGACAGTTACCGCACCCCTGGTGTAAATGAAGCAGACAGTTACCCCACCCCTGGTGTAAATGAAGCAGACAGTTACCGCACCCCTGCTGTAAATGAAGCAGACAGTTACCCCACCCCTGGTGTAAATGAAGCAGACAGTTACCCCACCCCTGCTGTAAATGAAGCAGACAGTTACCGCACCCCTGCTGTAAATGAAGCAGACAGTTACCGCACCCCTGGTGTAAATGAAGCAGACAGTTACCCCACCCCTGGTGTAAATGAAGCAGACAGTTACCGCACCCCTGCTGTAAATGAAGCAGACAGTTACCGCACCCCTGCTGTAAATGAAGCGGACAAGTTACCGCAGGTCTCCACTCTGACCAGCTGCAGCTCAATGCTCTTGATGGGAACCTGGGAGTTCTCCACCATGATCTCTCCGGTGAGCGGCTGGCTGATCACGCAGTTGGTGGCGTCCAGGTGGCCGCGGATCACAAACTTAGGCAGCGAACTCCTCTGTGGTGAAACAGCAATGTTCACAATAGGATTAAACCCATTCTGACCTGAGATCAGATTCTAAAAATGTCTTGTTTGAAAATGACAGTTTTCTGAAAAAGCTATGTTTCTATGTCAGTCGTTCTTAGATTTTTCAAAAATAGCAGACCTACAAGCTACGAGCTTGTAGATCTGCTATTTTTCAATAGCTAAAGCATAACGTATAATGCTGACACCAAAAGGGGTTCCCACCCAAAAATGGGTTAAAGAACTCCTCTATCATTGAAAGCAAAAAATAATGGTTCACAATAAGATGTCTCAGTGTGCTGACCTCTCGAACGTTGTGCAGAGTGTCGGGGGTGATGGTGAAGTCCACGGGAGTGGGCGTCAGCTTGGCTTTCTGCGCCTGAGAGGAGCAAGCAAAGTTTTTAAATAATTGTAGTGTAGTAAACGTACAATATTTTGTCTCTGAGATGTAGTGGAGTAGAAATAAAAGTATTGGAATTTGGAAATACAACCGACCTTGAGTAAATGTACTTAGTTCATTTTTGTACTTAGTTCATTTAATTTTGGACAAAAAAATCACACCCGTGTGAACTGAGTGGTGCAACTCCCCCCCCCCCCCCCCCCCCCCAGCTTCTATCTCTCTCGCGCTCTCTCATTAGCAGGCAACAGTGCAGCACTATCTCTCTGTCTCCGTTTCTGGCACAACAGCACCACTTTTGCCCCTACTGTCTGGTACTCATTGTCACATAGGTTAACACATAGGTTAACACGGACATTGCTGTTATAAATGGTAAATGGTAAATGGTGCATTTATATAGCGCCTTTTATCCAAGGCGCTTTACATAGATTGTGCATTACATTCACCCATTCACACACACATTCATACACCGATGGCAGCGGAAACCATGCAAGGCACCAACCAGCACATCGGGAGCAATTAGGGGTTCAGTGTCTTGCTCAAGGACACTTCGACAGTAACTCTGGGGGAGCCCGGGTTCGGCAACCTTACGGTTACCATCCAGGCACTCTACCCCTGAGCCACCGCCGCCGCCCCTGTTCCTTGGAGTGGTTGCACGGTGCACCACTCAAAAACCCAAAATAAATCGTTTTTCTCCTCTCCTCTCCTGAACAGTTAGTCTTGGCGCCATGACCGTATCGAAAATAGTCACATATTGTGTCAGCGTGTGCGTGTTGTGTTGTGCGTTGTGTCTTCTGAAGGACAGGTGACAGTGACCTCTCACCTGACAGTGACAGTGACCTCTCACCTGACAGTGACCTCTCACCTGACAGTGACAGTGACCTCTCACCTGACAGTGACAGTGACCTCTCACCTGACAGTGACCTCTCACCTGACAGTGACAGTGACCTCTCACCTGACAGTGACAGTGACCTCTCACCTGACAGTGACCTCTCACCTGACAGTGACCTCTCACCTGACAGTGACAGTGACCTCTCACCTGACAGTGACAGTGACCTCTCACCTGACAGTGACCTCTCACCTGACAGTGACCTCTCACCTGACAGTGACCTCTCACCTGACAGTGACAGTGACCTCTCACCTGACAGTGACAGTGACCTCTCACCTGACAGTGACCTCTCACCTGACAGTGACCTCTCACCTGACAGTGACAGTGACCTCTCACCTGACAGTGACAGTGACCTCTCACCTGACAGTGACCTCTCACCTGACAGTGACAGTGACCTCTCACCTGACAGTGACAGTGACCTCTCACCTGACAGTGACCTCTCACCTGACAGTGACAGTGACCTCTCACCTGACAGTGACCTCTCACCTGACAGTGACCTCTCACCTGACAGTGACCTCTCACCTGACAGTGACAGTGACCTCTCACCTGACAGTGACAGTGACCTCTCACCTGACAGTGACCTCTCACCTGACAGTGACAGTGACCTCTCACCTGACAGTGACAGTGACCTCTCACCTGACAGTGACAGTGACCTCTCACCTGACAGTGACAGTGACCTCTCACCTGACAGTGACCTCTCACCTGACAGTGACAGTGACCTCTCACCTGACAGTGACAGTGACCTCTCACCTGACAGTGACAGTGACCTCTCACCTGACAGTGACAGTGACCTCTCACCTGACAGTGACAGTGACCTCTCACCTGACAGTGACAGTGACCTCTCACCTGACAGTGACCTCTCACCTGACAGTGACAGTGACCTCTCACCTGACAGTGACCTCTCACCTGACAGTGACAGTGACCTCTCACCTGACAGTGACAGTGACCTCTCACCTGACAGTGCACCATGAACTCGCACGTCTTGCTCAGGTCTTTGGCCAACAGGGAGCGCTTCATGTCACAACGTAGAGTATACTGGGAACAAAAAAACATGCTTCATTATTCAACTAATGGGAAAGTTATGGATAGACTATGTGTGCATAGCCCCCTAATGCACACATGCAGCACTGAGAAAGACTTTGTACACGGACAACAGTTGTATTATTTATATATTTTTGTAAAGCCTTGTTTGTTTGTTTGTTTTTTCTGTTAACTGAAATGTTGTTTTTTTTTCCCTTTACATTCTGCTTTCTCGTTTTTCTGATTAGTTTTAGTTTACTGCAATAACCCTGCTCAAGACACGCTCATATCAAGCCAAAGGCAATTTAAACACACCGTTTAAATGAATACGTATTAATGAATACTAATTCATATGTAATATAGATCTGTGTTCCATTTTAACCCTTTTTAGGGGGGAACCCCTTTTGGTGTTAGCATTACGTTATGCTTTAGCTATTTAAAAACAGCAGATCTACAAGCTCATAGCTTGAAGGTCTGCTATTTTTGAAAAATCGAAGAACGACTGACATAGAAACATAGCTTTTAGAATCTGATCTCAGGTCAGAATGGGTTAAAAAACAGCAGCTATACAAGCTGCCAGCAGGTCACCTAGAGCCACACGAGCTGCTAGTTTTGACACATGGGGAAACAATCTTGTGAGAACTGCTGATTTCACTTCTAATCTTATCAACCTAATCACCAGTATGTTCTTAGACTAGGACATTTCCACATACTGCCTACCGCGGGTAAGCCACTAAGAAATGCAGAAGTGAAATGACTTACATGGCCGGTTAAGACCGATAGGAGGTTAAGGGAATTACGTGGCCCGGTTAAGACTGAGGTTAGGGTTAGATTTACCCGTTACGGTTACTAATAGTCGGACAACGCGACCAACAGACAATGTCAGACAATGGCTGACAACTTCAGTATGTGGAAATGTCCATACTGGCTGCATTGATAACGGCTGATGACGGACATTAAATACGGAGAGAACATCCGGAACCGCTCGCATGTTTAGGTCATCATTAGTGTTAGTCTAGTTTTAGTCGACTAAATATAAGATTTTAGTCGATTAAATCTACAGTTGATTTAGTCGGACAAAATATATATTTGGCGGGCCTTGATGCCGCCAGTTTTTTTCACTTGCTGAAAATAGATGATCTAAAAAAAAATATATAAAAAAAAAATATATATATATATATATATATATATAAATATATATATTTATATATGACGGAATCGTCAGCATATTTAGTCTTAGTTTTAGTCACCATGGCCTAGTTTCCATTTAGTTTTCGTCAGGTAGTCGACGAACATTTTCCCCGTCTTGGTTTTCAGTTGACGGAAACAGCACTCCATGGTAGGTCTCATAGACATCTATAGATTACCTGTATGTTGACAAATACTCCATGGTAGGTCTCATATACACCTATAAATTACCTGTATGTTGACAAATACTCCATGGTAGGTCTCATAGACATCTATAGATTACCTGTATGTTGACAAATACTCCATGGTAGGTCTCATATAAGACCTTGTTGTTCTTGGTGTTCAGGGGGAACTCAAAGGGGATCTCCGTCTTGCCTCCGGGGACCTTCCCTGCCTTGGCCACCTCCATGTTCACATTGATCAGCTGGATGGGCTGGTTTCAGCACAGCGAGCGAGATAGTCAAGACAAAACGTGATCATCACATTTATACAAAATACTGAAATCGTGTGGAAACCTCATATGTGCAAAACGAGGGGGGAAATAACACTATGTTTCAATGCATGCCATTGCCATGTAGTAATTATTTAGTGACATGCTCTTCTTAATCGTTCTCTTTGTTTCAAAACCTATAAACACACATCCATTTTTGCTTAAAAATGTCTTTCTTTAATTAGCTAAAATCATATTGTGTCGCACTGTGAGCTTACGCACGCGCGCACACACACACACACACACTCTCTTGCACAAGGAAAAATGTGCTGACCTCATCACATTTGTGCTGACCTTGAAAATAGCAGATCTACAAGCTCATAGCGCGCCACCGAGGACTATAAAAGAAGACATAGGCTACTGTATCACAGGTTGCTTTCTAATCACTTGCTTTTCGATGTCCACGGTACATCATTTTATAAAAAGGTATCGTTTCTGTCTCAGGCAGAAACGAACGGGAAACGGTGGACAGTCTTGTGATACTTGGCACGTTCAGAAACGTACTTTGTGGTCTTTAGATACCTTTATAAAATGACACAGTGTACACATCGAAAAGCAACACAACAGACATTCAGAAATAGTGTTCATGAGCTGGTCACCGGGCTCTCATAGACTCAGTGCATTCCACCAAACTTCCGGTGAGTAGTTTGGCTCCCATGGTGCGACGGATCTGCCGTCTGGAATTGCGTGATAGCGGAAAATGTCGTTGGGTGTCTTTATCTTCTTTTTCATACACCTTGCACTGACCTTAACAGAGTTGTAGAAGGCCTCGAACACACCCACGCTCTTGGAGCTCAGCTGGAGGTTGACCACGCCTTCCATGGTGAGGGAGATGCCTTGATGCTGCACCGCCTCTTTAAGAGCCAGGACCACCACGCCTGCCAGGACCTCCTGAAAGACCACGTGACACCCATAGAGTATAAAGAAGGATAGAGACCCCCCCCCCCCCCCTATTCATGTCAGTGGAAGTTGCTCAGTGGCGTTTTGAAGCACCCGGAAGAACCGGCTACTTCCGCATTTGACCACCAAATTGCATTTTAGGAAAGAAAACTATACATGATGCGATCGAGTATTCCAAGGGTGCGTTTTTCCTATGGAATATACATGAAACATCACAGGCAGCCACTCGGCCTGTATGTAGGCTAGCCGCAATTTGCAACTCTAGATTTCTTTACAATGGGTTTAATCTAGAGTTCCATCCACTTCCTATTCATCATTTTTGGTTTGTGATCTGCTTGTCTTAAATGACGTTAAACTCACCAACATTGCAGCTGCAGTCCAAGCTTGAATTATCCTCTTTCAATCTGCCGAGCTTGTTTTTCATAACATTCTATTAAACAAGCGCTCCCCCTCACATCTTGTTTTACGGCACGTTGCAAAAATACAAAATGGCTGGCTCGGAATGTCACTCTTGGAATATTTTGGACAGAAAGTAGCTCATAACATGTCTACGGGGGATTTTTATGAAAAACAAGCTCGGCAGATTGAAAGAGGATAATTCAAGCTTGGACTGCAGCTGCAATGTTGGTGAGTTTAACGTCATTTAAGACAAGCAGATCACAAACCAAAAATGATGAATAGGAAGTGGATGGAGCTTGTTGCAACTCTAGATTCAACCCATTGTAAAAAAATCTAGAGTTGCAAATTGCGGCTATATGTAGGCTAAGATTTAGAACCTCGTTTGAAAATGTCAGAATCGATAAAATAGGCCTGATGCTGACACATGTAAACCCAACACGTCACATGTCATGTGATAGCCCTGGTCCAGTGCTAGTCATGTGATTCCAGTCTCGTGACATTAAGGAAAAGGAAGCCACTTTATGGACTGAATGTTGATCTATCCTCAAAATGTAACGCAATCACACAATAATATTACAACACAATAGTAATACAATAGTATAACCCGATAATGCAATAACCTACCTAAGCATATTATTTTTTATCACAGTGTGTACAATGGGCACATTTCAGACGAAAGCACAAGTCAAGATACAAAAACTGTTACTTTGATAGGACGAAACCATGATAAAGCACTAAGACTCCATGTTCAATTCATCAGAACATTTAAAGGCGTACAGATAATTATGAAAAACAGGGGATCATAATCATCATACCGTGCACACACAGTCATTAAAGGTTAATGGAATACAACCAGCACTCACCCCTTCATGATAAACCTTGTTTGCTCGTTTCAGTCTGATGTCCAGAGAGACGCTCGACATTGTTGTTGTGGGTCAACATGTGCATCAACCACGAATTGAGCTATAGATCAATCGATCGATCGATCTGGTTGTGATGTTTATAATAATCTTAATACATGAAACAGTATAGCTCACTGAAGCTCCATGTTCTCATACGCTGTATTATTTACTTCCTAAAGAGTAAGTTGCATTCTACTATTTATTTTCTGGGAGTCTGAGACGCTGCGAGGCGCTTTGCTGCCCCACGCAGGCCCTGCTGCAGTACTGCCCTGGTTTTACCCTCAAAGATGTTGTTGTGAGTGAGTTAAGATGTTGTTGTGAGTGAGTTAAGATGTTGTTGTGAGTGAGTTAAGATGTTGTTGTGAGTGAGTTAAGATGTTGTTGTGAGTGAGTTAAGATGTTGTTGTGAGTGAGTTAAGATGTTGTTGTGAGTGAGTTAAGATGTTGTTGTGAGTGAGTTAAGATGTTGTTGTGAGTGAGTTAAGATGTTGTTGTGAGTGAGTTAAGATGTTGTTGTGAGTGAGTTGGGTTTAAAAGAAGACAAACACAAGAACAAAAACATCGTAATATATTTTTTTTAAATGGTCATGAATCATACATAGCCTAAGCTAAAGAAAACAGTGGAATATAATGTAACTATGCTATATACACTATAGTGCTATGTAAAATGCTATTTTAAGTTACAGAAGTTGTGTGTGTGTGTGTGTGTGTGTGTGTGTGTGTGTGTGTGTGTGTGTGTGTGTGTGTGTGTGCGTGCGCGTGTGCGTGCCGTGCGTGTGCCGTGCGTGTGTGTGTGTGTGTGTGCACTTGCTGCAGACCGTCAGAGTTAACACTCACTATGTAGGGCAGGAGGAACTTTAGCTTCTTGTCAACAAGAAATGTGTGAATACATCCAAAGCACATGATGATGTACTTAGAGATATGAAGAGCTGACATGTCACTAATCAACACATAGACGAGAGGTCACAGAGCAGGATGTACAATACCATCATGCTTATTGACCAGAAATGATGACACGTGTTAAACCTTCAAGCCGACAAGCCTGAGCCTTGCTAAGCAGTGGCGTGCACAGACATTTAGAGGGGCAGGTGCTCAAGTGAAAAAAAGGGCACCTAGCACGTGGAACCGGCCGGTTGCCTTAACCCATTCTGACCTGAGATCAGATTCTAAAAAATGTCTTCTACATCCCGACAGTTTTCTGAAAAAGCTATGTTTCTATGTCAGTCGTTCTTCGATTTTTCAAAAATAGCAGACCTACAAGCTTGTAGCGCGCCACTCGGTGAGCATGTATGAGCATGTATGTAGTTATTACGTCACCAAACTCACCATGTCGCTACTCATAATCTGGTGAACAAATACAAAATGTTTAAAATGTTTTGTGATATTTTAACATTAAAGAAGAGTACCTTTAATATATTTTGATGAGAAATATTTGTATGGAATATTAGGCCAAGTATATGTTGGTGATGGTGTGATAATATTAAACATTAGTGTTCTAGTTTAGGTATGGGCTGCATATAGGCTTATTATTGTATGTTTGTTTTAAATATGATCTTTGTTTCATATTATTACAAAGATATCAGTGCCCCTGCATTTTTTGTCCTTCATTTCTTTCTTTGATGAGGTTGTTTCGCGTGTTTGTTTTATTTTGTGCAAACCAAGTAGTTGAAAGTGTGTGTGTGTGTGTGTGTGTGTGTGTGTGTGTGTGTGTGTGTGTGTGTGTGTGTGTGTGTGTGTGTGTGTGTGTGTGTGTGTGTGTGTGTGTGTGTGTGTGTGTGTGTGAGAGAGAAATCCCTCGGAGCACCTGCTGCGCCCCGCTTGTTTTACTGCTGTTTCCAATATGACAGCCACATAAAAACACTGTACACACACACACTGTAACTGTCAATCATGTAGCTGTGGAGCCAGGATAGGCTATAGGCTGGGTGTGGCTGTGATCGCTCATCTATTGAACATCATTATTGAATCAATCCATTTCTCCACAGTGGTCTGTACGGCTATCAACACACACAGGCTGTGAGGCTTGTGGTGGAGCGGGGGGAGGGGGGGGGGGGGAACCTGTGGGGAGGGGGGGGGGGACCTGGGGGGAGGGGAGGGGGGGAACCTGGGGGGGGGGGGGGACCTGGAGGGAGGGTTGGTGCGTGTGCTTGACTGCTTGTGTGTGTGATTGTGGGTTCATTATGTGAATTATTTAGCTGGGGACCCCCTGGAACCCTCTCAAGGACCCCCACATTTATGATCTCCTGGAAAAGTGGATATGGCCGTTTTTAGCGCAATGAGTTGTAACAGTGTTGTTCAGTGTTGTTGAGATTGTAGATCTGTATCACTGACGCCGTTGTATGATAAGTTATGCTTAATAATGAGATGTGTTGCATGTCTGTGAGGACGTGGGTTTATAAATTATAATTATGAGAATAAACATAGCCTATGCTAATTATTTTTATTTTTTATTATTGTTGTCGCGAGACACGGCCAAAGCATTTCCACGGGTCCCGCCAAAAACGTTGAGAACCCCTGCAGTAGAGCAGCACTATAGACTAAAATGCAGCCAACCTGTTAATTTAAAACAAAATATTTTCATTTCATGTGAGCTCTGATAGAAATCGTAGTTACTCATGATTCCCATCCTGGGGCAAATAAATAGCAGTGAAGAGGAGAACCAATTAAAGGTCATCTTTCACGTGTATTAATTATTTCAACAGATAAACTTCAAATACAACCAACCATGCTGTTGTTCCACTGAAGCTCATTGACTTTGTTATGTTCCTCCTCAGCTCTCCATGCTACACCGTCACATGACACCATGGGTAAGACTGTGTGTGTGTGTGTGTGTGTGTGTGTGTGTGTGTGTGTGTGTGTGTGTGTGTGTGTGTGTGTGTGTGTGTGTGTGTGTGTGTGTGTGTGTGTGTGTGTGTGTGTGTGTGTGTGTGCGTGCGTGCGTGTGTTCTAGAGAAGATTTTAACCTCTGGCCTTTCACCTTTAACCTCCAAGGAGGTACAGACAGAAAACCAGATATCAACACGCGTTCGTTTTGCATGATTATTTCCCATAACTTGTGCCAACCTCAGGAATAAATACACAGCATAGAGTTATAATTATCAATATGGTTTAATAATAAAAGCCGTAATAACTAGTGTACATTTATGTTTGTCCCTATGTCTACAACATTATAAATTGAGCCTAATACAATAGTAATGAATCAAATATGGATATGGACAAATGTTACCGACAGAAGTCAACGAATTAGCCACCGGTAGACCTCTGGACTCCCCATTCAGTCAGTGACATCGGTGTCACATCGCTACTAGAGAGTAAAGATTCCATGGGATCCAGAGATATTTAATAGTTCCAAGGTATATATATACCAAGGTATATAGTCCAATCAGAATAGTTCATTTCTTCAGGGGGTGCAATCTTGGCCATCCTCCCTCTTTGAAGTTGGTCCTCTCCTCCGGACTCTGCTCGCTGGGTGTGTGGGTGTATGTGATGTGTTCAATTAAATGTGCCAGTCATTATGAGATCATCTTTATGTGTGTGTATGTGAGCTTTCTTAAATGTGCCAGTCATTGTACTCTTAGATCAACTAGTGTGTGTGTGTGTGTGTGTGTGTGTGTGTGTGTGTGTGTGTGTGTGTGTGTGTGTGTGTGTGTGTGTGTGTGTGTGTGTGTGTGTGTGTGTGTGTGTGTGTGTGTGTGTGTGTGAACCCTGTACCGTTTATGTGTACCTCCCCTGCCACTGCCATTTGTTTGCACAGTCCGGTCGAGAGGCCGTAGGGAGGATGGGGGAAGATGAACCGTCGGGTAAGTTGAACCACCCCCTGTATCTTTAAAACTACACACATGAGTTGTCATGTGACCTCAAAATCAGGACACACCCACCATTTCAACCTGACTGTGAAGATGAGAGACACATGGACAAAGTGGAAAGTACATTTTACACAAAAAAGTGTTTTTTGCTGGTCAAAGTAAAAAAGAAAACTTTTCTGGAATAATCATTTTTATGTTAAAGCAAAAGCACCCAGGTCTAAACTTATATATCATGCATGTTGGTGATATAGCTACCAATGTATAAAACCCATGTGAATCATTTAGCTAAACATTAGCCTGGAGCATTAAGCTGGCCATGTTTTGTCAAAAAGTGGCCATGGGGCAAGTTGAACCAATTCCTTGGGGTAAATTGAGCCAATTTTCTTAATGTGAATCACCATTCATATTTTTGTATTAAGTATTTGCTACTCAAATTATACTGAATGACCTTTAATTTGGATGTTTGCAAATGTTTGCAAATGTGCTATATTGTATTAACAATATTGCAAATATTATAAGGTTCTGAATAACAAACTTTATTTAATTGTCTTTATATTGTTTCAATAATAAATAAACAGATAAATAAGACTATTTGCAAAAGGGAAAACTGTTATTAAATTATTTTCAATAAGTGAATACATTATCTGTTCAAGTTTAAGCTCTTTACATTAAAATATCATGTGGTTCAATTTTGGATCAACTTACCCCTTACCTGGGGCAAATTGAGCCACATGACCAGTTTTTTTGAAAAGGTCATATTTTCATGGCCCTTTGAAATAGCTGCTTACTCATCATTGCAATTGATAGAGGACATCCTGAAATATGTGTAGATCATTAGATTTGACTGCCATCTCATTTTGCTTTGCTTCCAGGACAACTTAAGTAAAAAGTGGTTCATCTTCCCCCATCCTCCCCTATTGACCTGCTTGCCTAGAGAGAGAGAGTATGCGTGCATGCACAAGCGTGCACGCGTGTGGAAGACTGGGAGAAAGATGTGTCTGTGTACTTTAAATACTATCTATAGCCTAGTGTATAGTATATCCTTAATTGTTTACTAATTCCATGATTTTAACTTGAGTGAGGCCTGGTAAATATGTATTAGTATCCTACATGAATACATATCATTTTCTCTTTATGATTACCTGTTTATTCCCTATATAAGGTAAATACTTTAATACCGGTAATAGCTTGAGTGGTAAATATACCTTGGTAATACTAACTAGAGTGGTATTTATACCCTAAACGTGTGTGTGTGTGTGTCTTTGTGTATGTGTGTGTGTGTGTGTGTGTGTGTGTGTGTGTGTGTGTGTGTGTGTGTGTGTGTGTGTGTGTGTGTGTGTGTGTGTGTGTGTGTGTGTGTGTGTGTGTGTGTGCGTGCGTGCGTGCGTTCGTGCCCGTCCGTCCGTCCGTCCGTCCGTCCGTCCGTCCGTCCGTCCGTCCGTCCGTCCGTCCGTCCGTCCGTCCGTCTGTCCGTCTGTCTGTCTGTCTGTCTGTCTGTCTGTCTGTCTGTCTGTCCGTCTGTCTGTCTTGCTTAAAAGTAAGTGTGTATTTCTAAAAGTAAACCAACTCAAGTGTAATGTCTCACTTTATCCAGAGGTGGAGCCCTTCCTCATCTCAGCCAACGATGACAACCTGATGAGGATCAGGACGGCTCCAGCTCCACAGAGCTCAAACAGGTGAAAACCATTGGACATAATTAACAACACATCCTATAGTAATCCTATACAATATTCTACACGCACTGCTTTTGATCTGCTGGAATGTATTCCAGTCTGAGACTAACACAACTGCTGTGGTGTGACAGGACTTGAAGCGTGCAGTGTCTCTGGACTTTGACTATCAGCAGCAGCAGATCTACTGGATAGAGTTGACACAACGGTCCTCTTACATCAATGTCATGAACATCAACGGCAGTGACGTCCAGGTCAGTGTGACAACGACAACTATGAGGATGAATGCAGGATACTTGTTGTATTTATACTAGTAGTAGTACTCAGTGTACTTATAATACCCAGTTGGGCAGTAACGAGTTACTTGTTGTATATTACTGTAATATTATTATTTAACCCAGTAACGAGTACTGTAAGGTATTACTTAACCAAAAACATGTAATGTGTAAAAAAAAAAATAGCACATATTTCATATTTCTCAGAGTACAGTTGTGTTGGCTGCCTTTTGAAAACATTTAGTTTAAAAGGTCAAGAGATTTAAGTTAAATCTCTTGACCTTTTAAACTAAATTACAGCAGTTAAATACTTTAACTGCTGTAATTTATATAGATATCTACTGTACACAATGTGGAATATGCAGCACAAAAAGATGAGACTATTTTTGTTTTATATTATTCAGTTTGACTCAGTTTGATTCAGTATATTACTCTTGATATTGAGAACCACTGAGTTAGTGTACACACGCATGCACGCACGCACGTACCCCATGCAGCCCACACTCTAACTATCATAATGTAAGAATGACGTCGTGGTGAGTATATTCAGAGTGCATGTATGGTTCATTAACAGGTCATTCACGACACCTTGACCATCACACCACGCCCACGGGGTCTGGCTGTTGATTGGATAGGAGGAAACCTATACTGGACTGACCCTGTGCATCACACCATAGGGGTGTCCAAACTAAACGGGTCGTACCCAACAGTCCTGCTCAACACTGACCTGGACCAGCCATGGACCATAGCTGTGGATGTACGCTACGGGTAAGAACACTGTGGTGACATCATGAACCACACACTGAATGTATCAACCATCCTGTGAATAGGGCTGTCACGTTTACACTTTTACGTTGGTTAATTGTCACACAAATAATTGCTATTAACAAATTGAATTGTGTTTTTGACATTGAACATTAAAACACATGAATCAATTTTAATTTCAGATTGCTTTTAAGGCTTCGTAATCAAACATTGCACAGGACAGATTATGACAATAAATATACAAAGACATATACTGACATATTTAATAGTATACTTTCCAAAAGAATATGTTAAATAAATAAAGATACATTTAACACACACACACGCACACACGCACACACACACACACACACGCACACAAACCCACACACCCACACACACACACACACACACACACACGCACACACACACACACACACACACACACACACACACACACACACACACACACACACACACACACACACACACAGAAAACATTGTTCACTTTGTTATACTCTATTGTATGTTAAAGCAGTATTTGTACTACTTTAATCCTGCATGTTATAACAGTCTGACTCTTTGTATTTGGGGTTCTGTGTGTCTGTAGTTGTGAGTCAGGACCAGGGGGGCAGTCAGCCAGATATTTCGTGAAGCCTCATTTGAAATCGGTAGTTCATATAATGGCCTGTTGTGGCGCTGGACTGGACCCAAAAAGCCCCATAGCTCCATAGAGGCCCATGTATTTTGGCCCAACTTCACCTAGACTGTATTACCTTAATAAACATGGTCATGAATACTTTCTTCTTCCAGTCACTAGTTTAAAGTCTCATTTCTAATGTCATAATATTCTTTTTGGAAAATTATGGTCCCATTAATTAAAAAAATGACCATAAAGTCGCGTATGTTCTGAGGGGCGTGGCTACCGTTACAGTCTATGATCGGGATTCCCCTCCCACTCAAGAGTCTTCTCCTCCCACTCGAGTCAAAATAAAAACCAACGGAGAAGAAGGGGGGAAGTCCCGCCTCGTTGTCTGGGCAGCCAATGACCAGCTGGTACAAAACGGAGCCAGCCAATGGCCAGCTGGTACCAAACGGATCTAGAAAGATGGCGACTTACATCAGGAATTAGCATATTATTACAGGCTTCATTTTACGTTCATGTTAGACCCGGGGAACGCTTTGTCCATATTTTTTACAGTCTATGGTCAGGACAGCATCAGGTCTATTACTGTGTTTGAGGATCACATCTATTGGACAACCTATTCTTCTTATACGACCAGCTCCATCTACAGAGCCAACAAGACTCATGGTATCAACAAGACCAGAATCATCAGCAAGCTGAACAGTCCAAATGACATCCACATCTACCACCCCTCTAGACAACCTGAGGGTCTGTACCACCTGCTGTAACACTCATTATTACTCATGCATTATGTTTCATGTATGTTCATGTTCTTCTGTATTGTTGTATTAATTGATATGTTTTGAAACACACACACACACACACACACACACACACACACACACACACACACACACACACACACACACACACACACACACACACACACACACACACACACACACACAGTTTCGACAGTTTTCTAATAGCTCACGTTTCTGTGCCAGTGCCTCAGTGGTACTCCATATTTCATGTCAAGGACCCCCAGAATTACATATGCCACCGACCCCCATCTGAAAATATGTTGCTCCAGGGACCCCCCCGGAAGCAAAGATTTGAGTTAAAAACGTTTTAAGATTTGAATTTCACGATTAAAAGAAAATAGCAGACCTACTGTACAAGCTCGTAGCACGGCCGCGCTATGAGCTTGTAGATCTGCTTTTTTCAATAGCTAAATCATAACATAATGCTGAAAACACTAAAAGGGGTTCCCGCCCAAAATGGGTTAATACATGAATAAATGGAAGATTAAAAAAAGGAAATTTTAAAATTGTTCAATTTCACAATGCATCGCGGCGGGATGTGTTGTGAACTTGTAGAACAGCTGTTTTCATTATGAATACAGGTGTTCCTTATTATTGTTTTACTTACACACATCGGCGTGTCTCTTGGTTACAACAGGTTTATAAAGCACTGTTGTAACATGGTGTGTGTTCTCATATTCCTTACATGTGTTGCATGTTTTCTCCACCCTGCAGTGTCTGGTCATCCATGTCAGACCAACAATGGAGTCACCTGTGTCTGCTCTCACCTGGAGGAGGCTACAAGTGTTCCTGTCCCACCGACTCCTACTTGTCAGCTGACAACAAGCAGTGCATGTCCAACTGCACTGCCAGCCAGGTGATTCACCTCAGCTTCACTTGTGTTACTCTGTCTCATGTCTGCATTTGATACATTACTTCATTTTCATTTCATTTCGTTTTCAGTAAATTATGTTCCATGTTTGAAAAAAAGAGTAGGAAGAAGTTGTGTGTATAAAAAGTAACGTACAGTACCTATCCGGTCTTTCTTTGTTCATCTCAAACTACATCCGTCCCAGTGTTTACACACTCAGTGACTCACATTGAAAGCAATACAAACAACACAATACAGTCAGAATGATGCACCAAAACAAAACCTACAACTCCCGTACCAAGCTATTCTATTTAATATGTACATTTTAAACATTTGTTTGAACTCATTCCATTTCATACTTGTTTCTATAGAGGGTATGCGCGTGACATCATCGTACCTGGAAGTTATGCGGGAACGCCTGTGGTCAACTTTCAGCTATACCCCTCTCCCCAAAACTGGCTAAAAGAAAGGTGGACTCTGAAAACAGGGGTTTTCAAGTCAGGTAGGAGGCAGAGGGGGAAGTTGGAACCTCTGTGTGGCTGTAATGAAAGAATATTACCTAAGAAGACTATGATAAGAAATGAATGCAACTGATTTGATTTACTTTATCATTTTACTATGAAAGCAGTGCTTTGTGAGGATCATAGAACAGGAAACTGAGCGTAATAATAATGCATTTTCAGTTTGTAATGCATTTACTTTTTTGCCGTTTGCCTGGGACGTCCTCATGATCGGTGCCCATGTGTTGAAGCACAGTCCGGCCCTCAACTTGTACCAATTGTTTTATTTTGGCCCACTGTGTATTTGAGTTTGACATCCCTGATCTAGAACAATTAAGAGGCGAAACTCCTCAAATACTAAATCACCACTAGATGACAGAGCGGTAGCGCTGCCGCCATCACTCTATCTAATCTATTATTGCTTATCTATATGCTTTGTCTATGTTCAAACACGCATGTACACATGCACGGTCGCGCGCACGTGCATACATGCACGCGCACACATGCACCCTGACATTCACAATGAATATGATACGAATATGACAATTTCTGCTTTGAATTTCTGCTTTAAATAACTGAGTATGAATTGCGTGTGTGTGTGTGTGTGTGTGTGTGTGACCGGGGTCGGGGGTCAAGTGTTCTTTTTCTTTCTTTTTTTTGTGTTTGCATGATGGCCTTATTTATCTGTTAATGCAATGTTCTCCCTTGTATTACTGTTGTAATGTGATGTTGTGTTACGTGTTACAATAAGTGTTCTTGAACGTCCCCTTTATGCCCCTGATTACCTGTTCAGTGCCAGCCCTGTCAATGAATGGGGTGGAGCTCCACTGGCTCCAGCTATCCCTGATAGATGGCCTCCGCCTCTGTCTTTTTCCTGGGTTTTCATCAGGGGGGCAGTCAGACAGAAGCCACTAAGGAAATCGGGATATAATGGCCTGTTGTGGCGCTGTCATTGGGCCCAAAAAAAAAACCCATAGCCCCATAGAGGTCCAATGGTCCATGTATTTGGGCCCAACTTCACCTAGACTGTATTACCTTAATAAACATGGTCATGAATACTTTCTGCTTCCAGTCACTAGTTTAAAGTCTTATTAAAAAAAATACCATAAAGTCAAGTATGTTCTGAGGGGCGTGGCTACCGTTACAGTCTATGATCGGGAGCCAACCCCCGTTTGAGTCAAAATAAAAACCAACTAAGAAGAAGGGGGGAAGTCCCGCCTCGTTGTCTGGGCCAGCCAATGGGCCAGCTGGGCCCAAACGGATCTATTGTATTTACAATACAAGGACTGTCTGGCTTCATCTTACGTCCATATCAGACCCGGCGAACGCTTTATCCATATCTTTTTACAGTCTATGGTTTTCATATGTTGCCTGGTATAAAAACCTGAACCTGAGTGTCTTTTATATTGAAGTTAAGGTGGTCTTTACACGACAATGGTGTTCATAGAAAACGGCAAAATAAAGTATCGTTTGCTGGTGTCCCTTTAGACGAGAATGGTGTTTTCAGGAGGTGAAAACACAACAAAGTGAAACCACCTTCCAGAGTGGAAATCTTTGAGAACGCCGTTTTATCCCTTCTCCGTGTAAACAGGCAAAACAGTGAATCTGCAAAACGTATGACATCTGTCATCATGGCTCACGTTGGCTCACAGCGCATATGTTTATTACATTAATGCAGAGCCATACATGGGGGGGGGGGGGCGTGTCCTGATGGGAAAATCATGCATGTGCATATCACTTCACTGAAACCTCAATCTATTCTACGCTATAGAAATCTCACAAATCTCACAAAAAGACAAATCACATCTGAAAAATCACAGTGAGGGGCACTCTTATCATCATACATCATACTGTACAATGATGTCCATAGACTTCGCTGCCACATGACTTCACGTGGTAGTGCTCTAAGAAACATTAAAAGTCCACAGACTTGGCTGCCTCATGACGTCAGGTTTACTGCTCTAAACAAACATGAGCTGCCACTCTATATTTCAAAAGTGCTCTAAACAAACATTTAAAGTCCATAGATGGATTTTAAAGGCGTTGGAGGGACCATGCAGTGCCCCTTCAAATCAACGCATCTGTAGATGGTAATTTTACAAGACTGCAGTAATCCAAATGGTTCTCAACATTGGCTCAGGGGGACCACCATAGGGGTCCAAATTAATCCTTAAAGGGTCTCGAACTCTAAGGGCTGATTCATACTCCGCTGTTTCGGCGCTGTAGTGCCGAAATGATTTCGGCTCGTCAGACATTTTCAGTAGCACCGAAGAGCCGACTTTAGGACGGTACCCGTCCCCCCAAACCTCAAATGACGTCACATTGTAGGCTCTACAGAGCCGAACCGACTTTTATTCGGCTATAAAATACGAGTATGAATCGGCCCTAAGAGCGTAAACATGGGTGCTTTTGGTTCTACATAAAATAAAATAAAAGTATAAAACATGTGAACAAAAATGTGTGCAGTTCTATTTGAGACATCAGGTGGTGACCGGTTACAATGGCTTTCCATCCTTGTAGTTCAGAGTCACACTAGGAAAACCAAAAACAAACAATATGGGCCCAGTGTGAAGCGGTGGCTTTCATTGAGCCATGTGCATCCTGAAGCTGCATGTGTCTCTCCGGGTAATGCATGTCTTCCCGGTAAGCAGTTGGTTGAGGTATTTCTTATGGCAATAATAATAATAGTAGTAATTCAAGATTAAAAGGCCAGATATGCTGCTCTAGTGTGTGCTGTGTCATGTGTCACGCATGTGCCGTGAGTGTGTCCTGGGTCTCTTTTGGTTGTAATAAGTTGCAGGTGTTCATTCTACTTGTAGACATGTAGCTGCAACTGTACAGACAGACATAGTCTCTTGTTGAAGTGGCCATTAAGCACTGCTTTTAAAAAAAAAGAGAAAAAGACTGAGACCGGGTGTGTACAACTTGAACCACCAGGCCTGTGGTCCAGAAATCCCTTGGGTGTCTTTTGTTAGTCTAACATTTTAACTCACTCTGCGCCATTAGCGCCTTTTGACACCTTCCGGTCCAAACTTTTGACACCTTTTTAAATACGTGTCCTCATCCTGTACACACTCATACACTCCGGTAACTGTCCGATGGAAAAACAACAACAAAAAAACAAAACGGAAATGAAAACTCTGCTGGCTTATGCTGTCTATATTGGAACGCAGATCTTAGAATATCTCGGATTCTTCTTTTTCGGCGCTGTAGTGCCGAAATGATTTCGGCTCGTCAGACATTTTCAGTAGCACCGAAGAGCCGACTTTAGGACGGTACCCGTCCCCCCAAACCTCAAATGTCGTCACATCATACACTCCGGTAACTGTCCGATGGAAAAACAACAACAAAAAAACAAAACGGAAATGAAAACTCTGCTGGCTTATGCTGTCTATATTGGAACGCAGATCTTGGAATATCTCGGATTCTTCTTTTTGGCTGAAAACGAGCTTGATTTCTCGGCTCGTTTCTCTAAACGATATGATCCTCGGTATACAAAATGTATGTTTTCGTTGAATTAAATAACAATCAAGGCAACTTCAAACTATAGAGTCTCAGACTGGGCGGCAGTCCTGGAGTACCTTGTTCAGACACCAGATGGGGGTGTTGGCGGTCAATGTTAAATGCACAAATAACAACCAAGTCACTGTAATGTCTGTTGTTTTCTTTCTGTGTTGTGTGTCTTAATAATAATCCCATATGGGATGGTCCAAAATGGTGGCATGACACGAAAATAAAAATGTCATTCATTCATTAATTTATTCATTCATTTATGTATTCATAAAGTACACTGGAAATGGTTCCAAGTTTCCCAACAAAAAAAAACGTAAAAAAGAAGAAAAGAAAAGATAGAAATAACTGATCTGCAAACACAACGGATGGCAATGAAATGTGTTTGGAGTTTGTGGTTCAACAATGTTGTGTTCTGACAAAAATAACTGTTAGGTAAGGTGGAAGCATTTGAAAATAACACGCCCTTCACCCACAGCCTTCACACCCTTCACCCACAGCCTATCAACCAGGGCTCTGATTGTAGGTGAGCAGAGCTGCTTGGTTTCTGCTGCTTGTGCTAATCTCCATCACCTCTCCATAGTGACTGGTCTTATCAATCATAGTCTCTCAAATGGGGCTACTGGTACTTTTGGGGTACTCTTTAAACGTTAAATACATACATTAAATAAAAAATGTTCTGATATTGTTAAGAACAATTTATCCCACGTTCATTAAAGAAAATCACACTCGTATGAAGTTGAGGGGCGCTCTTATCAACATACATCATCACATTCCGGCCATTCACTTTTGGCGTCCTCACTTTTCTGTCCTCACATTCCGTGCTCAGCCAATCAAATCATTGCTATGGGGTACACACAAAGACACAACACTGGGCATATAGGGCGCCCCTCAAAAAAAAAAAGTTGAATCCTGAAAGTGTCAATATTTTCGATATTAAAAAAAGAAGCTTGTTGCGGGGCAATCTGGTCCGGCCGAGCGTCCTTTAGCCAGGGCTGGGGCAAATATGAAAACAACTCATGGCTGACGGCATCTCCTGTTATTCTGCACCATACCAAAGTCACATTTTGACTACAGTGGAATATCAATGGTCTTTTAATGTCAGTGTAGCCAGATGTAAGCCACTCATCTGTGCTGTCAACAAAATAATAAAAATTATGCCTTTTCTCCACATGCATGCACTGTATTGCTACTAAAGTCACAGTCCGATCAATCGTCTTTTGTTTAAATGGTAGACGGGTGTGAAAAGGTCTCTACACAAATTATAATGAATTAAATTAAAATGAAAAGATAATAATCATAAAGAAAAATATGTTCTTTGCCCCGTTCATTTCAAAATGTATTACTTACTTACTTACTTCAGTGTTCTTTATGCTGCACATACTCTTCTGGGGGAAGAGCCTGCTTTTTCCTCCCGGTGGAGGCTCCTCACTGACAGGTGAACCAGTAGTATACAACAGTATGTCCTCCCGGTGGAGGCTCCTCACTGGCAGGTGAACCAGTAGTATACAACAGTATGTCCTCCCAGTGGAGGCTCCTCACTGGCAGGTGAACCAGTAGTATACAACAGTATGTCCTCCCGGTGGAGGCTCCTCACTGACAGGTGAACCAGTATAGGGTACAACAGCATTGTCAATACAGAAATGTATGTGTGTGGAGGAATACTTTGGCATAATGACTCAATTGGGGGAAAGGGGCTTAAAAAAATGATTTGGCTATAAATACAAAATTATAATTTAAAATACTTTATTTTTCATGCCATGAACCATGTTGTGTTGTACAAGCAGATATTAAAGATTCATGGGAAATATCGGTCCACCACTGCAGAGTCCTGGCTCTAATCCACAGCAGTGCATCCGGCCTGGCCGGGCGCAAACACTTGAGTGTCTCCCTAGGGAGATCCGTCCCACTGGGAAGAGACCCCGGGGATCACATCTCCACGCTGGCCTCGGGTCACCTCGTGATCCGACCCCCCCCCCAGGAGGAAGTGGCTAAGGTCTGGGTCACTGCTCTCCGCGACCCGACTCTGGTTGAATATGGATGGATGGAAGCTCGATGGGGAGGGTAATATTCGTCGCTGCAAGTACTCGTAATGGCTGGGGGGGGCGGAAGAGTAGGGGGGAAATGCTGCTTCCTCCCGTTGGGGGCTCCTCAGTGGCAGGTGAGTCAATAGGATAGAACAACATTGGCAAATAGTGGAAGGAATCTACTACTAAAACTACACAAACTACATTTGGGTTAAAAACTAAATGGTTAAAAAATAATACATTTGTATGTTTGGGCCAACCCTGGCCCAAAAAGCACATGTTTGCTAACATACCTTGCCAGAAGACACCCATGATAATATTGAGTTAGTCATAGCACCACCTACTGGCAACAGAAGGAATATCTCGACATCACTGGTAAATTGGTTGCTTACAGGTCTGTAACTCTGAAAGGGTACAAATGGAATTTGTACACGCCCCAGTTAGATTACTTATACAAAAAAATCATATGAAATGTGGGTCAGCGGGTGCTCATGCATATCAAACTGAGGGTCCTTAAATCACTAGCTTAAACTGTATACCTACAATATAGTTCTGTTTAGCATCAAAATAAAAATACAATAATCTTTCCCCCCTTCTGGCAACAGAACAGTTGTATAAAGTCTACATGGTCACCAAATCATTTCGGTTGTAGCGTTTGTCTTGTGTTAATTATGTCCTGTTGCACGTCGACCCAAGTGACTCTGGTTCAACTGGTTCAATTCAACGGCTCAAACCACACCAATGGGTCGCCTATGCAACTCCTCGCAAACCGTTTGGTTGCAAGGAGTTGTATGGCGACAAGTAGAAAGTCCCCTACGGAATTTGAGCGCCGTCGGGGTTCGAGTCGACCGCCGCTTCTCCCGGCTGCGCCTGATCGTCGCTGATGTCTTCGACCACCGAGATATCCCTGTCACCCTGCCTGGGTTCCGCGAGGTGCAGCCCGATGAAGAGGTGATACATACCTGCTCCCAGAAGTCCACCCAACATCGGTCCCAACACGGGGACCCAGAACCAGAACTTTATCTTAGACTTAGGATTATAGAAGACGTTCCAGACATCTGAGTTCCCTTCCACTTCCGCTTTCGATCCCCATCCCGCGCAGAAGGTGAACAGCCTCGGCCCCAGGTCCCTCGCGGGGTTGATGGCGTAGCCGGAGTTTAGGTGCTGGGACACTCCGATGCCCAGGACGACCAGGCTGATGCTCAGGGCCTCCAGGAACCGTTTGGAGATTATGTAGGCCGGCGGCGCCGCGTCGTCAACGTCCTTCGGAACGCCCATATTCTTCCTGTCGGTGATGGCCAGGACCATCATGGACAGGCAACCGGTTGCACAGATCTGCTCTATGAAGCCATTCAAGTAATCGAGATGTTCACCGGGATACGTTGCAAATATGCCCGCCGTGTCCATATCTGGATAAATAAGCCTGTTTTTGCTTCCTGGGTTACGATACATAATAGCATCATTATACACCGTATAGACAGCCATCGCTCCGAAAAATGCGCCCAAGAGTTGTGCGGTCACATAGTACAGAAACTTCCACGCGGGCAGCCTGCGCATGATCACCATGGGAAGGGTGATGGCGGGGTTCAAATGGGCTCCCGACGTTTCGCCCGAGAGGAATATGGCCATCATGGTTCCCAAGGCAAAGCCCAGGTTGATGCTCAGGATGTCGGCCCTCTGCAGAGAGACTGGTTGGGTCGGAGGATAGCTCAGCACCGCCTGTGCCACGGAGCCACATCCGAAATAGATCAATATGAACGTGCCCAGAAACTCGGACAGCATCTCTCGCCACACGCCGTGGACGGCCTTGGGAGAATGTTTCCTCCTGAACTCTGCATATTTCACACCTAATGTCATCTTGATTCGGTCTGAACAAGCCATCGCCTTTACCGTGCTTTTATACTCACCCACCCGTTGACTTTGATGACGTCACGTCACCCTCCCCCCCAAATCCCTGCCATTGGCTGTGGTCGGCCATTGTTCATTTGGCAACCGAGCCAATGAGCTAGCGTACAGCAGTGGTCCTCAAAGTGGGGCCCGTAGGCCCTGGGGGGGTCCTTGATGGGGGTTTCCACAGGGTCCCCAGCTAAATGATTGGTAACCGAACAATAGAACCCATTTGGTTCTATGTGTAGACACTCTCAGGCCCCTTTTCCACCTAAAGAACTTTGGTTCTATATATTTTTTTATATCACATCTGCATCTTCCAAGCTGAATAGTGATACGCCCACTTTGGGTCCCACTTCAGCGGAGAAGTATTGTTTTGCTTCCGGTTCCAAACCTACTTAAAGGAGCATTCAATGATTTGCGTGATTTGGAAAGAAAAAAAAGATGTGCACATGCACGCACTACAGTGGGGGGGACATGCGACAGGCCAACAGCACACACACCAAGGCCCGCCCCCGCTCGATCATGATTGGCGGAACTAAGGCCCCTCTCTATCCTGATTGGATGAAGGCTGGGCCACCTAGCCAAAAACGAAACCTATGGTTTTTTGACCCCCAGGGGTTAACTGGGGACAGGGAGGAACTCCTTATGTGGTCAACACACTCTATAGTAGGGTGGATTATCACAAAAAAAAAAAAAGATATTTGAATTAAGTTGAAATCACTGAATATACCTTTAAAGATGGAGTGCTGTGATTTTTTCCACCTAAGGTATTATGATTATGAGGAAGGTTGTTTTGTTTTTGTATTTTATTTATTCAAAAAGGTGTACACACAGAAAGTTTTAAAATTATGTTTTCTACGTGGCCACACCCAGTTCATTAACTTTTCTTTGCCGATAGGTGGCAGGCATACGCACACCTAAGGAATGCCACGTGTCCACCGTAACTCTACGATCCTTGTTTCCTTTCCGGGTTATTCAGGAAGGTCGGAGCTTATTTTGGCATTAGCTCAGACCCTTTAGCTATCATTAGTTAGTTAGCTAGTTAGCTATCATTACAACCAGTTACATTTGCTGAGCGATGTAAGGTGAATGTAACCTGCCATAGCAAAACGACATCATTGGTGTAAATGACGAGTTAGCCCCGCCCTCCTGCCTGCACACAGCCATACACATCACAGCAGACATGCGCAGACAACACCCTCCATGGTCTTGTGGATATTCTGTAAGTTTGTTTTACTTCTACATTGTTTAATTCCTTTTTAGGACTGTATGCTCTAGTGAACTATTGGAGATAGATACAGCTAGCAAAATCGTTCATCTTACGGTGGACATGTGTGCCTGAAAAGGAATCTTTGAAATGTTTCATAGTTTTAGAAATATAGTGCTTTCAGAGAAATGTACAATGTGGCTCAATGGCAGACACTGGCACGTCAAAAAAGCACTTTCACCGAGAAACTCCATTCAAACTTTTTGTAATTCAGCTTACTGTGGAGACACATGCTGGAACTTTTTACTTTGAAAATGTTTGTAGTTTCTGAGTTATTCATCATTTTTGAGGATTTGAAAAAAAGACGAAAAGTGAATTTTGACTTTTTTTCAAATCCTCGTTTTTCATTATTTTGGACCATGGGCTAGCCCATATCGTACGGCATACTATATTATGCAGTTTTTCATCATTTTTGAGGATTTGAAAAAAAGACGAAAATCACTCCGAGACGATGGGCTATAGCCCATATCGTACGGCATACTATAGCATGCCGTTTTTCATCATTTTTGAGGATTAAAAAAAAAGACGAAAATCACTCCGAGACGATGGGCTATAGCCCATATCGTACGGCATACTATAGCATGCTCGTTTTTCATCATTTTTGTCCATGGGCTATAGCCCATATCATACGGCATACTATATTATGCAGTTTTTCATCATTTTTGAGGATTTGAAAAAAAGACGAAAATCACTCCGAGACGATGGGCTATAGCCCATATCGTACGGCATACTATAGCATGCTCGTTTTTCATCATTTTTGTCCATGGGCTATAGCCCATATCATACGGCATACTATATTATGCAGTTTTTCATCATTTTTGAGGATTTGAAAAAAAGACGAAAATCACTCCGAGACGATGGGCTATAGCCCATGGTCTCGGAGTGAATTTCGACTTTTTTTGAATCCTCGTTTTTTATTATTTTTGACCATGGGCTATAGCCCATATCGTACGGCATACTATATTATGCAGTTTTTCATCATTTTTGAGGATTTGAAAATAAGACGAAAATCACTCCGAGACGATGGGCTATAGCCCATATCGTACGGCATACTATAGCATGCAGTTTTTCATAATTTCTGAGGATTTGAAAAAAAAACGAAAATCACTCATAGTAATATGCATACTTTTTCTCTCTATCTAGCTCTCATGATGCTATGTTATTATTATTATTTTTGTTAAGAACCAGTTTGTTCATTATTATTCTCCTGCCACTCGATATAGATGTGGCGGGTTAAGAGTGAGGTGAATAGATATATAATTTGGTTTTTCATGTCATTCACCAGTTTGTTCTTTGTTTTTTTCTGTTTTACAGACACGGACTGCTGGGGGGGGAGTCGCGGTCGGGAGACAAGCGGAGAATTTCAAAGCCCACAACTAGGAGGGAGAGTCCTCTCTGCGTGGAGGTCTCGGAAAATTGTTTGTGGTTGATTGTGGACTTCGAAATTCCATTCTTGTATACAAGGTTTGACACTTGATCCCGACCCCCCAGCGCAGATCCGTCTAAATTCACTGGTTAGGCCCAACCCCAGAACAGTCTAACTAGTTGCCCATAGATTTCCCATTTGGAACAAATTTATTACATTTTTGTTTTCATGTTTATGTGGTTTATGTTGTTGTTGTTTTTTTTCCTTTCCTGTTGGCTAATTTCCGCTTTCCAAGCTATGTTTAATCACCTCCAATTGATTACGAGTTACATTATTGTTGATTTCATTTGATTTAATAAAAAGGTTTTAGTCATTCTATTTCATTTGATCTGAGAGCCCATTACATATAGAGTATTTGAACTGATTTATCCCATTGTGGGACAATCTAAATTTCATTCCATTATGATTCAATAACCCACATCATATTTTGGTTATTTTAAATTTCATATTTGGTCATATTTCCCCTAAATTGCCATTATAGGAACATCTCCTTCTCCATTTTATTATTTTGGTTTTTATCATCATGAGTTTGATTGGACTAGGCATTAATTCACCCCGGAATCGACTTGATTCTATATCTGACCTGTATATGGTACTAAGGGACTCCCAAAGACATTGTTGCGACATCGCGCTGGAGCGCATGAATAATATCACCATCGGAATACCCCGTTTCCCCTCTCCAAGCTCTTGAACCTTGTGACGCCATATCAGTATCGCCCACATGTCTGTTTGCAGAGATCGAGTGTATCTGTGAACCTGTGTCTTTATGGGGGGGGGGGAGGGGCGAAGAATCAGAGTAGTCCGCTCTGACCACGAGCTGGTTGACTGTCCAAAAGAACTCTCGCAGATTCAGTTCAGACAACGAACTGATGGCGAGACAGAAGAACTGCTCTAAAAATGAACACTCATGTGGTCAAATGACACATCTCGCCGGCCAGGAGGCTGCATCTGTTGCTGGGTATGGTTGCCAACCCTGAAGACATCCTCTTCATCACCATCATAATCATCAAGAGAGAAAAGCCATTCTTTCTCTTTCCCACAGTACCATCTAAATAAGGATTGTATGCCTAGTAAAGTTGAAATCATTGTGTTTTTTATTTTTCATTGTTCCTGTTGCCATTCTGTTCCATTTTGATCCATAGTATAAAGTAAAGTTTCCCCTGAGGATTTGATTTTGTCAAAGGTCACATGACCCTTCGCCCATAAAATGCGATGGGTTTGATAGATAATTTTGTATATATTTTATGGGTGAATGGCCCTCTGACCTTTTGACCTTTTAATCTGGTTGCCCTGTGTAGTGACTTCACGCTGTCTTATGGCGTTTAGTTAGTAAGAATTATTATTGCACTGTCTGTCTAGAGCCCTACATGTATCTGACCTTGAAGGCCATGCAGGCATTCTCTTATCAGCTCGCCGAGACTGTATGCCATAGACAATTTATCCTTTAAAGCCGAGCCAACCTCTGTGCTCTTCCGGTTTAGGGTCGGTGTTTTTCCATCTAGTGACTTGAATTCTGCCACGTCTACTTTGTACCATTCTCCATTTTGTATTGACGAAGTATATATACTGTCTCCCATTTTGGAGACGGTAGAGAGAAACCAACCACCAACCAGACCCCTCTTGGTCTGGTGCAATTTGATTGTAAATTATGCTGTATGTGAATCTTGTTCTGTCTCTCTGAAACAATATATAAAAAATGACTAAAAGCCTCATTTTGATATGGATGTCTCTCCTTGGGTGGACTCAGGTAACATTTTGACATTTATTGGGTAATCCTCCTGATGTAACAGTGTTTATAATGGCTATTTACTTAAAGTATCCTGGTAAAAGCTAAAGTTAAGTATCTATTGTAATTGGATTACCTCTCCTAAAAGTATTTTGAGAGTTCCGGTGCATTTTGGCTCTCTGCGCCGGAGCGCTCTCAGCTCTCCAGCTCTCAGCTATCGAAGCTTGTCATTGATCATTCTTAGTCTTCTTTATTTTAAATTATACAGTCCTTTCAAAGCTATCATTATTAAAGATGGATTCTATTTAAAAATACCCATCAGTAGGCCTACTTCAGTAAATGTAGTGATTAACTTCCCACCGGTTTAGTTTAGCTTGTTTGCATCTCAAAAAGGACCAACCCAATCCTCATAGTCTTGTCCATTTAGTGTCACAATAAACAACAAAAAGTCCTTCTAACAACTCTAATGTTTAAACAATAGAGTTAATGGTGGATAAAAACCTTACCTTTCAGCCCCAAACACTCCATGCGTCTCCATTTTAAACCTAAAGCTAAACCTAAAGCTACAGTATCCGGGTCTGTTGAACCATGTCATTGGAAAGTCCGTCGGTCATTGGTTGGTTCCGTCAGAGTGAATGGATCATCTCATCCGCTGCAGCTGTGTGTGTGGACTTACACGCACGCATGCATGCACGCACGCACGCACGCACACACGCGCACACACACACACACACACACACACACACACACACACACACACACACACACACACACACACACACACACACACCACAGGCGAGTGGAAGTAGGCACCCTGCATGCACTCAAAAACGTATTATATTAAATTAAATTAATATCATGAATAAATTATGAACGATTTATTGATTAAAGAACCCTGAAAGAAGAGATATATAAACATAGCCTACTCTGTTGTAAAGTATAGGAAGTAATACATACATAGATAAATAGATCAGACAGACAGACAGACAGACAGACAGACAGACAGACAGACAGACAGACAGACAGACAGACAGACAGATCTAGAATGGTTTGGACATACAGCAAATTAAATATATATTTGATTGTTCTTTATAGCAATTTTATGTTTCATGCATTTTTATTTTATTTATTCATAATTATTTGAATAAATGGTCACATTTTACTTTGAAATGATGTGTAGTTTTTGAGCATTTTAAATTAAACGCCCAATGCATATTTTGCCAATGGCAATAGCACAAACCTCGGCACGCTATACTAGTCCTACATACTTACACCTAGAAACCCCATTCAAACTCTAATATGTTCATCTTAAGGTGGACTGCATGTTTGCCTGAAAACAAATCTCTGAAATGTTCCATAGATTTAGAAATATAGTGCTTTAACATTTGAGGATTTATAATGGGGGTCATCCCAGTCATGCTTCACACTTTCTTGCAAAATATGTAAATGATTCAAATAAAATATACACAATATACAAAACATGGGGTCAGTTTCCTTCAGCCCATGGCCTCGGAGTGATTTTTGTCTTTTTTTTCAAATCCTCAAAAATGATGAAAAACGGCATGCATAGTATGCCGTCTGAGGCCATGGGCTGTTTATCTCTAGACGTTTGAATGCTTATTAACCACATTGGAAACAAGTCTCTGGCTCTTCTCATTATTTATTTTGCTTTTCGTACACAGAGAGCACAGTTTCTCACTGGGTACAGAGCCTGCCTGGGAATCAGGAGGCCACAAGTTCAAGTCCTGGCTCTTACATAGTGTCCCAAAATCATGAAAAAATGACATACTATAGTATGCTCTCTGAAACCATGAACTATAGTAGGCCTGTTTCGTGATTTTCATCTTTTGTTCAAATCCTCCAAAATCACGAAAAACGACATACTATAGTATGCCGTCCGAAACCAAATATGAGACATGTATAATGGGGCTCAATGTAAAAAAATCACTTTCACCTTTCATGGCAAATCACTTCACCTAGAAACTCAATTCACACTTTTTATAATTCAGCTTACTGTGGAGACACATGCTGGAACTCTTTACTTTGAAATGTTTTGTAGTTTCTGAGTTATTTAATTTAAATGCCCAATGAATTCTCAATGGCAATAACACAAACTCTGGCATGCTACTATAGTCCTACTGTAAACCTAACCTTAGCCTTTAAGCTCAGTCTTTGAACACACCATTGAACTTTAGGCCTGCCTAGGTAACTTAAACAATTTAGTTTGAATCTTAGCCAACGAAAAATTAACACTGGCATAAAAGAAAAACAAAATCACACCGTGTGACGTGAGGGGTGCTAATATATTAAAGTCTAACTCATGTTGACGGTGCCAACACAAACATTAAACGCCATTAACAATACAGAGACAATATGACGTAATGAGGTACATTATAATGTACATTTTCCCTTCATTGTCAATGGCGTTTACAAAACAAACATTGAACTAAAGACAAACATTAAACCTTTATATAGGAGGGGCATGGCGCATAGCGCCCATCAAAAAACATAATTGCCCAGAGTCTTCTTCAACAAAAATGGCTATAAAGCAACCATTCTGTTCTTTTTACATACAATTACATGGTACAAAACACTGAAGTCCCAGAAACCTAACCCTAGCACCAGTAAAACTATAGCCCTACTTAAACCTAACCTTAACCCTAACCCCAGTAAAACTATGTCCGCCTGGGAGCCAATCAGACACCTATAATGTTGGTGGGATCCATAACAACGCTTCTTTGACAGCAGTCCTACAGGAGAAGAAAGGAGAGGAGGAGAGGATACATTATGGCAGACATGCATGTGTGTGTGTGTGTGTGTGTGTGTGTGTGTGTGTGTGTGTGTGTGTGTGTCCTGTACACACTGTACAAACAATCACACATCAGCCATTCATAAGGTTGGTTTCCATAAGGCCACAACACATGAGACTTTGTTCAAAGGAACACCATCTCCTTTCCCATTCATACTAATAAGAACTAGAAAAAGTGCCCTTCTGGGCACAGGTCTCCACCAGGATTCTTCCTCAGCCTAGTGGGAATATGCGTGCACAGTTTCATCGCAATGGGACGCTGCGTTGAGGAGTTGTGGCGATTTGTATAAAGCGGGCTACTCCTGAAAACTGTAGGAGCCAATCGTGGCCAATCAGGATGGAATATGAGAAATCAAACAAACCTGTCTTGATCACATGACTATGGAGATCATTAGTACCGATTTGCGTGATTTTTTGATAAAATCTGAAGGAGTAATAATAGAAAATGTGTTTTACATATGTCGGCCTCCTGGTGGCGCTATAAAGAGCAGATGTGAAAAATTCCAGACAAAGGTTTTTCCTTGGCCTCTAGGGAGTTGGCATACAAAGTTATCCACAGATCCATGCAGTTAGAGGTAAAAACACTTTTCGGCCAGTTATAGCGCCACCTTGAGGCTGAGTTGAAATTGTTCATGTGGCATTTCGTCCTCGGCCTAGTGGGAATGTGGGTGCACAATTTCACGGAAATCACGCGATGTGTTCATGATTTGCAGCATTTTGTTTGAAACTGAGCACTCCTGTGAACTTTGGAAGCCAATCTTAACCAATCAGGATGGAGTGTGAGAAATCTGAAAGACCATTTTGGTTGAATGGCTCTAGAGAGACTGTGTACCAATTTGCGTGATGTTTGGACAAAATCTGTAGGTGTACTGTGCAAAAACTTGTTTTGCACAAAGCGGCCTCCTGGTGGCGCTATAACAGGCCCTTCTGGAAAGTTTGGGGCAGAGGTTCATCGTTGGCATCCAGGGAGTGTGTGTGCAAAATTTGGCATCGACCGGGTTAACGGTGGCCGAGATTAGCTGCTCACGGACACACGGACGGACACACACACACACACACACACACACACACACACACACACACACACACACACACACACACACACACACACACACACACACGGACGGACGGACGGACGGACGGACGGAGTGCAAAACATACTCTCCCCCCATGCCTTCGGCCTGGTGGAGACAAAAATTATTTGGAGGCAGGATGAAATAAGTTTCGGAGAGAGCTTAAGGTTTAACAATTATTTTAGTAGGTATATAGTCAATTTACATAGAGAATGTGCTACAGGTTCAGAATATTATTTACATCAATATAATTTAGAATAATCAATTGTTGATTCCAAATGAATCACCGAAGCTGAGCTGAACTCCGGAACTGAACTGAACTGAACTCCTCTTCACAGTATTGTTCCAGGCTAAATACTGCAGATCACGTCAGATTGGTTGATATCAAGTTCATTGGCTGGAGATGTTTCATGTCCGCAATGTCAGATGACAAAACCAGTGTTGGCGCTCCCTCATTAGTCCAACGCCTAGATGATGAGGATGGCGCTCATGTCCTCTGTCCCGCACAGGGATGCCCATTGAAGCCTGGAGAGCGGCAGCGCCTAGGCAGGCGTTACCAGGCAACCTGTAGATAACTTCTTTCCATGCACCAAGTTACTAGGCCAAGGTCAAACTAGACTGATAACACAGCAGCTGCATATCAAATTAAAAACAGCGCCTACAGTATTGAAAGTTTGTGGCTGAAGGCAGACCCCATGGAGACTGAATAAGGAGTCAACAAGATATTAAATGGGACAGATGAAAACATATTTTGACCATAAACATATGAATGACATGACATTATAAGGAGAACAACAGGCAGTAGGTTAAGAGTAAAATGATGATCTGGAGCATAAGGTGACAATTATGAATCCGGCCTGGGTCAAAGTTCAGGAGAATATGAGACCTTGACCATTGGACATTAGTTTGTAAACAAATAAGACGCTTTTTATCTATCAACATTGAAAAATATATTCTGGATGTGACACTTACAAGCCGAAATAGCGCAGTTGGTAAGAGCATTAGAATGAATATTTAAAGGTCCCTGGTTCAATCCAGGCTTTCGGCAGTTGAAATGCTGTACAGAAAATCCTATGACTCTTAGGCTGATCTCACATAAAACAAACAAAAAAGCAGTGTGAATTGTCTGGACCCAGTGGCTCAGTGTGTTAGAATGCTGCCACATGATCGGGAGATGGTGAGTTCAAACCCCAATTCCAAATATTGCCAGAATGTAGATCTGGGAAGGCCGGATTCTGTAACTACCGGTAGATCATCAACCAATTTACCTAAGAGAGTATTCTTTTCATAAGGGGCCCAATGTAAGAATTCCTTTATTAACCTAATCCTTCAATAAAAAGTGAGTTTTGTTAACCCTATAGAACACTAACCTTATATTTGTGTAATTTTCATAATGTTGCTGTTGTCTGAGGTGATGTCTGGTTGTTGGCTGATCCAAGATTTGGGTCACACTCACAAGGTGGCGGTAATGCACCAACAACTGGATGCCAACTGCCGTAAAACAAGAAGAAGAAGAAGAAGAAGAAGAAGAAAGCCATTTTGACAGAATGGTGTTCACTGTTCACTGTTCACCAAGCATGGTAGGCCAAAATGTTTGTTGCAGCTGATGCTGCCACTGGCTTTTGGTTGTTTTAGCACTTTATTCTGTGTCAACATTAATGTCTTCAAATGAGTTGACCACAAATGAAGTGCTCTGCTGCTGTGTCTATAGAGACGTGGAGATACCGGTAAAAAGCATACATGTGTTGTACATTCTACCTGTATCTGTGTATTTAAATGCACTTTTAGTTTTGTAATATCACTGTCTTTTCTTGTAGCTGTGGTGCTGTTGATGTTCCCGGCCTTGCCCTCGCATTGATTGTGCTGTAGTATCACTGCAAATCAAAGTAGTTTTTTTGTTTATACCAGGGCTGGCAACTAATGTGTTTTTCCGTTTCCTTAACCCATTTAGACCTGAGAACAGATTTTACAAATGTCTTCTAAATCATGACAGATTTCTGAAAAAACTGTTTCTATGTCAGTGGTGCTCAAACTATTTCATGTCAAGGACCCCCAGAATTATCTGTATTTGGCTGTGGACCCCCACCTCAATATATGGTGTTCCAGGGACCCCCCCCCCCCCCCCAGAACGATATATTTGAGTTAAAAATGTTCACTGTGAAAGAATATATATAAGATTTGCACACATTTTCAAGATTTTTCAAAAATCGAAGACCTACAAGCTCGTAGAGCGGAGGTTGTAGATCTATTTTTCAACAGTTAAAGTTTAAAATAATGGTTAAAGTGGTTAAAAGCTATAAGGCGACACCGATGCGACCCCATGGTCTAAATGGGTTGAGGGGACCAGTCTTTTTATGTTGTTGTTAAATTGAGTTATCCATTTAGTTTGTATAGGCAGTTACTGTAGACATTTGAGTTGTTTTCTATACTGGCACGTTTTAATTGTTTTCTCTAATCTGTAACAATCTGTTACCTTGTTCACGGCCGGGTCCGCCCTGCTGCACACGACTTTCCTCTGTTGTTGGGACCTTTGGGTGTTTATTGGTGTGTATGTTTACCTCCACTGCCTTGACTATACAATAACTATTGTATTGTTGGATAAACCTGAAGCCAATCCCTAAATAGGCTATTTAAAGTTTAAGTCACGCACTAGAGGGTTTACAGGAGGTATAATACATTGAGTTGTCCCCTTTTCTTTCCCCAATATAATTTCGGTATAATAGTTGGTGTCCTCGGTACGACCCGCCCTTTCATAGGAGAGCTAATTATAAACTTGTCACCTTATTATCTTATCTTGCCTGCCATTTTTTATATACTGTGTAGCCACATTAAAGTAGATTTGTTATATTGTGCACGCACGCGCACGCACACACACACACACACACACACACACACACACACATTACTGCTTGTTTGGGATTTTGCTGTGGTTACTTATTTACTTTGTTATCATCAGTATATCTTTTAACTTTTATTTTAATTTTTTACGTGTAGGGCACAGTTTATGGAAACCTCGCTCAATGTCTTCGCTACTCCTGCACAGCAACGACCCACTGCGCAGACAGAGCACCAAGGACCCACTGCGCAGACAGAGCACCAAGGACCCACTGCGCAGACAGAGCACCATGGACCCACTGCGCAGACAGAGAACCAAGGACCCACTGCGCAGACAGAGCACCAAGGACCCACTGCGCAGACAGAGCACCAAGGACCCACTGCGCAGACAGAGCACCAAGGACCCACTGCGCAGACAGAGCACCATGGACCCACTGCGCAGACAGAGCACCAAGGACCCACTGCGCAGACAGGATGGACATCACAGTGAGTACCACTCGGCACCCCCTGCTCTCTCTCTAACCGTGCACAAACACCCAGCATCATATTTTATATTCAGTGGTGGAAGAATTAAGTACAAGGATGATTTACTTGACCCATTCAGGACGGGAACCCGCTACGAGCTTGTAGACCTGCTATTTGTTTTGAATGGTGAAAATGTGGTGCAAATCTTTGAATATATATATATTATTTCATATATATTCTTTGACGTTTTTAACCAATTAGTACTTTAAGTATATTTTGGTGCCAATACTTTTGTACTTTTACTCAAGTAATTCTTGAATACCAAACCAGACTATGTATACGATTTGGTAATGATACTGTACTTTTACTTAAGTACAAACTGTGAGTACGTCCTTCTTTTCTTGGAAATACATTGAACTGCGTATTACAAGATTACAAAAGGCATAATACATAAGCAGTGTAATATTAAAAATAAGAACAGCAGCATGAAATGTGTTATATAAAGTAAAAACAAGCATAGAACGGTGTGAAAACAATACTGTCATCTCATTTTAAACGGTAACAAATGAAAACAAGATTAGCTTGCAAGTTTATAAATTGCCCCATGCAATGACATCATGGAGTCCATTATTGAAGTCTATTGTAATTGATTCCAGGTAAATGGAGCGCTAAAACCGAAGGCTGTTTCACGGCTGGCTGGCTGGCTGGCAATTAAAGCAGACGGGAAACCCTGGGCCGTTCCAATCATTATCAAAAAAGTTTGATATTTATTTGGCTTGCTATACTGTATGGATACTATACTGTAAGAAGCTTGGGGGCTCTTTTGGGTCAAACAACAGTAGTGTGTTGCTGCTAGAGGCCCATTGGCTCTGTGTCTCTCCAATTGATGATGTTTGGTTGTAACCCCAATCCTTGTGTTGGGAATTGAAGTCTCCTGTATATATGGCAGCTGCAAATACCAGCAGGGGTGAAGGAATTCACATTATCATGTCTTCTGCAGATGAACTTCCACCACCTTCTTCTAATACCACCACCTTCTAATATCACCTCTTTCTGACCTGCCTAACACCACCTCTTTCCATGTTGGTGGAAGCTGATCTACAGAAGAGTATAGATGTGACCAGATTTGACTGAGGGACTGCCATCGCACAGCCTCCAACTTTTCACCAGAGGAGAAAAACTGAAATGATTTATGTTGTATCCAAAATTAGATAATACCTTTTTTAAGAGTTTAGGTAGGTGGTTCCACAATTAAATACATTTAAATTGAAGTTTTAACTTTATGTTGAATTATTGAGAGTAATCGAAATCTAAACGCAATATTCTTTGTAAAATGTATAAAGTTGATTATATTGATTTGAAATCAATATAATCAACTTTATACATTTTACAAAGAATATTGCATTATTGGTAGTTGACATTACACATACACCAAACCAATCATGATCTTAATATATTGGTTGTTAACTCACTATCTTTGACTTTAGACAATCAAAGACAGTGGGGTTGTAACCCCAATCCTTGTGTTGGGAATTGAAGTCCCCTGTATATATGGCAGGTGCAAATACCAGCAGGAGTGAATTGAATTCACATTATCATATGTCTTCTGCAGATGAACTTCCACCACCTTCTTCTAATACCACCTAGAAGAAGATCTAGATCAGCTTCCACCAACTTCTTCTGAAAAAAATCCAAAATGAGTTAATAGCATAGGCATGCAGACTCTTCACAAGCATATCTCAAATAAATGTGCCTGCCTTCTATAAAGGGGGACTTCAATTCCCAATACAAGGATTGGGGAAGCCAAACATCATCAAATGGAGTGACACAGAGCCAATGGGCCTCTAACGCCAACACACTACCGTTGTTTGACCCAAAAGAAGCTTCCACTCTGCACAATGGAACACCCATACCAACCCAGACCTGGCCTTTGCCATGTGTCAGCAATGTAAATGCATCAGTACCTCAGTCAAGTGCAGTATCTTGCAATTTATTACAATTTAGGCATTTAGCAGACACTCTTAATCCAGAGCGATTTACATTAAGAACGAACGAAAAGCATGGCAATACATCACACACAAAACAACACGAACACACACGAAACATGAGTAAGCTAAGAACGTAACAGTATATATCTATATAATGAAACTATACATATATGGGCCATTCTACCGAATTTGTTCAAATTCAGAGTTGGAAATTGTTGAAAAACTTTGCACCATATTTAAGGGACACATATTTAGTAAAGGCACAGTCAATTATCATATCGTATTTTAATAATGTATTGGAATATCTTTTCTCTCCCCAGATTTGTCAAAAGTCTATTATATTTTTTATTCCCCCCTGTAGACCATTTTTAATAATTTATGGGGTTCCACAATTGAATACATTTAAACTGTAAATGTATGTTGAATTATTGAGAGTAATCAAAAATGTAACGCAATATTCTTTGTAAAATGTATAAAGTTGATTATATTGATTGAAATCAATATAATCAACTTTATACATTTTACTATAAGAATATTGCATTATTGGTAGTTGACATTACACATACAACTAACCAATCGTGATCTTAATATATTGTTTGATAACTCACTAAAACCAGTGTTTCGGTAATGACTGCACTGTTTCGCTAGTGACCACAGCATTGTCTTTACAATGCGATGCCATAGTCACTTAACTATTTTGCTAAATATTAACTCATAAGATGCTTTACATTTGCTCAAGCTACTACTAAACTACTACTGCCTGATCACTTCGGTGCTAGGTCGTGTGGAAGCCCAACCATCTCCTTTGCCTCCATTCTCACTCTGTCTCTCTCTGCCACATTTTTTACATTTTGTTTTGGTATTTTCAAATTTGGTATTTTCAAATGTCATATTGATTCCTTGTGCAAAAAGCTTAAATTCACTCTGGGTTTCTTCTACAGATTGAAGGCTTGTTTTGCTTGTTCAGCTCGTAAAAAACTGGTCATTGGTCTCTTTCTGTCCCAATTGGATTATGGTGATACCATTTATAGGTTTGCCTGCTCCTCAACCTTGACCAAATTGGATCCCTTGTAGGCCTACCATGCTGCATTGAGATTCATAACAAATGCACCTTTCAGAACACATCACTGCACGTTGTTTGCTGCAGTCGGTTGGTTCTCATTGGCAGCTCGCAGGCTTCAGCATTGCCATATTTTCATTTATAAAGTAATTCTGGGTGACCTGCCGTCTTACATTTCATCCAAATTCGACCTGGTCCAAAACGGCTTAAACCTCAGGTCAAATGCTTGGCTGCGGTGTGTAGTACCAGCATTCAAATCCGAGGGGGGTAAAAAATGTCTGGCCTTCTTCGGCCCTTGGTCGTGGAATGATCTACAGTCCAGACTAAAATTGGCTTTGAAAGTTCCCTTGAGAAGTTTCAAAAGGATCATCTTTGATGTACTATCCAACACTTGCACATGTTTGGATATGTACTAGCCTATGTTCATGCCTATATATTTATTATATCGGCTCAGATCGTGGAGATTGTGTATATGGTGTATTTTTCCCTGCTACTAAAAAGTAGGACAGGTGAGTTGTTGTATTTATGCATATATATAAAATGTAACATTGACAATGTGGTTTTTTATTTTTATTTCTGCCTCTTCTTGGCCAGTTTCCACTTGTAAAAGAGACGCAGTCTCAATGTGATTTTACTGGTTAAATAAAGGTTAATAAAACATAAAACAACAATAAAATAAAACATTTGGACCACATGATGAAATAGAAATCAGAATTAAGTACATTAAAAAGCATAAACATCCAATTTTGTCATTACCGAAACAATCATGTCACTAATTAGTGACTAATTGTTTCTGTAGTGACTGTTTCGGTAGTGACAATTTTATCTAGTTTTTAGCTTTACTCTACAATGCTAGGCAAAACATGCCTAAGAAAAACAGCTTTAAACTGATGTACATGAATAGAAACATCACATTTAGCAGAAAATCAAAAAAACTCATCATTTGGCCATGAAGTCTGTCACTTCTTAGTGAAGAGTGTGGGGGTGTGGCTTAAACCAGGCTCCATCTATGGACTTAAACTCTTTCTGTTCCGGTAGTGACATGAAAACAGCATTGGGACAGCATTTTTTTATATATATTTTTTTAATTAAAACAAATCAATCAATTTCATTATTTCAACTTCCTTATAAAATAAATCTAGGAAAGTGACAAATCATTACTTTTTAATGAATTGAACTTTAGGGGTTAGAGGTTGGGACAGCCACCGTCCAATAGGAAGTAACATATAAAGTATGTTTTTTATATATTTAATTTCACATTATCTCAATTAATGTTTTGTGATTAATTAGACCATACTATGACATTACAGTGAAAAGTCTGAACACTACACTGCGTTTTTCATTGTGGGACTGCAATTTGAACTAATTCGGTAGAATGGCCCATATACTATACTAATATACTATAAAGTGCTATGACTACATCTATGTAACTGCTATACGGTAAGTCAGTATAAAATGGCTGTTGGGACAGATGTTACCAGGGCGTTGTCTTTGTTTGGTGTCCGTTCTCTCACACAATCACTCAGTATATTGAACCATCTACTGGCCTAACATTTTGGTACTTGTTATGGTCGGGGCTGAGCCTCGGGCCGGCCTGGGTAGGGTAGGGCCGGGCCTTAATTCTCAGGCCCATTGAGAACTCTACATCTACCCCTTCCCTTCCCCATCCCCTCCTCCCTTTTCTCCTCCCTTTTCTCCTCCTCCCCTTGGTTGCGTGGATTCGTTTCCCATCAGTGCGATTGTTATTGACACTGTACAGACTCACAGTCCAGTAAGGCCTGCCACTAATTCATCATCCGGGGAGCCACTCCCCGGAGTTATTTTTTGTCTCCCACTCTGCAGTTCCATGACTGTGGACCAGGCTTCTTCACGGAGCCTTCACTGAGCCTATCAAGAGTGTGACTGTGGACCCGGCCTCCTCACAGAGCATGACCATGGACTGCTACCATATCATAGTACACCACAACACTGTATTTTATCTTAACATTTATACCACTTCATATGATCTGACATCATTGTGGCAACATGTTGAATGTCCTCACTTGTAGCAGGCATTATGTATGTGGGGACATGTGGGTGAATGTCATTGCTCGTAATGGCTTAGGTATGTGACTCTTCCCTTTGCATCAGGTATCATCTGCTTGACTCTTCTCGACACCCACAAGCTCTCTGGCACTGAATCGTCCATAATCATAACGTCTGCTGTTGCCAGGTTCTTCTTAATCCGAGTGCATTTCTGCTGGCTCTTGAAGCAGAGACAGGTACTCGCCCATCTCTTCCAATACAAGTCAACAAGATACTGCACTTTTTCACCCTTCAGCATGTATGAGACTTATTTTGTGAACAGCTGAAATGGCAAGACTGAGGTGCTGATATAATTCCATTGCTGACCCACGGCAAAGGCCAGGTATGGGTGTTCCATCGTGCTGGGCTCTTTTGGGTCAAACAGTAGTGTGCTCTGTGTCTCTTCATTTGATGTTTGGCTGTAACCCCAAACCTTGTGTTGGGAATTGAAGTCCCCTGTATACAGTATATGGCAGGTGCAAGTAGACCTCAGCTTCCACCAACTTCTAAAACCACCTTCTTCTAACACCACCTCCTTCTAACACGTCCTTCTAACACCACCTCCTTCCATGTTGGTGGAAGCTGATCTGCAGAAGATATATGATGATGTGAATTCACTCACTCCCACTGGTACCAACCCAGACCTGGCCTTTGCCGTGTGTCAGAAATGGAAATGCATCGGCACCTCAGTCATGCCAATTGAACTGTTCACAAAAAACTTGTATACACACTGAAGGGTGAAAAACACCACCTCCTTCCATGATGTGTTGGAAGCTGATCTGCAGAAGACATGTGAAATTTAGAAAATCTATGTACAAAAAATTAAAAGAAAGACATGTATCAAGGTTCAAGGTTGTTTATTAGTGTCCCCGAAGGGCAAAAGGTTTTACAGCAGGCCATAAGGCTTGAAACACATATACATGAATCAAACCAAAGTTATTGCTGCTGGTCGCAAGCATTAAATGTATGGTTAATTGAAGTGTCAAAAAAGTGTCAAATAAACTTTATTATGAAAAGCTTTGTCTCCCACTCTGCAGGTCCATGCACTTCTATTATGTACCCCCAGCTGCCTCAAGTGTGTGACCGTGGACCAGGCCTCTTCATGGAGCCAGCAACAGAGTGCCTGCCTGGAAATGGCCATCAAGTATCATATGTAAGCTAAGAACCTAATTTCTATGTAATGAAACTATGCATATAGATACTATAGTGCTACTGTATGTCTAGACTAGAGTCACACAGATGATACCTGAGGAAAGGGGCTGGTCATTTGTGTGCAGGCCAAGACGAGCACACTGGAAAGACCTGTGGACAAGTTATGCCTCATCTGTGAGACGGAAACTAACGTTTAATGTTTTCATGAAAAAGTGTATTTATTGGATCAGTGTCTCTCCATTTGATGTTTAGCTGTAACCCTAATCCTTGTGTTGGGAATGATAGTCCCTTGTATAGATAGCAAATGCAGGTAAAAGCGGTAGTGAGTGAATTCACATTTCCGTGTGTCTTCTGCAGATCAGCTTCCACCACCTCCTCTACCATTTCCTTCTAACACCACCTCCTAACACCATGCACCTCCTTCCATTATGTGGTGGAAGCTGATCTGCAGAAGACATGTGAAATTTAGAAAATATGTATAAAATTTAAAGGAAAGTCATGTACTGGGTATTGTGTGTCAAAGTGTCTCCTCCCCCCTTGGTTGTGTGGGTTCATTTCCATTCAGTGCGATTGTTACAACACTTGTATTGTATGTGTTTTTGTATGGATATTTTTAAGAACGTGCTCAGGGACTACAGATGTAAACTATCTTTTGGCTAACTCTGTCCCATTTACATGGATGTGAAAACTGACATGTTGATTAATTAATGAGCATTGTCCCCGTCAAATAAATAAACATTAAGACTCACAGTCCAGTAAGGCCTGCCACTAACTCATCATCCGGGGAGCCACTCCCCGGTGTTTATTTTTGTCTCACAATCTGCAGTTCCATGGACTTGTATTATGGACCCCCAGCTGCCTATCAAGGGTGTGACTGTGGACCAGGCTTCTTCACAGAGCCTTCACTGAGCCTATCAAGAGTGACTGTGGACCCGGCCTCATCACAGAGCATGACCATGGACCATATCATAGTACACCACAACATTATTTTATCTAAACATTATTATACTACTTACTTCATATGATCTGACATCATTGTGGCAACATGTTGGTGACTGTCCTTGCTTGTAGCAGGCAATATGTATGTGGGGACACGTGGGTGACCACGGAAAAGGCCAGGTCTGGGTTGATATAGGTGTTCCATCGTGCAGAGAAGAAGCTTGGGGGCTCTTTTGGGTCAAACGGTATAACCCCAAACCTTGTGTTGGGAATTGAAGTCCCCTGTATATATGGCAGGTGCAAGTAGATCGAGAGATCAGCAGATCAGCTTCCACCAACTTCTAACCACCTCCTTCTAACACGTCATTCTAACACCACCTCCTAACACCACCTCCTTCTAACACATCCTAACACCACCTCCTAACACCACCTCCTTCCATGTTGGTGGAAGCTGATCTGCAGAAGTGTGTGAATTCACTCACTCCCACTGGTACCAACCCAGACCTGGCCTTTGCTGTGTGTCAGCAATGGAAATGCATCGGTACCTCAGTCATGCCACTTGAACTGTTCACAAAAGACTTGTATACACGCTGAAGTGAAGAGTGAAAAGTGCAGTATCTCGTTGACTTGTTTTGGAAGAGATCAGATGGGTGATTAACCCCCTGGTCTCTGTCCCTACTACTATATGAAGTTGTAAAACTGTGGAATAATGTTGTGATGTCAGTCATGGAATAATGCTATGTCAAGCCTGGATCTGTAACATCTTTTCACTGAGAATCAATTTATATAAATTCCCCTAAACTTTATAATTCAGTGTGGTCTGAATCCCTGCGTCTTTACCAAGGTGTTTTATCCATTGCCTGGATTGTGTTCAAAGGGTTTTTCTAGGATTGGCTAAGGTGACTAAAGGATTTTATTGAAAGGGTATGTGAAATACCCTTTAAATAAAATCCTTTAGTCAGTCATTTGTGAAAGGTAATGTATATAGATTAATTTGGTATCATTCAACGTTCTCTCAAAGGTTTATCCATTGCTCTATCTTAAATTGACAGCTCACTATATTTGACAACTAGGCCTAAGGTTTTTGAAAATGTTTCTTACTGTCCTATATTTCTATAACTATTAGGATAATTTCTTTGGGGTTTTTCCATTACATTTTTCTGGTGGTCTGGACATATTTTAATTTAAGGTCCTGGTTCAGACTTACATTATTCACTTATAAATATAAAATAAAAACATTCTCATCATAATGGTAAAATTAGAACCATCACTGTCTCTCCATTTGATGTTTTGCTGTAACCCTCTTCACAGAGCCTATGTGACTATGGACTCTGACTCCTCACAGATCACAACCATGCACTGCTACCATGTTATATTACACCACTACACTGTATTTTATCTTAACATTCTTATTCCACTATATACTGTATTATCTGACATTGTTATACTATATATTATCTTACACTATTACGTTTATTTCTATTGCTACTACTATTGCCTGTGTTTCCTCTGTCTCTCTATTTTTCTCTTCCCCCGACATAGTCGGGTTCTGCTTGATGTTTCTTCTAAATTCCAATACCCCAAATCTCGCCCACTTGCTCACTCACACTCGGTGATATTGGTGACCTGCTGAAATATGTGACCATCGATCTTGTGGACGTCACACAACTTTATGGAGATCTTTCAATACAATAAGGCCTAAATACCACTAGGCATTGACATTGTGATTGTCTACACGAATTTCACATATTTCAGCAGGTCACCAATGTCATCGTAACACCACCATGCTGGAGTGGCTGAGATTTTGAGGTATTGGAATACAGGCTTTTATATGTGAAATGTGGACTATTGTGTAAGGGGATTGGACTATGTTCAAAAGGATATTTGAGCCCAGGCGGTGGCGTAACCGTCTGGGCACCCGACTGGTAATCCAGTCGCAGTGTGCCGCGGGTTCGACTCCCGAGCCCGACACGGCCTTTACTGCATGTCTTCCCCCACCTCTCTCCCGTTTCCTGTCAGCCTACTGTCTGTCCCTTTAAAATAAAATAAAAATAAAAATAAAAAAGGCGTAAGCCACAAAAAAATATCTTAAAGACATTTGAGCTTTTGGTGGCATGGGATAATAAAGTTTTTATTTTTGTTGCTTCCTCTTGCCTCATGTAAAGCATCTTTGGGTAGTCAGAAAGGCGCTATATAAGTGTGAGATATTGTTGCGACCATAGGTCGCATTTACTATGAAAACCTGCATCTCCCGTCCGTCCGTCCGTTAGTCACCCAGGCATCCATACTGTATATGCATGTCGGGAGCGACGGTGTTGTCGGACTAATGCTTGTCGGACTGATAGTATGTCTAACAAATGTATGCACCCCAGATATCACAATCACATTGCACAATTTGTAGATGTTTTGCTTACAGTGTAAGCACCTGTCCACAGGAGACTTTTTCACTATATTCTACATATCAAAATCACACAAAAAACAAGCAGACATAACCATTCAGGTAACAAATCAGTGAAATTTCGAGAATAAATAAAACTTGAATGAATGAATAAATATTTTGGGAGTAATTAAACGTTAGAGTTGTCGAGAAATACAATATTGTGAAGAAAAAAAAGGCATACATGTGTATTACATGCTCACCAAGGTTTCAAAACGACTCAAGGGTACCAATGTGGTCAATTTTAATGTTGTTTGCAGGTCATTCCATTATTAGGGCCACAGAAGCTAAAAGCAGATCTACCAAGTTCAGAGTTAACTTTTGGTACCTTGAATTTGGTGAAATTAATTGACCTGGTGTGGTAGGGTTCAGAGACCCTTTTCAGGAAAGATGAGATGTATTTAGGACAATCTCCAAGCATGGCTTAACAAGTTGTGTAATGTGTCTTCCTCTGTAATGTATTTTTTGTTGTCATTGATGTTTTTTGTGTGGCTGTAGCTGGGGTGAAAGCCCAAGACAAATTTCCCTTGTGGACAAAGTTTACCTTGACCTTATAATAGACACAATGGTGAGTATACCATAATAAATCGAATCGATGAGTGGTAAACAGAGTCTAGGGATTTAAGAGTGGATGCTATGTCTATAGATTAGCAGGAACACTGCCTCAACTACCCTCTTTGTGCTAATGACACTTCTGGAAAATAACAAGACAAGTAACACATTATTGTCTGCTGTGTTGCTATTCGATGTGTACACTGTAATTTGTTATAGAGGTATGGCATCTAAAGAGCACAAAGTACCTTTCTGAACGCACCAAGTATCGCCAAATCTCGCGATACTTCGTAGCCAGAAACGATACCTGCTGCTGTTTAGATCCTCAGATAAAATTATATACTGTGAATTCTGTGCACATCAAAAAGTAAGTGATTAGAAAACAACCTGTGATATGTCTTCTGTTATTGTTACTGTTAAGTGATTACTTTACAAAAGGTCTCAATTGTTCATAAATGTTTGTTATAAGCTGTTCCAGCCGGCTCCATTCACTGCCATGTATTAATTGCACTTCCGGTGTGAGTTTGGCTCCCATGAAAGTGTCATGGCGCAGCCCAGTCACGTGACCACTTCTCTTCCTTCTCAGAGCTTCTTTGGTGTCAATAGCTTGTAGTGCACAAAGAACATCATTACAGGACACAGGTTGAAAGTGGAAATTAAAATCATGTCTTTCCGCCTGTACCTGATGATTTCCATCAATATGGGGCCCCGAATAGTTGGTGTCAAATAAGTTGCCTGCATTTACAAAATGCATGTTAAAATATACCAAGTTTAACTGGAACGGATCACTGACACATGCAGGTGCTTCTTCGCAAACCCTCTCAGTACTTTATTCTAGTGTATTTCTCGTTTTCTGTTGTGCGGAAAGCCTTTTCTGCTGAAAATAGCCGACTGACAACCTTGTCGATATGATATTTTGCTTGTTTGGGATGGCTCGGGTTAGGGTAAATAAAATATCACATCATTATCAATAATGGTCTAAGGGACGGTGCCCTCAGTACCTCTCATACCTGTGTGTGTGCCCCCAGCATCCCCGGCGGGAATCGAACCTGGGACCGTCCAGCTGTGAGGCGACAGTGCTACCATTACCAACTGCACCAGGGTTGGGAATCATTCGTCTAAAACGCAACAGGCCAGTGTTTTTATGCATCTCACAAAGTCACAAGTGTACTTTATACATGATAGATTAATGAAAATGTGTTCATGTTTAAGTTTGTTTATAGTTTGAATTGTTATGCCTAAATTAGTCTGTACCTTCGTTTTATTACAGTACTACAACTACCACCCTCCGGCCCCCCAGCAGTACTACAACTCCCAGCCTCCGGCCCCCCAGCAGTACTACAACTCCCAGCCTCCGGTCCCCCAGCGGTACTACAACTCCCAGCCTCCGGCCCCCCAGCAGTACTACAACTCCCAGCCTCTGCCCCCCAGCAGTACTACAACTCCCAGCCTCCGGCCCCCCAGCAGTACTACAACTCCCAGCCTCTGGGCCCCCAGCGGTACTACAACTCCCAGCCTCCGGCCCCCCAGCAGTACTACAACTCCCAGCCTCCGGCCCCCCAGCGGTACTACAACTCCCAGCCTCCGGCCCCCCAGCAGTACTACAACTCCCAGCCTCCGGCCCCCCAGCAGTATACCTCACCCCAGCCAGTCTCCTCCTCCTATGCCTCACCCCAGCAGCCGGCCTCCTACGCTTCGCTTCAGCAGCCGCCGGTCTCCTCCTCCTCCTCCTACACCTCCCAGCAGCACCCTAACCCTAACCATAACCCTAACCCGCCGGCCTCCTCCTCCTACGCCTCCCAGCAGCTGCCGGTCTCCTCCTCCTCCTCCTACACCTCCCAGCAGCACCCTAACCCTAACCCGCCGGCCTCCTCCTCCTACGCCTCCCAGCAGCTGCCGGTCTCTTCCTCCTCCTCCTACACCTCCCAGCAGCCCTAACCCTAACCCTAACCCGCCGGTCTCCTCCTCCTCCTTCTCCCAGCAGTCGCCGGCCTCCTCCTCCTACGCCTCCCAGCAGCCGCCGGTCTCCTCCTCCTACACCTCGCCCCAGCAGCCGGCCTCCAGTTCAGCGCTACCCGACCCAGCCCCCCGCCCGACTTAAAGCCAAGCCGTACCCAGTGCATCCTCCATCACCTCTCTACCCAGCGGTTAGTCTCCAGGTATTCCCATGGCTCCACTCCACATGCCCCCTATGCCTGATCCCCTCCAAGTAGTACCTGCTCAACCCAAGCCCTGTCCAGCACCAGCTCCTTTCCAGGCTCCCACCACGCCTCCCCTCTTAGTGGTGCCTCCAGAGACCTCCCCAGACAGAGCGCACCCGGCACCATCCCCATCGCTGCTGCACGTCCAGACGCACCCATGGCTGCAGCACATCCAGCTACACTCTGCACCTCCTCTGCAGCAGCCGTGGTCCTTAACTCCCCTCCAACACCGATTCCCTGACTGGATCCAACCCCTTGGTCGGCCCCCAGACCTTCATCCGAGGTGGCTCTGCCACCAGACCAGGGTTGTGAGCTCTCATGGGGCGGCTTAGTGGCTAAGGATAGACATTGCCATCCCTAGGTATATCGACCTGGGACAGTGGCAATTTGTTTTTGGTTTATTTTCTGTGTCTTGTTAGACGGGTGCGGGGTTCGGCTCAAGTCTTTACTATCAAGACCAATTTCAGAAGAAGAAAACAAACAAAAAAGCTGTGTAGTAGTATCCAGCAGTTAGCTCAGTCTGATGAGAGGCTGGCCTTGGGAGCCACAGGTCCAGGGTACAAATCCCACATTAGTCAAAACTGTGACACTTTGCTTTGCACACTGAGTTCCAGAAGGACAACTTTAAAGCAGCCCAGAAATTCACCATGATTGTCTGCCTCAGTGGCCCAGCGGATAAGTCAAATGATATCCGTAGTATACCTAGTAGAAGTGTGCCGGTTCAAACCCGACATACTCCTAGTAGGCCGTGATGGTTCAAATCACTGACACCTAGAGTAGGAGTGGCCCAGTGGATAAATCAGATGATATCCATAGAATACCTATTACAATGTGCGAGGTTCGACACAAGTCTTTACTATCAAGACCGATTTCAGAAGAAGAAAACAAACAAGAAATCTGTGAAGTAGTATCCAGCAGTTAGCTCAGTCAGATGAGAGGCTGTCCTTGGGAGCCACAGGTCCAGGGTTCAAATCCCACATTAGTCATAACTGTGACACTTTGCTTTGCACACTGATTTCCAGAAGGACACTTTAAAGCAGCCCAGAAATTCACCATGATTGTGTGCCTCAGTGGCCCAGCGGATAAGTCAAATGATATCCGTAGTATACCTAGTAGAAGTGTGCCGGTTCAAACCCGACATACTCCTAGTAGGCGGTGATGGTTCAAATCACTGACACCTAGAGTAGGAGTGGCCCAGTGGATAAATCAGATGCTATCCATAGAATACCTATTACAAGGTGCGGGGTTCGACTCAAGTCTTTACTATCAAGACCGATTTCAGAAGAAGAAAACAAACAAAAAAGCTTTCTAGTAGTATCCATCAGTTAGCTCAGTCTGATGAGAGTTTGTCCTTGGGATCCCAGGTCCAGGGTTCAAATCCCGCATTAGTCATAACTGTGACACTTTGCTTTGCACACTGATTTCTAGAAGGACAACTTTAAAGCAGCCCAGAAATTCACCAATATTGTGTGCCTCAGTGGCCCAGCGGATAAGTCAAATGATATCCGTAGTATACCTAGTAGAAGTGTGCCGGTTCAAACCCGACATACTCCTAGTAGGCGGTGATGGTTCAAATCACTGACACCTAGAGTAGGAGTGGCCCAGTGGATAAATCAGATGCTATCCATAGAATACCTATTACAAGGTGCGGGGTTCGACTCAAGTCTTTACTATCAAGACCAATTTCAGAAGAAGAAAACAAACAAAAAAGCTGTGTAGTAGAATCCAGCAGTTAGCTCAGTCTGATGAGAGGCTGGCCTTGGGAGCCACAGGTCCATGGTTCAAATCCCACATTAGTCAAAACTGTGACACTTTGCTTTGCACACTGAGTTCCAGAAGGACAACTTTAAAGCAGCCCAGAAATTCACCATGATTGTGCGCCTCAGTGGCCCAGTGGATAAGTCAAATGATATCCGTAGTATACCTAGTAGAAGTGTGCCGGTTCAAACCCGACATACTCCTAGTAGGAGGTGATGGTTCAAATCACTGACACCTAGAGTAGGAGTGGCCCAGTGGATATATCAGATGATATCCATAGAATACCTATTACAATGTGTGAGTTTCGACACAAGTCTTTACTATCAAGACCGATTTCAGAAGAAGAAAACAAACAAGAAATCTTTCTAGTAGTATCCAGCAGTTAGCTCAGTCTGATGAGAGGCTGTCCTTGGGAGCCACAGGTCCAGGGTTCAAATCCCACATTAGTCATAACTGTGACACTTTGCTTTGCACACTGATTTCCAGAAGGACAACTTTAAAGCAGCCCAGAAATTCACCATGATTGTGTGCCTCAGTGGCCCAGCGGATAAGTCAAATGATATCCGTAGTATACCTAGTAGAAGTGTGCCGGTTCAAACCCGACATACTCCTAGTAGGCGGTGATGGTTCAAATCACTGACACCTAGAGTAGGAGTCACCCAGTGGATAAATCAGATGCTATCCATAGAATACCTATTACAAGTTGCGGGGTTCTACTCAAGTCTTTACTATCAAGACCAATTTCAGAAGAAGAAAACAAACAAAAAAGCTGTGTAGTAGTATCCAGCAGTTAGCTCAGTCTGATGAGAGGCTGGCCTTGGGAGCCACAGGTCCAGGGTTCAAATCCCACATTAGTCAAAACTGTGACACTTTGCTTTGCACACTGATTTCCAGAAGGACAACTTTAAAGCAGCCCAGAAATTCACCATGATTGTGTGCCTCAGTGGCCCAGCGGATAAGTCAAATGATATCCGTAGTATACCTAGTAGAAGTGTGCCGGTTCAAACCCGACATACTCCTAGTAGGCGGTGATGGTTCAAATCACTGACACCTAGAGTAGGAGTGGCCCAGTGGATAAATCAGATGATATCCATAGAATACCCCATAGAATGCCTAGTACAAGGTGTGGGGTTCAGGTAGGAGGACAGTAGGCTGAGTTCAGTCAGGGGTAGTGGGAGAGTAGGAAGGGGATGGGCCAGTCAGGGGGAGAGTAGGAAAGGGAGGGGCCAGGCAGGGGGAGAGTAGGAAGGGGAGGGGCCAGGCAGGATATCCATAGAATACCCCATAGAATACCTAGTACAAGGTGTGGGGTTCAGGTAGGAGGACAGTAGGCTGAGTTCAGTCAGGGGTAGTGGGAGAGTAGGAAGGGGATGGGCCAGTCAGGGGGAGAGTAGGAAAGGGAGGGGCCAGGCAGGGGGAGTGTACCAAGGGGAGGGGCCAGGCAGGGGGAGAGTAGGAAGGGGAGGGGCCAGGCAGGGGGAGAGTAGGAAGGGGAGGGGCCAGGCAGGGGGAGAGTAGGAAGGGGAGGGGCCAGGCAGGGGGAGGGGCCAGGCAGGGGGAGAGTAGGAAGGAGGGGCCAGGCAGGGGGAGAGTAGGAGAGTCAGAGGGGGGGGTCTTCCTGATTTTTTAAATAATTTTATAAATTTTAATTTTAATTTTAATTTTAATTTTAATTTTAATTTTAATTTTAATTTTAATTTTAATTTTAATTTTAATTTTTAATTTTTAATTTTTAATTTTTATTTTTTTATTTTTTTATTTTTTATTTAAATATAAAAACTTATTAAAAAAAATAGGAATACCCCCCTCTGACTTCTCTCCCCCTGCCTGGCCCCTCCCCTTCCTACTCTCCCCCTGCCTGGCCCCTCCCCCTTCCTACTCTCCCCCTGCCTGGCCCCTCCCCCTTCCTACTCTCCCCCTGCCTGGCCCCTCCCCCTGCCTGGCCCCTCCCCCTGCCTGGCCCCTCCCCCTGCCTGGCCCCTCCCCTTCCTACTCTGCCCCTGCCTGGCCCCTCCCCTTCCTACTCTGCCCCTGCCTGGCCCCTCCCCTTCCTACTCTGCCCCTGCCTGGCCCCTCCCCTTCCTACTCTCCCCCTGCCTGGCCCCTCCCCTTCCTACTATCCCCCTGCCTGGCCCCTCCCCTTCCTACTCCCCCCGTGCCTGGCCCCTCCCCTTCCTACTCCCCCCCTGCCTGCCCCCCCCCCTTCCTACTCTCCTCCTGCCTGGCCCCTCCCCTTCCTACTCTCCTCCTGCCTGGCCCCTCCCCTTCCTACTCTCCCCCTGCCTGGCCCCTCCCTTTCCTACTCTCCCCCTGACTGGCCCATCCCCTTCCTACTCTCCCACTACCCCTGACTGAACTCAGCCTACTGTCCTCCTACCTGAACCCCACACCTTGTACTAGGTATTCTATGGGGTATTCTATGGATATCCTGCCTGGCCCCTCCCCTTCCTACTCTCCCCCTGCCTGGCCCCTCCCTTTCCTACTCTCCCACTGACTGGCCCATCCCCTTCCTACTCTCCCACTACCCCTGACTGAACTCAGCCTACTGTCCTCCTACCTGGGGTATTCTATGGATATCATCTGATTTATCCACTGGGCCACTCCTACTCTAGGTGTCAGTGATTTGAACCATCACCGCCTACTAGGAGTATGTCGGGTTTGAACCGGCGCACTTCTACTAGGTATACTACGGATATCATTTGACTTATCCGCTGGGCCACTGAGGCACACAATCATGGTGAATTTCTGGGCTGCTTTAAAGTTGTCCTTCTGGAAATCAGTGTGCAAAGCAAAGTGTCACAGTTATGACTAATGTGGGATTTGAACCCTGGACCTGTGATCCCAAGGACAGCATCTCATCAGACTGAGCTAACTGATGGATACTACAACAAAGCTTTTTTGTTTGTTTTCTTCTTCTGAAATCGGTCTTGATAGTAAAGACTTGAGTCGAACCCCGCACCTTGTAATAGGTATGCTATGGATAGCATCTGATTTATCCACTGGGCCACTCCTACTCTAGGTATCAGTGATTTGAACCATCACCGCCTACTAGGAGTATGTCGGGTTTGAACCGGCACACTTCTACTAGCTATACTAGGGATATCATTTGACTTATCCGCTGGGCCACTGAGGCACACAATCATGGTGAATTTCTGGGCTGCTTTAAAGTTGTCCTTCTGGAAATCAGTGTGCAAAGCAAAGTGTCACAGTTATGACTAATGTGGGATTTGAACCCTGGACCTGTGGCTCCCAAGGACAGCCTCTCATCAGACTGAGCTAACTGCTGGATACTACTAGACAGATTTCTTGTTTGTTTTCTTCTTCTGAAATCGGTCTTGATAGTAAAGACTTGTGTCGAAACTCACACATTGTAATAGGTATTCTATGGATATCATCTGATATATCCACTGGGCCACTCCTACTCTAGGTGTCAGTGATTTGAACCATCAACTCCTACTTGGAGTATGTCGGGTTTGAACCGGCACACTTCTACTAGGTATACTACGGATATCACTTGACTTATCCACTGGGCCACTGAGGCACACAATCATGGTGAATTTCTGGGCTGTGTTAAAGTTGTCCTTATGGAACTCAGTGTGCAAAGCAAAGTGTCGCAGTTTTGACTAATGTGGGATTTGAACCCTGGACCTGTGGCTCCCAAGGCCAGCCTCTCATCAGACTGAGCTAACTGCTGGATACTACTACACAGCTTTTTTGTTTGTTTTCTTCTTCTGAAATTGGTCTTGATAGTAAAGACTTGAGTCGAACCCCGCAACTTGTAATAGGTATTCTATGGATAGCATCTGATTTATCCACTGGGCCACTCCTACTCTAGGTGTCAGTGATTTGAACCATCACCGCCTACTAGGAGTATGTCGGGTTTGAACCGGCACACTTCTACTAGGTATACTAGGGATATCATTTGACTTATCCGCTGGGCCACTGAGGCACACAATCATGGTGAATTTCTGGGCTGCTTTAAAGTTGTCCTTCTGGAAATCAGTGTGCAAAGCAAAGTGTCACAGTTATGACTAATGTGGGATTTGAACCCTGGACCTGTGGCTCCCAAGGACAGCCTCTCATCAGACTGAGCTAACTGCTGGATACTACTAGACAGATTTCTTGTTTGTTTTCTTCTTCTGAAATCGGTCTTGATAGTAAAGACTTGTGTCGAAACTCACACATTGTAATAGGTATTCTATGGATATCATCTGATATATCCACTGGGCCACTCCTACTCTAGGTGTCAGTGATTTGAACCATCACCTCCTACTTGGAGTATGTCGGGTTTGAACCGGCACACTTCTACTAGGTATACTACGGATATCACTTGACTTATCCACTGGGCCACTGAGGCACACAATCATGGTGAATTTCTGGGCTGCTTTAAAGTTGTCCTTCTGGAACTCAGTGTGCAAAGCAAAGTGTCAAAGTTTTGACTAATGTGGGATTTGAACCATGGACCTGTGGCTCCCAAGGCCAGCCTCTCATCAGACTGAGCTAACTGCTGGATACTACTACACAGCTTTTTTGTTTGTTTTCTTCTTCTGAAATTGGTCTTGATAGTAAAGACTTGAGTCGAACCCCGCACCTTGTAATAGGTATTCTATGGATAGCATCTGATTTATCCACTGGGCCACTCCTACTCTAGGTGTCAGTGATTTGAACCATCACCGCCTACTAGGAGTATGTCGGGTTTGAACCGGCACACTTCTACTAGGTATACTACGGATATCATTTGACTTATCCGCTGGGCCACTGAGGCACACAATCATGGTGAATTTCTGGGCTGCTTTAAAGTTGTCCTTCTGGAAATCAGTGTGCAAAGCAAAGTGTCACAGTTATGACTAATGTGGGATTTGAACGCTGGACCTGTGGCTCCCAAGGACAGCCTCTCATCTGACTGAGCTAACTGCTGGATACTACTTCACAGATTTCTTGTTTGTTTTCTTCTTCTGAAATCGGTCTTGATAGTAAAGACTTGTGTCGAACCTCGCACATTGTAATAGGTATTCTATGGATATCATCTGATTTATCCACTGGGCCACTCCTACTCTAGGTGTCAGTGATTTGAACCATCACGGCCTACTAGGAGTATGTCGGGTTTGAACCGGCACACTTCTACTAGGTATACTACGGATATCATTTGACTTATCCGCTGGGCCACTGAGGCAGACAATCATGGTGAATTTCTGGGCTGCTTTAAAGTTGTCCTTCTGGAACTCAGTGTGCAAAGCAAAGTGTCACAGTTTTGACTAATGTGGGATTTGAACGCTGGACCTGTGGCTCCCAAGGCCAGCCTCTCATCAGACTGAGCTAACTGCTGGATACTACTACACAGCTTTTTTGTTTGTTTTCTTCTTCTGAAATTGGTCTTGATAGTAAAGACTTGAGCCGAACCCCGCACCCGTCTAACAAGACACAGAAAATAAACCAAAAACAAATTGCCACTGTCCCAGGTCGATATACCTAGGGATGGCAATGTCTATCCTTAGCCACTAAGCCGCCCCATGAGAGCTCACAACCCTGGTCTGGTGGCAGAGCCACCTCGGATGAAGGTCTGGGGGCCGACCAAGGGGTTGGATCCAGTCAGGGAATCGGTGTTGGAGGGGAGTTAAGGACCACGGCTGCTGCAGAGGAGGTGCAGAGTGTAGCTGGATGTGCTGCAGCCATGGGTGCGTCTGGACGTGCAGCAGCGATGGGGATGGTGCCGGGTGCGCTCTGTCTGGGGTGTCTCTGGAGGCACCACTAAGAGGGGAGGCGTGGTGGGAGCCTGGAAAGGAGCTGGTGCTGGACAGGGCTTGGGTTGAGCAGGTACTACTTGGAGGGGATCAGGCATAGGGGGCATGTGGAGTGGAGCCATGGGAATACCTGGAGACTAACCGCTGGGTAGAGAGGTGATGGAGGATGCACTGGGTACGGCTTGGCTTTAAGTCGGGCGGGGGGCTGGGTCGGGTAGCGCTGAACTGGAGGCCGGCTGCTGGGGCGAGGTGTAGGAGGAGGAGACCGGCGGCTGCTGGGAGGCGTAGGAGGAGGAGGCCGGCGGCTGCTGGGAGAAGGAGGAGGAGGAGACCGGCGGGTTAGGGTTAGGGTTAGGGTTAGGGCTGCTGGGAGGTATAGGAGGAGGAGGAAGAGACCGGCAGCTGCTGGGAGGCGTAGGAGGAGGAGGCCGGCGGGTTAGGGTTAGGGTTAGGGTGCTGCTGGGAGGTGTAGGAGGAGGAGGAGGAGACCGGCGGCTGCTGGGAGGCGTAGGAGGAGGAGGCCGGCGGGTTAGGGTTATGGTTAGGGTTAGGGTGCTGCTGGGAGGTGTAGGAGGAGGAGGAGGAGACCGGTGGCTGCTGAAGCGAAGCGTAGGAGGCCGGCTGCTGGGGTGAGGCATAGGAGGAGGAGACTGGCTGGGGTGAGGTATACTGCTGGGGGGCCGGAGGCTGGGAGTTGTAGTACTGTTGGGGGGCCGGAGGCTGGGAGTTGTAGTACTGCTGGGGGGCCGGAGGCTGGGAGTTGTAGTACTGCTGGGGGGCCGGAGGCTGGGAGTTGTAGTACTGCTGGGGGGCCGGAGGCTGGGAGTTGTAGTACTGCTGGGGGGCCGGAGGCTGGGAGTTGTAGTACCGCTGGGGGCCCAGAGGCTGGGAGTTGTAGTACTGCTGGGGGCCCAGAGGCTGGGAGTTGTAGTACTGCTGGGGGGCCGGAGGCTGGGAGTTGTAGTACCGCTGGGGGCCCAGAGGCTGGGAGTTGTAGTACTGCTGGGGGGCCGGAGGCTGGGAGTTGTAGTACTGCTGGGGGGCGGAGGCTGGGAGTTGTAGTACTGCTGGGGGGCCGGAGGGTGGGAGTTGTAGTACTGTAATAAAACGAAGGTACAGACTAATTTAGGCATAACAATTCAAACTATAAACAAACTTAAACATGAACACATTTTCATTAATCTATCATGTATAAAGTACACTTGTGACTTTGTGAGATGCATAAAAACACTGGCCTGTTGCGTTTTAGACGAATGATTCCCAACCCTGGTGCAGTTGGTAATGGTAGCACTGTCGCCTCACAGCTGGACGGTCCCAGGTTCGATTCCCGCCGGGGATGCTGGGGGCACACACACAGGTATGAGAGGTACTGAGGGCACCGTCCCTTAGACCATTATTGATAATGATGTGATATTTTATTTACCCTAACCCGAGCCATCCCAAACAAGCAAAATATCATATCGACAAGGTTGTCAGTCGGCTATTTTCAGCAGAAAAGGCTTTCCGCACAACAGAAAACGAGAAATACACTAGAATAAAGTACTGAGAGGGTTTGCGAAGAAGCACCTGCATGTGTCAGTGATCCGTTCCAGTTAAACTTGGTATATTTTAACATGCATTTTGTAAATGCAGGCAACTTATTTGACACCAACTATTCGGGGGCCCCATATTGATGGAAATCATCAGGTACAGGCGGAAAGACATGATTTTAATTTCCACTTTCAACCTGTGTCCTGTAATGATGTTCTTTGTGCACTACAAGCTATTGACACCAAAGAAGCTCTGAGAAGGAAGAGAAGTGGTCACGTGACTGGGCTGCGCCATGACACTTTCATGGACACTTTCATGGGAGCCAAACTCACACCGGAAGTGCAATTAATACATGGCAGTGAATGGAGCCGGCTGGACCAGCTCATAACAAACATTTATGAACAATTGAGACCTTTTGTAAAGTAATCACTTCTGGAAAATAACAGAAGACATATCACAGGTTGTTTTCTAATCACTTACTTTTTGATGTGCACAGAATTCACAGTATATAATTTTATCTGAGGATCTAAACAGCAGCAGGTATCGTTTCTGGCTCTGAAGTATCGCGAGATTTGGCGATACTTGGTGCGTTCAGAAAGGTACTTTGTGCTCTTTAGATGCCATACCTCTATAATAAATTACAGTGTACACATCGAATAGCAACACAGCAGACAATAATGTGTTACTTGTCTTCTGTTATTTTCCAGAAGTGTCATTAGCACAAAGAGGGTAGTTGAGGCAGTGTTCCTGTCCGTCTTGGATTATGGAGACATAATCTATAGACATGTAGTAGTATCCACTCTTAAATCCCTAGACTCTGTTTACCACTCATCGATGTCCACAAGGGAAATTTGTCTTGGGCTTTCACCCCAGCTACAGCCACACAAAAAACATCAATGACAACAAAAAATACATTACAGAGGAAGACACAACATTACACAACTTGTTAAGCCATGCTTGGAGATTGTCCTAAATACATCTCATCGTTCCTGAAAAGGGTCTCTGAACCCTACCACACCCAGTCAATTAATTTCCCCAAATTCAAGGTACCAAAAGTTAACTCTGAACTTGGTAGATCTGCTTTTAGCTTCTGTGGTCCTAATAAATGGAATGACCTTTGTTTTACTGTTTACTGTTTTAGATGTAATACACATGTATGCCTTTTGTTTTTTCTTCATGATATTGTATTTCTCGACAACTCTAACGTTTAATTACTCCCAAAATATTTATTCATTCATTCAAATTTTATTTATTCTCAATTTCACTGATTGGTTACCTGAATGATTATGTCTGCTTGTTTTTTGTGTGATTTTGATATGTAGAATATAGTGTTAACATATTTTAGAAAAGTCTCCTGTGGACAGGTGCTTACACAGTAAGCAAAACATCTACAAATTGTGCAATGTGATTGTGATATCTGGGGTGCATACATTTGTTAGACATACCATCAGTCCGACAAGCATTAGTCCGACAACACCGTCGCTCCCGACATGCATATACAGTATGGAGGCCTGGGTGACTAACTAACGGACGGACGGGAGATGCAGGTTTTCATAGTAAATGCGACCTATGGTCGCAACAATATCTCACACTTATAAAGCGCCTTTCTGACTACCCAAAGATGCTTTACATGAGGCAAGAGGAAGCAACAAAAATAAAAACAACTTTATTATCCCATGCCACCAAAACCTCAAATGTCTTTTTTTTAAGATATTTTTTTGCGGCTTACGCCTTTTTTTTTATTTATTTTTTGAAGGGACAGACAGTAGGCTGACAGGAAACGGGAGAGAGGTGGGGGAAGACATGCAGTAAAGGTAATAGTGTAAGATAATATATAGTATAACAATGTCAGATAATACAGTATATAGTGGAATAAGAATGTTAAGATAAAATACAGTGTAGTGGTGTAATATAACATGGTAGCAGTGCATGGTTGTGATCTCTGAGGAGGCAGAGTACATAGTCACATAGGCTCTGTGAAGAGGGTTACAGCAAAACATCAAATGGAGAGACAGTGATGGTTCTAATTTTACCATTATGATGAGAATGTTTTTATTTTATATGTATAAGTTAATAATGTAAGTCTGAACCAGGACCTTAAATTAAAATATGTCCAGACCACCAGAAAAATGTAATGGAAAAACCCCAAAGAAATTATTCTAATAGTTATAGAAATATAGGACTGTCAGTTTAAGACCGTAAGAAACATTTTCAAAAACCTTAGGCCTAGTTTTCAAATATAGTGAGCTGTCAATTTAAGATAGCACAATGGATAAACCTTTGAGAGAAGGTTGAATTATACCAAATGAATCAGTATACAACTATATACATTTCCTTTCACAAATGACTGACTAAAGGATTTTATTTAAAGGGTACCCTTTAAATACAATCCTTTAGTCACCTTAGCCAATCCTAGAAAAACACTTTGAACACAATCCAGGCAATGGATAAAACACCTTGGTAAAAGACCCTTAAAAAGACGCAGGAATACAGACCACACTGAATTACAAAGTTTAGGGGAATTTATATGAATTGATTCTCAGTGAAAAGATGTTACAGATCCAGGCTTGACATAGCGTTATTCCATGACTGAATCACAACATTATTCCACAGTTTTACAACTTCATATAGTAGGGACAGAGACCATGGGGTTAATCACCCCATCTCTTCCAAAATAAGTCAACGAGATACTGCACTTTTCACCCTTCAGCGTGTATACAAGTCTTTTGTGAACAGTTCAAGTGGCATGACTGAGGTACCGATGCATTTCCATTGCTGACACACAGCAAAGGCCAGGTCTGGGTTTGTACCAGTGGGAGTGAGTGAATTCACACACTTCTGCAGATCAGCTTCCACCAACATGGAAGGAGGTGGTGTTAGGAGGTGGTGTTAGAATGACGTGTTAGAAGGACGTGTTAGAAGAAGGGGGTATTAGAAGTTGTTGGAAGCTGATCTGCTGGTCTACTTGCACCTGCCATATATACAGGGGTCTTAAATTCCCAACACAAGGTTTGGGGTTATACCGTTTGACCCAAAAGTGCACCCAAGCTTCTTCTCTGCACGATGGAACACCCATACCAACCCAGACCTGGCCTTTTCCGTGGTCACCCACGTGTCCCCACATACATATTGCCTGCTACAAGCGAGGACAGTCACCAACAGGTTGCCACAATGATGTCAGATCATATGCAGTGGTATAATAATGTTTAGATAAAATAGTGTTGTGGTGTACTATGATATGGTCCATGGTCATGCTCTGTGAGGAGGCCGGGTCCACAGTCACTCTTGATAGGCTCAGTGAAGGCTCTCTGAAGAAGCCTGGTCCACAGTCACACTCTTGATAGGCAGCTGGGGGTCCATAGTAGAAGTCCATGGAACTGCAGAGTGTGAGACAAAAATAAAAACCGGGGAGTGGCTCCCCGGATGAGGAGTTAGTGGCAGGCCTTACTGGACAGTGAGTCTGTACAATGCTTATTTATTTGACAGGGACAATGCTCATTAATCAACATGTCAGTTTTCACATCCATGTAAATGGGACAGAGTTAGCCAAAAGATAGTTTACATCTGTAGTCCCTGAGCACATTCTTAAAAATGATAAAACTATCCATACAAAAACACATACAATACAAGGGGGGAGGAGACATTTTGACACACCATACCCAGTACATGACTTTCTTTTCAATTTTATACATAATTTCTAAATTTCACATGTCTTCTGCAGATCAGCTTCTGCAGAAATAATGGAAGGAGGTGGTGTTAGGAGGTGGTGTTAGGAGGAGGTGGTGTTAGGAGGTGGTGGTAGAAGGAGGTGGTGTTAGAAGGAGGTGGTGTTGTTAGAAGGAAATGGTAGAGGAGGTGGTGGAAGCTGATCTGCAGAAGATACACGGAAATGTGAATTCACTCACTACCGCTTTTACCTGCACGTGCTATCTAGACCGATTCCGTACCGGTTTCATGGTCGCAGCCTACGTATTTCCTGTAGGCGGACTCGACGTAGCTGCGGGGGTAAAACCCTCACCAGGCGCACCTCTTCCACTACAGTGAACGGCAGAGTGACTGATGTTAGTTTGCCTCAAACTTTACTCCTTTACCTGCTTTTTTACTAACACTAACATTACAAAGATGCCCAGAACATCGAGATGAACCTGTGTAGTTTATGGCTGCTCCAACAGTAGTGGCAACATAACAAATACAATAAAACGGAATGTCTAATATCCACCGCGATGGCTGAGACCAGAGCCATTGAGTAATGGTTGAGACAAAGCAGTGAAGAATCCTGCAAGATACATCATTTCAGTCTTACCCAATACCCAATCTTTCTGTTTTATGAACACAAGGCTGCTGTATTTTATACCTCATACTAAGCATTTAAAGTATGAGGTATAAAGTACAGCAGCCTTGTGTTAATAAAACAGAAATATTTGGTATTGGGTAAGACTGGCGTTATGTATCTTTCACTGCTTCGTCTCAACCATTACTCAATGGCTCTGGTCTCCGCCATCGCGGTGGATATTAGACATTCCGTTTTTATTTTATTTTTATGTTGCCACTACTGTTGGAGCAGCCATAAACTACACAGGTTCATCTCGATGTTCTGGGCATCTTTGTAATGTTAGTGTTAGTAAAAAAGCAGGTAAAGGAGTAAAGTTTGAGGCAAACTAACATCAGTCACTCTGCCGTTCACTGTAGTGGAAGAGGTGCGCCTGGTGAGGGTTTTACTCCCGCAGCTATGTCGAGTCCGCCTACAGGAAATACGTAGGCTGCGACCATGAGACCCGCTACTGAATCGGTCTATACAAGGGACTATCATTCCCAACACAAGGATTAGGGTTACAGCTAAACATCAAATGGAGAGACACTGATCCAATAAATAAACTTTTTCATGAACACATTAAACGTTAGTTTCCGTCTCACAGATGAGGCATAACTTGTCCACAGGTCTTTCCAGTGTGCTCGTCTTGGCCTGCACACAAATGACCAGCCCCTTTCCTCAGGTATCATCTGTGTGACTCTAGACATACAGTAGCACTATAGTATCTATGCATAGTTTCATTACATAGAAATTAGGTTCTTAGCTTACATATGATACTTGACCATTTCCAGGCAGGCACTCTGTTGCTGGCTCCATGAAGAGGCCTGGTCCACGGTCACACACTTGAGGCAGCTGGGGGTACATAATAGAAGTGCATGGACCTGCAGAGTGGGAGACAAAGGTTTTCATGATAAAGTTTATTTGACACTTATGTAACAGACACGTTCAATGTTAACCGTACATGTCTTTCTTTTAACATTTTTACATAGATTTTCTAAATTCCACATGTCTTCTGCAGATCAGCTTCCACCACATCATGGAAGGAGGTGGTGTTTTTCACCCTTCAGTGTGTATGTACTAGTTTTTTGTGAACAGTTCAAGTGGCATGACTGAGGTGCCGATGCATTTCCATTTCTGACACACGGCAAAGGCCAGGTCTGGGTTGGTACCAGTGGGAGTGAGTGAATTCACATCATCATATATCTTCTGCAGATCAGCTTCCACCAACATGGAAGGAGGTGGTGTTAGAAGGACGTGTTAGAAGGAGGTGGTGTTAGAAGAAGGTGGTTTTAGAAGTTGGTGGAAGCTGAGGTCTACTTGCACCTGCCATATACTGTATACAGGGGACTTCAATTCCCAACACAAGGTTTGGGGTTACAGCCAAACATCAAATGAAGAGACACAGAGCACACTACTGTTTGACCCAAAAGAGCCCAGCACGATGGAACACCCATACCTGGCCTTTGCCGTGGGTCAGCAATGGAATTATATCAGCACCTCAGTCTTGCCATTTCAGCTGTTCACAAAATAAGTCTCATACATGCTGAAGGGTGAAAAAGTGCAGTATCTTGTTGACTTGTATTGGAAGAGATGGGCGAGTACCTGTCTCTGCTTCAAGAGCCACAAAAATGCACTCGGATTAAGAAGAACCTGGCAACAGCAGACGTTATGATTATGGACGATTCAGTGCCAGAGAGCTTGTGGGTGTCGAGAAGAGTCAAGCAGATGATACCTGATGCAAAGGGAAGAGTCACATACCTAAGCCATTACGAGCAATGACATTCACCCACATGTCCCCACATACATAATGCCTGCTACAAGTGAGGACATTCAACATGTTGCCACAATGATGTCAGATCATATGAAGTGGTATAAATGTTAAGATAAAATACAGTGTTGTGGTGTACTATGATATGGTAGCAGTCCATGGTCATGCTCTGTGAGGAGGCCGGGTCCACAGTCACACTCTTGATAGGCTCAGTGAAGGCTCCGTGAAGAAGCCTGGTCCACAGTCATGGAACTGCAGAGTGGGAGACAGAAAATAACTCCGGGGAGTGGCTCCCCGGATGATGAATTAGTGGCAGGCCTTACTGGACTGTGAGTCTGTACAGTGTTAATAACAATCGCACTGATGGGAAACGAACCCACGCAACCAAGGGGAGGAGGAGAAAAGGGAGGAGAAAAGGGAGGAGGGGATGGGGAAGGGAAGGGGTAGATGTAGAGTTCTCAATGGGCCTGAAAATTAAGGCCCGGCCCTACCCTACCCAGGCCGGCCCGAGGCTCAGCCCCGACCATAATAAGTACCAAAATGTTAGGCCAGTAGATGGTTCAATATACTGAGTGATTGTGTGAGAGAACGGACACCAAACAAAGACAACGCCCTGGTAACATCTGTCCCAACAGCCATTTTATACTGACTTACCGTATAGCAGTTACATAGATGTAGTCATAGCACTTTATAGTATATTAGTATAGTATATGGGCCATTCTACCGAATTAGTTCAAATTGCAGTCCCACAATGAAAAACACAGTGTAGTGTTCAGACTTTTCACTGTAATGTCATAGTATGGTCTAATTAATCACAAAACATTAATTGAGATAATGTGAAATTAAATATATAAAAAACATACTTTATATGTTACTTCCTATTGGACGGTGGCTGTCCCAACCTCTAACCCCTAAAGTTCAATTCATGATTTTTTTTTTAAATAAATAAAAAATACACTTCAATACCACATCGTCAATGTTACATTTTTAACCAGCAAATACAACATCCATAATACATCCTTAAAGTACCTATATATGCATAAATACAACATCCATAATACACCTTAAAGTACCTATATATGCATAAATACAACAAGTCACCTGTCCTTTTAGTAGCAGGGCAAAATACACCATATACACAATACCCACGATCTGAGCCGATATAATAAATATATAGGCATGAACATAGGCTAGTACATATCCAAACATGTGCAAGTGTTGGATAGTACATCAAAGATGATCCTTTTGAAACTTCTCAAGGGAACTTTCAAAGCCAATTTTAGTCTGGACTGTAGATCATTCCACGACCAAGGGCCAAAGAAGGCCAGACATTTTTTACCCCCCTCGGATTTGAATGCTGGTACTACACACCGCAGCCAAGCATTTGACCTGAGGTTTAAGCCGTTTTGGACCAGGTCGAAATTGGATGAAATGTAAGACGGCAGGTCACCCAGAATTACTTTATAAATGAAAATATGCCAATGCTGAAGCCTGCGAGCTGCCAATGAGAACCAACCGACTGCAGCAAACAACGTGCAGTGATGTGTTCTGAAAGGTGCATTTGTTATGAATCTCAATGCAGCATGGTACAAGGGATCCAATTTGGTCAAGGTTGAGGAGCAGGCAAACCTATAAATGGTATCACCATAATCCAATTGGGACAGAAAGAGACCAATGACCAGTTTTTTACGAGCTGAACAAGCAAAACAAGCCTTCAATCTGTAGAAGAAACCCAGAGTGAATTTAAGCTTTTTGCACAAGGAATCAATATGACATTTGAAAATACCAAATTTGAAAATACCAAAACAAAATGTAAAAAATGTGGCAGAGAGAGACAGAGTGAGAATGGAGGCAAAGGAGATGGTTGGGCTTCCACACGACCTAGCACCGAAGTGATCAGGCAGTAGTAGTTTAGTAGTAGCTTGAGCAAATGTAAAGCATCTTATGAGTTAATATTTAGCAAAATAGTTAAGTGACTATGGCATCGCATTGTAAAGACAATGCTGTGGTCACTAGCGAAACAGTGCAGTCACTACCGAAACACTGGTTTTAGTGAGTTATCAAACAATATATTAAGATCACGATTGGTTAGTTGTATGTGTAATGTCAACTACCAATAATGCAATATTCTTATAGTAAAATGTATAAAGTTGATTATATTGATTTCAATCAATATAATCAACTTTATACATTTTACAAAGAATATTGCGTTAAAATTTTGATTACTCTCAATAATTCAACATACATTTACAGTTTAAATGTATTCAATTGTGGAACCCCATAAATTCTTAAAAATGGTCTACAGGGGGGAATAAAAAATATAATAGACTTTTGACAAATCTGGGGAGAGAAAAGATATTCCAATACATTATTAAAATACGATATGATAAATGACTGTGCCTTTACTAAATATGTGTCCCTTAAATATGGTGCAAAGTTCTTCCAAAATAGGATACAAATTTCACACAATTTCCAACTCTGAATTTGAAGAAATTCGGTAGAATGGCCCATAGGCCCATATATGTATAGTTTCATTATATAGATATATACTGTTACGTTCTTAGCTTACTCATGTTTCGTGTGTGTTCGTGTTGTTTTGTGTGTGATGTATTGCCATGCTTTTCGTTCGTTCTTAATGTAAATCGCTTTGGATTAAGAGCTTCTGCTAAATGCCTAAATTGTAATAAATTGCAAGATACTGCACTTGACTGAGGTACTGATGCATTTACATTGCTGACACATGGCAAAGGCCAGGTCTGGGTTGGTATGGGGAATACCGGAAGACTCGACCCGGTGCTTGCCCGTTTTTCCTCCCGGAATTGTCACCAGTGAGGGGGATAACTTTGTAATATGCTATTGGCTGTTTGTATTCTTTTTGGAAAAATATAAAAAGATACTCCTGTGGAAAGGCTATATTATTTTTACTTATATTGACCCTATAAACAATTTAGTATTATTTAGTATATGTAAGGTTTTGCACACTCAAATGGTACCTCGTCAGATAATCCCCACATATCCTACAACAACTTCTGTGAACAGACTTCACTGTAGTAGCTTTTCATGAATTATATTTGTACTTATGCTGTCTGCTGTCATGAAAGTTTATAGTTAGAGAAATTCAAAGTCCAGCCGTCTGCTGTCCAGCCTCTCCCACCCCTCACATTGGGGAAAATTCTGGGAGGAAAACAGAAACGGGGCGAGTCTTCTTGTTACCGGTATGGGTATTCCATTGTGCAGAGTGGAAGCTTCTTTTAGGTCAAACAACGGTAGTGTGTTGGCGTTAGAGGCCCATTGGCTCTGTGTCACTCCATTTGATGATGTTTGGCTGTAACCCCAATCCTTGTATTGGGAATTGAAGTCCCCCTTTATAGAAGGCAGGCACATTTATTTGAGACATGCTTGTGAAGAGTCTGCATGCCTATGCTATTAACTCATTTTGGATTTTTTTCAGAAGAAGTTGGTGGAAGCTGATCTAGATCTTCTTCTAGGTGGTATTAGAAGAAGGTGGTGGAAGTTCATCTGCAGAAGACATATGATAATGTGAATTCATTCACTCCTGCTGGTATTTGCACCTGCCATATATACAGGGGACTTCAATTCCCAACACAAGGATTGGGGTTACAACCCCACTGTCTTTGATTGTCTAAAGTCAAAGATAGTGAGTTAACCAATATATTAAGATCATGATTGGTTTGGTGTATGTGTAATGTCAACTACCAATAATGCAATATTCTTTGTAAAATGTATAAAGTTGATTATATTGATTTCAAATCAATATAATCAACTTTATACATTTTACAAAGAATATTGCGTTTAGATTTCGATTACTCTCAATAATTCAACATAAAGTTAAAACTTCAATTTAAATGTATTTAATTGTGGAACCACCTACCTAAACTCTTAAAAAAGGTATTATCTCATTTTGGATACAACATAAATCATTTCAGTTTTTCTCCTCTGGTGAAAAGTTGGAGGCTGCGCGATGGCAGTCCCTCAGTCAAATCTGGTCACATCTATACTCTTCTGTAGATCAGCTTCCACCAACATGGAAAGAGGTGGTGTTAGGACGTGTCAGAAAGAGGTGGTATTAGAAGGTGGTGGTATTAGAAGAAGTTGGTGGAAGTTCATCTGCAGAAGACATGATAATGTGAATTCCTTCACCCCTGCTGGGATTTGCAGCTGCCATATATACAGGAGACTTCAATTCCCAACACAAGGATTGGGGTTACAACCAAACATCATCAATTGGAGAGACACAGAGCCAATGGGCCTCTAGCAGCAACACACTACTGTTGTTTGACCCAAAAGAGCCCCCAAGCTTCTTACAGTATAGTATCCCTAGTATAGCAAGCCAAATAAATATAAAACCTTTTTGATAATGATTGGAACAGCCCAGGGTTTCCCGTCTGCTTTAATTGCCAGCCAGCCAGCCGGCCGTAAAACAGCCTTCAGTTTTAGCGCTCCATTTACCTGGAATCAATTACAATGGACTTCAATAATGGACTCCATGATGTCATTGCATGGGGCAATTTATAAACTTGCAAGCTAATCTTGTTTTCATTTGTTACCGTTTAAAATGAGATGACAGTATTGTTTTCACACCGTTCTATGCTTGTTTTTACTTTATATAGGCTAACACATTTCATGCTGCTGTTCTTATTTTTAATATTACACTGCTTATGTATTATGCCTTTTGTAATCTTGTAATAGCAGTTCAATGTATTTCCAAGAAAAGAAGGACGTACTCACAGTTTGTACTTAAGTAAAAGTACAGTATCATTACCAAATCGTATACATAGTCTGGTTTGGTATTCAAGAATTACTCGAGTAAAAGTACAAAAGTATTGGCACCAAAATATACTTAAAGTAAAAAGTAAAAGTACTAATTGGACACCCCCCCCCCATCTAAAAATATGGGACCGCCCCAGAAGCAAAGATTTGAATTAAAAATGTGAAAGAATATATATATATATATATATTCAAAGATTTGCACCACATTTTCACCATTCAAAACAAATAGCAGGTCTACAAGCTCGTAGCGGGTTCCCGTCCTGAATGGGTCAAGTAAATCATCCTTGTACTTAATTCTTCCACCACTGAATATAAAATATGATGCTGGGTGTTTGTGCACGGTTAGAGAGAGAGCAGGGGGTGCCGAGTGGTACTCACTGTGATGTCCATCCTGTCTGCGCAGTGGGTCCATGGTGCTCTGTCTGCGCAGTGGGTCCTTGGTGCTCTGTCTGCGCAGTGGGTCCATGGTGCTCTGTCTGCGCAGTGGGTCCATGGTGCTCTGTCTGCGCAGTGGGTCCTTGGTGCTCCGTCTGCGCAGTGGGTCCTTGGTGCTCCGTCTGCGCAGTGGGTCCTTGGTGCTCCGTCTGCGCAGTGGGTCCTTGGTGCTCTGTCTGCGCAGTGGGTCCTTGGTGCTCTGTCTGCGCAGTGGGTCCATGGTGCTCTGTCTGCGCATTGGGTCCTTGGTGCTCTGTCTGCGCAGTGGGTCCTTGGTGCTCTGTCTGCGCAGTGGGTCGTTGCTGTGCAGGAGTAGCGAAGACATTGAGCGAGGTTTCCATAAACTGTGCCCTACACGTAAAAAATTAAATTAAAAGTTAAAAGATATACTGATGATAAAAGTAAATAAGTAACCACAGCAAAATATCAAACAAGCAGTAATGTGTGTGTGTGTGTGTGTGTGTGTGTGTGTGTGTGTGTGTGTGTGTGTGTGTGTGTGTGTACAATATAACTATTTCAATGTGGCTACACAGTATATAAAAACACCAACTATTATACCAAAATTATATTGGGGAAAGAAAAGGGGACAACTCAATGTATTATACCTCCTGTAAACCCTCTAGTGCGTGACTTAAACTTTAAATAGCCTATTTAGGGATTGGCTTCAGGTTTATCCAACAATACAATAGTTATTGTATAGTCAAGGCAGTGGAGGTAAACATACACACCAATAAACACCCAAAGGTCCCAACAACAGAGGAAAGTCGTGTGCAGCAGGGCGGACCCGGCCGTGAACAAGGTAACAGATTGTTACAGATTAGAGAAAACAATTAAAACGTGCCAGTATAGAAAACAACTCAAATGTCTACAGTAACTGCCTATACAAACTAAATGGATAACTCAATTTAACAACAACATAAAAAGACTGGTCCCCTCAACCCATTTAGACCATGGGGTCGCATCGGTGTCGCCTTATAGCTTTTAACCACTTTAACCATTATTTTAAACTTTAACTGTTGAAAAATAGATCTACAACCTCCGCTCTACGAGCTTGTAGGTCTGCGATTTTTGAAAAATCTTGAAAATGTGTGAAAATCTTATATATATTCTTTCACAGTGAACATTTTTAACTCAAATATATCGTTCTGGGGGGGGGGGGGGGGGGGGGGTCCCTGGAACACCATATATTGAGGTGGGGGTCCACAGCCAAATACAGATAATTCTGGGGGTCCTTGACATGAAATAGTTTGAGCACCACTGACATAGAAACAGTTTTTTCAGAAATCTGTCATGATTTAGAAGACATTTGTAAAATCTGTTCTCAGGTCTAAATGGGTTAAGGAAACGGAAAAACACATTAGTTGCCAGCCCTGGTATAAGCAAACACTGCATTCAAATCATTATTAAAAGAACAAAAACTACTTTGATTTGCAGTGATACTACAGCACAATCAATGTGAGGGCAAGGCCGGGGACATCAACAGCACCACAGCTACAAGAAAAGACAGTGATATTACAAAACTAAAAGTGCATTTAAATACACAGATACAGGTAGAATGTACAACACATGTATGCTTTTTACCGGTATCTCCACGTCTCTATAGACACAGCAGCAGAGCACTTCATTTGTGGTCAACTCATTTGATTAATGTTGACACAGACTAAAGTGCTAAAACAACCAAAAGCCAGTGGCAGCATCAGCTGCAACAAACAATTTGGCCTACCATGCTTGATGAACAGTGAACACCATTCTGTCAAAATGGCTTCTTCTTCTTCTTCTTCTTCTTGTTTTACGGCAGTTGGCATCCAGTTGTTGGTGCATTACCGCCACCTTGTGAGTGTGACCCAAATCTTGGATCAGCCAACAACCAGACATCACCTCAGACAACAGCAACATTATTATTATTATTATTATCTCCACCAGGATTCTTCCTCAGCCTAGTGGGAATATGCGTGCACAGTTTCATCGCAATCGGACGCTGCGTTGAGGAGTTGTGGCAATTTGTACAAAGCGGGCTACTCCTGAAAACTGTAGGAGCCAATCGTGGCCAATCAGGATGGAATATGAGAAATCAAACAAACCTGTCTTGATCACATGACTATGGAGATCATGTGTTTGCGTGAAATTTGGATAAAATCTGAAGCAGTAATAATAGAAAATGTGTTTTACATATGTCGGTCTCCTGGTGGCGCTATAAAGAGCAGATGTGAAAAATTCCAGACAAAGGTTTTTCCTTGGCCTCTAGGGAGTTGGCATACAAAGTTATCCACAGATACGTGCAGTTAGAGGTAAAAGCACTTTTCGGCCAGTTATAGGCGACCTTGAGGCTGAGTTGAAATTGTTCATGTGGCATTTCGTCCTGGGCCTAGTGGGAATGTGGGTGCACAATTTCACGGAAATCACGCGATGTGTTCATGATTTTCAGCATTTTGTTTGAAACTGAGCACTCCTGTGAACTTTGGAAGCCAATCTGAACCAATCAGGATGGAGTGTGAGAAATCTGAAAGACCGGTTTCGTTGAATGGCTCTAGAGAGACTGTGTACCAATTTGCGTGATGTTTGGACAAAATCTGTAGGTGTACTGTGCACAAACTTGTTTTGCACAAAGCGGCCTCCTGGTGGCGCTATAACAGGCCGTTCTGGAAAGTTTGGGGCAGAGGTTCATCGTTGGCATCCAGGGAGTGTGTGTGCAAAATTTGGCATCGACCGGGTTAACGGTGGCCGAGATTAGCTGCTCACGGACACACGGACGGACGGACACACGGACGGACACACGGACGGACGGACGGAGTGCAAAACATACTCTCCCCCCATGCCTTCGGCCTGGTGGAGACAATAATAACACTGCTATCTGGGGCAGCACAGCGCTGGCTCGGCTGTGTGAGATATTAGCCTTTTGTATGTGCACTCTGCCTTTCACTATAAATGGCCCATTATGATGGAGTTACGTGTCACTTTCATTTCTCTGGCTGTTTTGACAGGGACTCACGTCAGAGCCAACAAAGACTGCAAGCCCCCACCCTTTCCTTTAGTGTCAACTTCTTAAAATAGTGGCCTGTGTCATTTTAAAATCAACTTTTTCATCACATTGAACCAAAGCAAACTGATGTTTCTTAATCATTTGACATTTATAACAATGTATGACTATTAATGACATGAGTCAGTTATGTAACATAGATAGAGGATTAAACACAGGCCAATTTGTGCAATTGTAAACCTGACTTGGGCCGAATTAATAACCAACGTCACAAGCCACAAGACAATGAGACTTAGGCCAAAGACAAGTAGCCCATGTCGCATACATGGTCTTTAATTATAACTTAGGCAACATAAAATGGCTATAGGTCACACTCAGCATGATCCTTTTCAATCAGGATATAGGCCATTTTACCATACTGTATGTGGCCAATGTCACGACTCACGAAGAGCTGATTTAGGCAAATATTAACTTTTCCTAAATAAAAAGATGGATATAAAAGGGTTTCTGCCCGACAGCAGAGTCCTTAGGCCTATCCATTGCGGCATTAGCCCCATTCACACGAGACACAAATCACTTGCGGGGTAGGCTATGTATATCTCAGAAAATATAGGAGCTGTGTCATTCTCATGTTGCAACAAAATGGAGTATAGTAGTAGGTTTCATTTGTAGCAGAATGGCCTCTGGCGCATTGAGCTCAAGCGTCTTCCTTCTGCTTTGACATTGTGATCCTGCAACGTCCGTTAAACGACCACTTCACCACTATCTTCATATCCTCACTAATGATCATGATAAAAAGCCACGATTATTGTCTCCACCAGGCCGAAGGCATGTGGGGAGAGTATGTTTTGCACTCCGTCCGTCCGTGTGTCCGTGTGTCCGTCCGTCCGTCCGTCCGTCCGTGAGCAGCTAATCTCGGCCACCGTTAACCCCATCGATGCCAAATTTTGCACACACACTCCCTGGATGCCAACGATGAACCTCTGCCCCAAACTTTCCACAACGGCCTGTTATAGCGCCACCAGGAGGCCGCTTTGTGCAAAACAAGTTTTTGCACAGTACACCTACAGATTTTGTCCAAACATCACGCAAATTGGTACACAGTCTCTCTAGAGCCATTCAACGAAACCGGTCTTTCAGATTTCTCACACTCCATCCTGATTGGTTAAGATTGGCTTCCAAAATTCACAGGAGTGCTCAGTTTCAAACAAAATGCTGAAAATCATGAACACATCGCGTGATTTCCGTGAAATTGTGCACCCACATTCCCACTAGGCCGAGGACGAAATGCCACATGAACAATTTCAACTCAGCCTCAAGGTGGCGCTATAACTGGCCGAAAAGTGTTTTCACCTCTAACTGCACGGATCTGTGGATAACGTTGTATGCCAACTCCCTAGAGGCCAAGGAAAAACCTTTGCCTGGAATTTTTCACATCTGCTCTTTATAGCGCCACCAGGAGGCCGACATATGTAAAACACATTTTCTATTATTACTCCTTCAGATTTTATCCAAATTTCACGCAAATCGGTACACATGATCTCCATAGTCATGAGATCAACACGGAGCGGCACCATTTCCCATCTTCCATCCTAATTGGCTAAGATTGGCTTCCAAAGCTCACACGATTCGTCCATTTCGAAAAAAGGCCACAAATCACAAACACAGTGTGCAATTTCCGTTAAATTATACACGCACATTTTCACTAGGCCGAGGACGACATGCCACAATTTTTTCCTCAAAATCAGCCTCACGGTGGCGCTATAACAGGCCAATTCCTGTTTTTAGCTATAACTTACGGAGCCCCTAAGGGGACATTTCTAGGTAGATTATTTAAGAGATGGTGGTTTATGTTTTCTGGTATGGAAAAACATTTTAGATGTTGGCAGGAAAAAAACAAGGCTATAACATTTTTCTTTTAGGAGATGGAAATGTTTTGAAAGGGGAAAGATATTTTTTTTGGAGGGGATGACAATTTTCGAGGGGGTGACAAAAATAAATCAAGGCTGTGACTATTTTTTTTTAGGAGATGAAAATGTTTTTAAAGTGGAAAGACTTTTTCAAAGTCGTGCGCACGACTTTGAACTCGTGCGCACGACTTTGAAGTAAACAGAAGCACATGGCTACCTGTCAACAGAAGCACATGGCTACTTGACCCCCAGCGACCCCCAAATGGTAACTCTGTCATTCCTCTACCGTTTTGGACGGGGATGGGCTCATTTGAATCGTGTCGCCCCCCTGGGGGCGTCTTTGGGGGTCTCAAGGTTCGGGGACCCCCAGGGACCCCCAGGGACCCCCAAATGGTAACTCTGTCATTTCTCTACCGTTTTGGACGGGGGTGGGCTCATTTGAATCGTGTCGCCCCCCCGGGGGCGTCTCTGGGGGTCTCAAGGTTCGGGGACCCCCAGGGACCCCCAGGGACCCCCAAATGGTAACTCTGTCATTTCTCTACCGTTTTGGAAGGGGGTGGGCTCATTTGAATCGTGTCGCCCCCCGGGGGCGTCTCTGGGGGTCTCAAGGTTCGGGGACCCCCAGGGACCCCCAGGGACCCCCAAATGGTAACTCTGTCATTTCTCTACCGTTTTGGAAGGGGGTGGGCTCATTTGAATCGTGTCGCCCCCCGGGGGCGTCTCTGGGGGTCTCAAGGTTCGGGGACCCCCAGGGACCCCCAGGGACCCCCAAATGGTAACTCTGTCATTTCTCTACCGTTTTGGACGGGGGTGGGCTCATTTGAATCGTGTCGCCCCCCGGGGGCGTCTCTGGGGGTCTCAAGGTTCGGGGACCCCCAGGGACCCCCAAATGGTAACTCTGTCATTTCTCTACCGTTTTGGAAGGGGGTGGGCTCATTTGAATCGTGTCGCCCCCCGGGGGCGTCTCTGGGGGTCTCAAGGTTCGGGGACCCCCAGGGACCCCCAGGGACCCCCAAATGGTAACTCTGTCATTTCTCTACCGTTTTGGACGGGGGTGGGCTCATTTGAAATGTGTCACCCCCCTGGGGGTGTCTTTGGGGGTCTCAAGGTTCGGGGACCCCAGGGACCCCCAAATGGTAACTCTGTCATTTCTCTACCGTTTTGGACGGGGGTGGGCTCATTTGAATCGTGTCGCCCCCCCGGGGGCGTCTCTGGGGGTCTCAAGGTTCGGGGACCCCCAGGGACCCCCAGGGACCCCCAAATGGTAACTCTGTCATTTCTCTACCGTTTTGGAAGGGGGTGGGCTCATTTGAATCGTGTCGCCCCCCGGGGGCGTCTCTGGGGGTCTCAAGGTTCGGGGACCCCCAGGGACCCCCAGGGACCCCCAAATGGTAACTCTGTCATTTCTCTACCGTTTTGGACGGGGGTGGGCTCATTTGAATCGTGTCGCCCCTAGGGGGCGTCTCTGGGGGTCTCAAGGTTCGGGGACCCCCAGGGACCCCCAAATGGTAACTCTGTCATTTCTCTACCGTTTTGGAAGGGGGTGGGCTCATTTGAATCGTGTCGCCCCCCAGGGGGCGTCTTTGGGGGTCTCAAGGTTCGGGGACCCCCAGGGACCCCCAAATGGTAACTCTGTCATTTCTCTACCGTTTTGGAAGGGGGTGGGCTCATTTGAATCGTGTCGCCCCCCGGGGGCGTCTCTGGGGGTCTCAAGGTTCGGGGACCCCCAGGGACCCCCAGGGACCCCCAGGGACCCCCAGGGACCCCCAAATGGTAACTCTGTCATTTCTCTACCGTTTTGGACGGGGGTGGGCTCATTTGAATCGTGTCGCCCCCCGGGGGCGTCTCTGGGGGTCTCAAGGTTCGGGGACCCCCAGGGACCCCCAGGGACCCCCAAATGGTAACTCTGTCATTTCTCTACCGTTTTGGAAGGGGGTGGGCTCATTTGAATCGTGTCGCCCCCCGGGGGCGTCTCTGGGGGTCTCAAGGTTCGGGGACCCCCAGGGACCCCCAAATGGTAACTCTGTCATTTCTCTACCGTTTTGGACGGGGGTGGGCTCATTTGAAATGTGTCACCCCCCTGGGGGTGTCTTTGGGGGTCTCAAGGTTCGGGGACCCCAGGGACCCCCAAATGGTAACTCTGTCATTTCTCTACCGTTTTGGACGGGGGTGGGCTCATTTGAATCGTGTATCCCCCCTGGGGGATACAAGGTTCGGGGGCGTCTTTGGGGGTCCCTGGGGGTCCCCGAACCCTGAGACCACCGATTCAAATGAGCCCACCCCCGTCCAAAACGGTAGAGAAATGACAGAGTTACCATTTTGGGGTCCCTGGGGGTCCCCGAACCTTGAGACCCCCAAAGACGCCCCCTGGGGGGCGACACGATTCAAATGAGCCCACCCCCGTCCAAAACGGTAGAGAAATGACAGAGTTACCATTTAGGGGTCCCTGGGGGTCCCCGAACCTTGAGACCCCCAAAGACGCCCCCAGGGGGGCGACACATTTCAAATGAGCCCACCCCCATCCAAAACGGTAGAGAAATGACAGAGTTACCATTTGGGGGTCCCTGGGGGTCCCCGAACCTTGAGACCCCCAAAGACGCCCCCTGGGGGGCGACACGATTCAAATGAGCCCACCCCCGTCCAAAACGGTAGAGAAATGACAGAGTTACCATTTGGGGGTCCCTGGGGGTCCCCGAACCTTGAGACCCCCAATGACGCCCCCAGGGGGGCGACACATTTCAAATGAGCCCACCCCCGTCCAAAACGGTAGAGAAATGACAGAGTTACCATTTGGGGGTCCCTGGGGGTCCCTGGGGGTCCCCGAACCTTGAGACCCCCAGAGACGCCCCCGGGGGGCGACACGATTCAAATGAGCGCACCCCCGTCCAAAACGGTAGAGAAATGACAGAGTTACCATTTGGGGGTCCCTGGGGGTCCCCGAACCTTGAGACCCCCAAAGACGCCCCCAGGGGGGCGACACATTTCAAATGAGCCCACCCCCGTCCAAAACGGTAGAGAAATGACAGAGTTACCATTTGGGGGTCCCTGGGGGTCCCTGGGGGTCCCCGAACCTTGAGACCCCCAGAGACGCCCCCGGGGGGCGACACGATTCAAATGAGCCCACCCCCTTCCAAAACGGTAGAGAAATGACAGAGTTACCATTTGGGGGTCCCTGGGGGTCCCTGGGGGTCCCCGAACCTTGAGACCCCCAGAGACGCCCCCGGGGGGCGACACGATTCAAATGAGCCCACCCCCTTCCAAAACGGTAGAGAAATGACAGAGTTACCATTTGGGGGTCCCTGGGGGTCCCTGGGGGTCCCCGAACCTTGAGACCCCCAGAGACGCCCCCGGGGGGGCGACACGATTCAAATGAGCCCACCCCCGTCCAAAACGGTAGAGAAATGACAGAGTTACCATTTGGGGGTCCCTGGGGGTCCCTGGGGGTCCCCGAACCTTGAGACCCCCAGAGACGCCCCCGGGGGGCGACACGATTCAAATGAGCCCACCCCCTTCCAAAACGGTAGAGAAATGACAGAGTTACCATTTGGGGGTCCCTGGGGGTCCCTGGGGGTCCCCGAACCTTGAGACCCCCAGAGACGCCCCCGGGGGGGCGACACGATTCAAATGAGCCCACCCCCGTCCAAAACGGTAGAGAAATGACAGAGTTACCATTTGGGGGTCCCTGGGGGTCCCTGGGGGTCCCCGAACCTTGAGACCCCCAAAGACGCCCCCAGGGGGGCGACACGATTCAAATGAGCCCACCCCCGTCCAAAACGGTAGAGGAATGACAGAGTTACCATTTGGGGGTCGCTGGGGGTCAAGTAGCCATGTGCTTCTGTTGACAGGTAGCCATGTGCTTCTGTTTACTTCAAAGTCGTGCGCACGAGTTCAAAGTCGTGCGCACGACTTTGAAAAAGTCTTTCCACTTTAAAAACATTTTCATCTCCTAAAAAAAAATAGTCACAGCCTTGATTTATTTTTGTCACCCCCTCGAAAATTGTCATCCCCTCCAAAAAAAATATCTTTCCCCTTTCAAAACATTTCCATCTCCTAAAAGAAAAATGTTATAGCCTTGTTTTTTTCCTGCCAACATCTAAAATGTTTTTCCATACCAGAAAACATAAACCACCATCTCTTAAATAATCTACCTAGAAATGTCCCCTTAGGGGCTCCGTAATAACTGCATCGATCTGTATACAACTTATGTATGCACACATGGAAAAACATTGTACCTGCATCCCTCCAACACGAACCTCCGGCCCAAATCTTCCTCAACAGCCTGTTATAGTGCCACCATGAGGCCACAACCTGACCTGCCCTGGTGGAGACCTGTGCCGATTGGCACTTTGTCTAGTTTTCCACTGGGTCTGTGTCTCATGGGAGGGCTGTGTGCAGTTCAGAAACACGTCGACTAAAACTATGACAAAAAAATGTTCGTCAACTATCTTTTTTCACTGACGAAAACTACATGGAAACTAAATGAAAACTAAGCTACGATGACTAAAAGAAATTTGGTCAACAAATACAAACTAGACTAAAATGTTAGGAAGGGACTAGTGGAAGAGATCCAGTATGTCATTTTACACTTTGTTGCATGCTGAAACCAACCAGACACATTCCAGGTGACTAAAATGTGACTAAAACTAAATGAAAGCTATTCAAGAGACTATGACTAAAACTAAAATCTAAATGTGCCGCCAAAAACAACTCTGCTTGGAATGGTGGATGGAACAGTGCACCTCTAGCTGCTACTGTGTGAGATCCACCTAAAAGCACCATGCAACTGGCAAGTAGCCTATCTATGTGACCACAGGTGAGGTGTGAAGGACGGGGGTCAACTCTATTTTGGGGGTCGCCAGCAAAAAAAGCTTGAGAACTACTTATATACTGTAAATGTCACTACTTAACCTGGCGAAACCCTAAGGTATAATTTAATACCCTATAGCCTGCCAAACCCGGAACCTCCGTTTTCCAGGGTTTATATTCTTTACTCCATGTTTTTATCCGATCGAAATGTTAGCTGCAGGCCAAGTGGGACAGTGGCCGCGGCCATTTTTAAGATCCGCACGCATCCACTTGCATTGTATAGGCTGGACATTCAAAGCCCTGTATCTCAGAAACGACATCGAGGGGCCGTTTCTGGGGAAGACAAGGTTTTTCACAACGGCCTGTAGCACCACCGACCGAGAGAACAACAAACGGTGAAGACTGAAGACACCACACACACAGCATTTTTTCATTGCGATTCCCTTCAAAGTAAGTGTTATGTGCGATAAAATCTTGGCAATGCGCTATCGAGGGATTAATTAATGCTGGCGGGAATTGGGTTACTTTCCACTCCACTACATATCGGAGCGTTGTGAGCTCGTCACCTATTACAAAAAGAAGGGGAAAAAAAGTCAATAATTGTGTGCTTTTACTCATAGTGAATATTTTAAAGATGGAGTGCCACCATTTTTTTCCACCCTAAAACATGATCATCAGGTATTATTACAATATAAGGGGGAAGAACTTTTTCCAAAAAGTGTACAGTATTTGTTAAAATCATGCTTTTATGTGGACACGCCCACCAGTTCATTTAAGTATGCCTGGATTGCCTGGTGGGTGGTGATGGGTGGTGATCCACCTGAACTGAAGCCGCACCCACAGATGTAGTTGTATGATAAAGGGGGAGGGGTTAGGGGAGGGGCTGATAGTGTGGTGTCACTATATTACTGTTTACTTCATTGGCCCGTTTGACTGTCAAGGGTTCAGCCTCCAGGAAGAAACCCTAAATACAAAGTTAATACACCATTGCACATAAAAACAACTCCAGGGTGTCTAATGAAGTACAAAATTGAGTAAAAAACAAATACAAATTTGAGTAGGCCTACAGAATCCGTTCCACCATATGATTCTGGTCTTTTATTTTAAAGCTGATCGCTGTGGATTCTGTGGAGGATTTGCCTGTCATTCTTTAGCAATAAACCGTGCTCCACATGAAGTGTGATAAACACTGCTGTTTATGAGCTTGTGGGATCTGCAATGTCAGCAGAAATGCAAAGTGAACGAACGTTCCCCTGTTAGCTATATGCATGCAGGCAGCCATGCAATGCTCTGTGTGTGTGCACGCACACACATGCGTGCGTGCGCACACAGGATGACTTTGAGGAGCCAGAGTGAGAAACACGACTGTCACGGCAAAAGAGACCCAGAAGCGGGTTTATTTTGTTGCTCGCACACATAAAACATGAACATGGACACACGTGCAAGCACACACACACACACACACACACACACACACACACACACACACACACACACACACACACACATCCATGCAAGCACACGTGTTTCTATGACTAAAGAAACATTTTAATTTCATCCCTTCTAAGCTCAAACCACACCAAAGGGTCGGGTAGCGACAAACCGTTTTTTAAGGAAAACCACACCAATGCAACACATTGAGTTGCCATGAGTTGCATTGGTGTGGTTTACCGTAAAAAGCGTTTTGTCCTGACCCGACCCGACCCTCTGGGCTTCAGGCCGAAAGTAGGCCATCTATAAGCTTCACATTGCACTGTGAAGCGCTTTGAGCTGCAGATCAGCTATTTTTACCAGCTGCCAGGCTGGTCTACTTTCTATCAGGTTGATATAGTGGCAACTCATCATTTCATTGGCTGCCCGTAGTCACCTATCTTTCTGAATGGCTGTTCCCTATATGGCAACCGGACACTTTTTGCCTCTAGCCGAGAGGCCAATGGGATAATAGCATTGCATTGCAGCCAGCAAGTTGCAACAACAACCCACTAGTTATTTCACTGGGGGATTCTTATGTCAACTTTCGACAACTTTTCGACAACCTCGACAGATAGGAGCAACTACTAGAGGGGAGATTTTACACCTGACTGACTAACACACACACACACACACACACACACACACACACACACACACACACACGACACACTCCTTCCTCCTGAAATATCCTTTAAATTATCCTTACAATCCTTTTTAATTATTTCGCGACCCCCAGGTTGAGAACCCCTGACGTAGGAGATAAGTGCATGCAGGCAGTTTACAGTGGTGAAATAAGTACTCCCAATTGTTTACTTAAAAGCATACAAGTGAAATACTTTACAACCTTTTTTTTTTGGTTTGAATGTCATACAGCTCATGAAAAAAATAATCCTAACTCAAAATATTCTAACATTTTACGTGACCACTAAAAACATGATTATTTTAATCAAGAAATGTCGAAAAGTGTATTAATATATGCAGTCCATACATTTTCTGGGCTACTTTTGAACCAATTATTTCATCTATGGGGCGTGGCATGAGCCCATACACGTTTCCTTTGATTTGTACTGTTGAATCTATGGCGTCTCACACCTTCCTCTTGACAATACAACCTAGCTTCTCTGTGGGGTTCAGGTCAGGCCAGTTGGCTGGCCAGTTAATCGCAGTAATACCATGGTCAGTACACCTATTAGTAGTTTTGGCTCTGCGGGAAGGGGCCAAATCCAGCTGGTAAGGAATATCAGCATCTCCATATAGCTTGTCAACGTACTGAAGCACGACGCGCTCAAACATTACAATTTACAATCTAGGCATTTAGCAGACGCTCTTAATCCAGAGCGACTTACATTAAGCAATAACAAAAAGCATGGCTTACAGTACATCACATATATAAACAGTATAGTTATCATGAATCATCTACTATAAAGTGCTATGACTACATAAAATGCAATTCTAGTGCTGTCTACGTAACAAGCTATAAGTCAGTTTAAAACACTATCTAAGTCTACATAAAGTGCTATCTAAGGGGCTAGGCTAGGGCAAGTGCTACGGAGGGCAATGGTGGAGTCTGAAGAGGTGGGTTTTCAGACTACGGCGGAAGATTGGGAGTGAGGCTGCAGTTCTGACTGTGATGGGAAGTGCATTCCATTATTATTCTGGTGGATGGCTGTGTTGACTCCAGTGTGAAGTTTTCACTGTCAGTGGCCAATGCAGATGACATGGCTCCAAATCATCACTGTGTAAATCAACAATATCTCACCAAGGACTCTCACCACTGAATAATGAAGAATATAGACTCCAATGCTATCAGCAAAAGATAGCATTAGGCTATAGAGCGTCGCAGTCCCTCCCCGTTTCAGAACAACGAGTGGCCCAGGAAATTAATCCCAATGCATTTTTCCCATAGGCATTTCAAAACGTATTTATTTAAAGACATTTTAAGCGTTGTACGAAGCCAACTCTTGTCGTGACAAATCATGACAACACACACAATATTTTGGACCAAACAAATAATTACAAAGAAGAAAAACAACCAAAAAAGTGTTGTAAGCTGCCGTTTTTTCTACTTACTAATTCTTTGTTTGGCCCGACAAATTGTGTTTGTTGTCATGATTTGTCACGACAAGAGTTGGCTTTGTCCGCGGCGTAAACGTCTTTAAATAAATACTTTCTGAAAAGTCTATGAGGAAAATGAACGGGGATTTCTTTTCCGGGTCTCTCGAGGGGGCGGGACTGCGACGCTCTATAGGCACCCCTTCGAGTGCCTAGCCTGGCACTCAAAGTGGTGTTGAAGAAAATTTAAGTTGATAGTTGGTAGTGCTGTCACCTCACAGCTAGAAGGTCCTGGGTTCGATTCCCACTGGACACACTGTGGGTGCTGGGGGGGGCGTGTTCCCACCTCCGCGTCATCAGTACCCACCCGAGGCGGGGTTGGCGAAAGGGCCCCTGTTAGCTATGCATGCAGGCAGCCATGCAATGTGTGTGACGTGACTTGGCCTGTTGTAGCGCCACCATGACACTGATTTGATAATTGCCAAGTGGCATTTCTTCTTCAGCGTAGTGGGAATATGGATGCAGTTTCACCGCAATTGGACATTGCATTGAGGAGTTGTGGCGATTTGTACAAAGCGGGCTACTCCTGAAACCTTTAGAAGCCAATTGTAGCCAATCAGGATGGATTATGAGAAATCAAACAAACCTATCTTGATCATGGAGAGCATGTGTACCGATTTGCGTGAAATTTGGAAAGGAAGGAGTAATATTAGAAAATGTGTTTTACATATGTCGGCTTCCTGGTGGCGCTAGAAAGATCAGATGTGAAAAGTTCCAGGCAAAGGTTTTTCCTTGGCCTTTAGGGAGTGTGCATAGAAAGTTTTACACAGATCCGTGCAGTTAGAGGTAAAAACACTAATTGTCCAGTTATAGCGCCACCATGAGGCTGAGTTGAAAATGTTCCAGTGGCCTTTCTTCCTCGGCCTAGTGGGAATGTGCGTGCACAATTTCACGGAAATCACACAAAGTGCTCACGATTTGCAGCATTGTTTCGTTGAATGGCTCTAGATTGACAAAATCGGTAGGTGTACTGTCGAAAAAATTGTTTTGCACAAAGCGGCCTCCTGGTGGCGCTATAAGAGGCCAATGTGAAAACCTTGGGGCAGAGTTTCAGCCATATATATTAAAATAAATAGATGCCTTGCAGTTCATTGGTGCGACGTGTCTCCCTATGAAGACAGGAAGTCAAGCAGAAGTGCAGTGCAGTGCTTCTTTTTTTTTTTCTTTTTTTAAACAAATAATTTAACAGTCATGACAATACATTACAATACGAAACAAGACCAACAAACATTTATTACAAACATATTAATACAACAATCACAGCCAGGGGTATTACTAACAGAACACTTTAAAGAGTGAACACAAAGCAACAGTTCTCCACAGCTTTCTTATTTAGAAGTGCTGAAGGCGTTTGCCGAAGGCATGCTGCGTCACTGCCCGAGTGACGTCACTCACTCATACGACTCCTCCATGTCTCTCGCTGTCACTCAAGTGACTACTGGTCTGGACCAATCACAGCGCGTCTTTTTCCGGGACTTAAGTTACGCACGCGGAAGTGCTCATTGAAGGCAAAATGCTTTGCAAGGAATGTCGGGAAAATTGCGCCTCAATTTAAACACGCGCCTCAGAGCCGGAAAGGGCGTCTTGTCTAAGTTTATGTGTCTCTGGGTTCAGCTCTGGCATTCAGGGAGTGTGTGTGTGTGTGTGCGCAGAGTATGGTGGTGATGACGCCAACGGTGCCAGAGATTAGCTGTCCATGCACCGACCCACACCCACACCCACACCCACACCCACACCCACACCCACACCCACACACACACACACACACACACACACACACACACAAATGGATAATTACAATTGATGTCAAAAATAATGCACAATGCACATTATTTCATCACAGTTAAGTTTTATTTCATTCAACATTTCACATTACAAATATTTAAAAATTATGCATACTTGTTATAAACAGTTGGCTGCAAACAATTAAATAACATTAGATTTTTCTTTTTCGTTTCACTAGCACTTCTACAGACCAACTCCTAGAAATATGGACATATCTGTATTACATAACTTAATAATTAGAAAGGAAAATACAAAAATAGGAACTTATAAAGTGAAATGACAATAAAAATTAAGGTGATATCTTAAGTAAAAAAATTCTATTAATAAATACAACAACCTTCCCATACACTGTTAAAAACTATTGAAATTTTTGCCATTAAGTAACATTAACAGACAAATATTTAAATATTTATTTTCCTTCAGAAAAATGTGAACCATATATTGTGGAGCACAATATAGTAATTAGTAAAAACTAGACACTTTAACATATTAAAAGCTTCACCTCAAAAATATAACAAAAATCTGATCAAAATTATAAAAATCAATTATACATTCCAATTAAAAATATACCAATAAACAGCTAAATACATTGTTGACCTAATAATTACAATGCAACCAATCACAGTAGCTCCAAAAAACCAAAATAAGCAAATGAGCACAAAAAAAACCTTTTTAATGTTTTAAAAATAACTTCAATTATTTATATTAGTACAAATAGTTTTGATTTAGTTTCTTTTCTTTTTTTTATACAAACACCAGCATGAAAAGGAGTACAATAACAGTAGAAAATGACTGTGAAAAACATATTAACATCTTCCTTTTTTAATTAAATGTCTGCAATTAAAAATGGCATTAAAGAATTACATTGCAAAGATTCTTTTTTTGTGTGTCTCTCATCTGGAAAACAGGTTTCAAAAGAAGTATTGCACATAACAACTTGAAGTTAACTTGCAACATTTACCACATTCAAGTCTTTTTTAAGCTCCCCCCCCCCCCCTTTCCTCCATATAGGTCTAAGGTCAAAAGGTCACCTTGACCCGTTGTTGAGGTCAGCTCCTCGACGCGACGCCCGCCGCGTGCGGGGAACGCTTCTCAAGTCTATTCAGCAGTATCGTGGGGGAAAAAAAAAGATGCTCAAAGTCCTGCATTTGCTAGAATAAAAAGTTCCTGCCTTGTGTTGTTTTTCTTCTTTCCCGTTATTATATTTTCTTACTTCATACTGCTCTAAGCATTCTGCAGACTAGGTCTGAGAATGGGGAAGCTAGGAGATTAAGACACATGGAGACTAGAGACTTATTTATACTTCTCCGCACAACGATTTCGTAATAGCCGCTACGTGCGAGTCCCATTGGGACTCATTGTGAGCTTGCATAGCGGCTATTTTTTAGCATTATATAAAATACAACTGTTTGACGAGTGCCGCCATCGCATGACAACGTATACATTTAAGCATTAGGGTTGAGTTTGGTGGGGAGAGAGGTGAGAGGGTGTCCTTATATTAACAATGTAATATTTGAGAAACATTGGTGCACACCACAACAATTCATTTGTAATAGCTAATTCATGTAACTTGTCATTTTCTCTTTTCTTTTTTTTTCTTCTTCTTTTTGTCATGCATGCTAAGGATTACAATATAGGAGCTAGTTGGCAAGTTCAAGAATATATATGTATATACTTTTTTTTCTTCAAATATTAAAATATCTAAACACCAAACATCCATTCGTGTGATACAAGATTCCGCATTTTACGCGTGAATCTAATTTTTGCATTCTCCTTATAATAATAGTAAGTTATATTTCCAGCTATGGAGTGGAAACCCAAGACAAAGTTACTATTTCCCCCCCAAACCCGAACTAGGATAGCCATTTTTATAGACATTAACATCAGTTTCAAATGTCGCCATGCCGCTTATCAATCATATTTGAAAACGTCTAGTGTACGATTACGAAAGCTAGGACCCAATAGAGAGGTGCGCTTTGGTTGTATCCTCTGCAGATTTTTTCTTTTTCTTTTTTTAAGTCGCGTCAACACAAGTGTGCACTCAAGTTTGTAAAGATTTTCCTCAGCACTGAAATGTATAAAAAGCATAATTGAAAATAATATATATTGAAATCACTCTACTTTTTTTTTTCTCTTCAAATGAAAACATTTCCATATAATGCAGATCTCTCAGTAACAAAAGTACAAAAGCTACCTTTTACAATGTGAAAAAATTGAGGTATTGCAAAAAGGAGTCTTCCCATTTTGTGAAAAATGTGCCTAAAATGACTGTTGGGAAAAAAAGAGGAAAAAGAAAATATTTAGAAAAAGTAGTGCATAATAAATGTTATGTGCATGACAAAATAATTTAGCTAGAAAACACTGTACCAAAAAATCAGCAGGCCATGTATAAAATAATCTTTTTTTTTCTTTTTCATCTCATTTTAAACAGCAAATTCTTCACAAAGTGTTTCATTTAACTTCTAAAGTGTATCACACCCGCACAACTGAAGTCCAGGGTGCAACGACTGGTGCAACAGTGCCCCTCCCCCAACGCGAGGATAGCTCTCTCACTAGTGTGTTACAAGAATCAAGTTTATTATTATTATTACTACATGTTTGCACTACACTCCCTGACACGCTCAAACGCTAGGCTAAGATATTTAGGCGCCGCAGAGCGACTTAGAAAACTTCGACTAAAACGGGAGGTTTCGTTTTGTGTGTGTGTTTGTGACCATGTTTATTATAGATCGACTAGAAGTTAAGACAAGTGATTGAATCGGCAATCGTCGTGGAGAAAAAAAAAAGCAGGGTGTATTTTTTTTGTTTGTTAAGTTACTTATTTCTTTCTGAGATGGATTGCACTGGCGTTCTCCGGGGGGGTTTCGTTTCTTGCGATGGTTCACAAAGTAGTCTACTTTGGAGAACCGTCGCATTTACAGCACTGTTACGGATCCAAGGCCCTGTCTTTGGTTTGCTAGAGTCCGTCTGGTCTGGATAAGTGTGTGAAATCGGGTGGAAATTAAGAATTAAGATGGGTGAAAAAATAAACATAAAATAAAAATGCAATGAAGGAAAAAAAAAAGAATAAATAAAACTCCTTGCAATAAAAGATGATCAACCTAAAAATATTAATAATAAAAAAAAAAAAAGGTAATCGGAAATGAGCTATACAAGGTGTAACCCACTGATGCACGGCCATCTTTGGTTCCCTAAATCCCCGGCCCACGGGGGTGCGACGTGTCTGAGCAAGGACAAACTGCATGTGGGTCATGGTCACACAGAACAGCAGTAGAGCACATTGCAGAGAGCAAACTATCTTCATTTATGCTTAGAAAACATGGGTTGCTGAGTGTGTGTGTGCAGGGGGGCGGGGGGTAGCTTGGCTTGGATTAAGCTAAACAACAGAGAAGGCAAACTCCTCTGTAGGAAAAAAAACAACAAACAAAGAAAGATCTCGACTTATTTTTTTAGGGACTGCCTCTCGAGATTAACAGGGTCGACCGACTCGGCTGCAACGACAACGTTTGGACGTCAAAGACTCAGGAAAGAATTGCACAAACACGTCCGAAGAGTAGTGATACAAAATAAAAGTACAAAACAAAAAAAACATCGGTACTGACACCCCCTTCCCCCCCCTTCCCCCCTCCCATCGATTTGTAGCAGCGATGGGAGCCGTATACGGAGATGGCTCGCTGAACACGACTCTTTCGAAATAAAGAGTTGACCTACCGGTTAAAAGTCTTTGTTTTTTGTTGAAAGAAACAAGAGAACCCAAGGAATCCCAACTACGTTCCCCGGAACTCTGAGAAACTAGTGATTTAGCATCGCTGTGTGGGTCTGCAACCGGAGTCTGAAGGGAGTCGTTGGGATTCTGTGTGTATCGCAGGCTAGCTATAACGGCGACCATCACCGCTGCTACCCATGCACCCCTCCCTAACGGCGACCATCACCCCCTGCTACCCATGCACCCCTCCCAAATGATGTGTGTACTGCGTGGCGCTGGCCTGTGTCCCTCGCACAACCTCCATTACAAAAATAAGGAAGAGACAAAGCAGTGTGACGTCACAACGTTCAAGTGTTGCCTCGCTTGCGTCACTTCCCTTTGATTGTGGGAAGGAGTTCAAAGCTCATCTCTTTTTTTTTTTCTTCCTTTTTTCCCGCCTTCTCTTTTGCTTCTTAAAATTAGATTGGGCACATTATTTAGCAGCTGAGCTTTTGAGGTATTAGTTTTTGCATGTCAAGATGGGAGATCAAAAACCCCAAAACACATTGTTGCTGAAAATCGATCTGATCAAGGGGGGGGGGGGGGGGGGGGGGAACAAAAACATCAAAGATGTTGAAACATTTTAGTTTTTCTTTTTCTGGGAGTAAAGAAGCACCGCTTGCTTCGGCTTGTTTTGCCCTCTATTCTTCAAATCTAAATAAAAAAAATAAGCTTTGGTTAAACTACAAATGCCTGGTTTATACTTAAAATGAATGTGCCAGTGTTGCGCTTGAAAATAGTCATACAATTGTCTCTTGAAGACGGGCTACTTTCGGTGGGCAACACCAGCTCCACCAGTACGTATAAATCACCATTCAGGGTGTCACACTCTTAAATCACTCTTCAGGGTGTCACACTCTTAAATCACTCGTCAGGGTGTCACACTCTTAAATCACCCTTCAGGGTGTCACACTCTTAAATCACCCTTCAGGGTGTCACACTCTTAAATCACCCTTCAGGGTGTCACACTCTTAAATCACCCGTCAGGGTGTCACACTCTTAAATCACCCTTCAGGGTGTCACACTCTTGTTCTGCACTTTGTAGATCAGCAATTCTCAACCTTTTTGGGCCGTGACCCCCCCCCCCCCCCCCCTCATATTTGAACTGGGGAACACCCGAAATAAATCATACTTGAGCTGGGGAACCCCCAAACTAATCCTATTTGAACTGGGGGCCCCCACGAAATAAATCATACTTGAGCTGGGGAACCCCCAAACTAATCCTATTTGAACTGGGGAACCCCCAAACTAATCCTATTTGAACTGGGGAACCCCCAAACTAATCCTATTTGAACTGGGGAACCCCCAAACTAATCCTATTTGAACTGGGGAACCCCCAAACTAATCCTATTTGAACTGGGGAACCCCCAAACTAATCCTATTTGAACTGGGGAACCCCCAAACTAATCCTATTTGAGCTGGGGAACCCCCAAACTAATCCTATTTGAACTGGGGAACCCCCAAACTAATCCTATTTGAACTGGGGAACCCCCAAACTAATCCTATTTGAGCTGGGGAACCCCCAAACTAATCCTATTTGAACTGGGGAACCCCCAAACTAATCCTATTTGAACTGGGGAACACCCAAACTAATCCTATTTGAACTGGGGAACACCCAAACTAATCCTATTTGAACTGGGGAACACCCAAACTAATCCTATTTGAACTGGGGAACCCCCAAACTAATCCTATTTGAACTGGGGAACACCCAAACTAATCCTATTTGAACTGGGGAACCCCCAAACTACTCCTATTTGAACTGGGGGCCCCCACGAAATAAATCATATTTGAACTGGTGGCCCCCACGAAATAAATCCTATTTGAACTGGGGGCCCCCACGAAATAAATCATACTTGAGCTGGGGAACCCCCAAACTAATCCTATTTGAACTGGGGGCCCCCACGAAATAAATCATATTTGAACTGGTGGCCCCCACGAAATAAATCCTATTTGAACTGGGGGCCCCCACGAAATAAATCCTATTTGAACTGGGGGCCCCCACGAAATAAATCATATTTGAACTGGGGCCCCCACGGAATAATAAATCATATTTGAACTGGGGAACACCCAAACTAATCATATTTGAACTGGCCCCCAAGGAATAATAAATCATATTTGAACTGGGGCCCCCAAGGAATAATAAATCATATTTGAACTGGGGCCCCCAAGGAATAATAAATCATATTTGAACTGGGGCCCCCAAGGAATAATAAATCATATTTGAACTGGGGCCCGACCCCCCAGGTTGAGAACCACTGGTGTAGATGAAGGTAAATAAGTGCACTCTTCTTCAGCAACAACATTTCAAATTCATAGATATACGTATATTATATTTTATGGAGCTTCTTTTTCTCAGAAGGAAAAAATAAATCATACCTCTTGAAAAAAATAAGTCAAATCACTCAATTTAAATAGGACTCTCTCTCTCTCTCTGGAGCATCGTAACGAAAGGAAGGAGAAAACAAAAATAAAACAGAATTTCAGATAAAAGTATACATTGTCAATCATAACTGAATATTTGTCATTCTTTGTCCTCTTGTATCAAAACAAATCATAAACTGCTTTTAATTCAACGGCCAATCAAGCTCCAATTGAATAGCAGGGTAGCATTTCACAACCCAGTCTTTCCTATATAGAATCTGTTTTCTTCTTCACCAATAAAAAAATATAAGAACAAAATCAAAATGCATAAATTAAAATTATATTACACGTTTTTCTTCCATTTCTTGCTGGACTTTTTTTTCTTTTTTTGGGGGGGGGGGGGGGGAGGAGGAGGGGATATAATTCCAGTTTCTTCTCTTCTATTTTCAAAATATAGATATATCTATATAGATTTATATTAACTTAGTTAAAAAATAAGAAAACTGAAAGAAAGGAAAAGATAAATAAAATAAAATGGATTCTGATGTAATTAGAGGTAAAAAAAAAAAAAAGAAGAAAAAAAGGAACCAGCAACAGAAAAGTGCATTTATTTGTACAATGATTTGCGACTCCCTAACGCTACCGTCCCACTCCGTCTCAACCCCCCCCCCTCCTCCTAGAACCCGCTACCGCCCCACTCCGTCTCAACCCCCCCCCCCCCCCTCCTCCTAGAACCCGCTACCGTCCCACTCCGTCTCAACCCCCCCCCCTCTCCTCCTAGAACCCGCTACCGTCCCACTCCATTTCAACCCCCTCCTCCTCCTAGAACCCGCCATCTTTTCTCACGTTCTCCGTCCGTCCGTCCGTCCGTCCGTCCCGTGGTCCGCGCGGCGTCCCGTCCCCTCAGTTCCAGCGGAAGGAGATGTGGCGCGGGCGGTCGCCGCCCTCCTTCACCAGCGGCTTGTGGAACTCGCGGCCGGCGCGGGAGTGGATGGCGGCCCAGCAGTACTCGCAGTAGTACTGCAGGCACGTGACGTTGGCGCAGAAGAAGGGCGCAAACTTGCCGCCGCAGCGCGTCCCCTGGCACTCGTCGCACAGCTGGTCGTCCAGCACGTATGGCTTTACTTCCACCTGGGGGAGAGAGGACAGGGGAGAGAGGACAGGGGAGAGAGGAGAGAGGACAGAGGACAGAGGAGAGAGGACAGAGGAGAGAGGACAGAGGAGAGGGGACAGGGGAGAGAGGACAGGGAGAGAGGACAGGGGAGAGAGGACAGGGAGAGAGGACAGGGAGAGAGGACAGGGGAGAGAGGACAGGGGAGAGAGGAGAGAGGACAGAGGAGAGAGGACAGGGGAGAGAGGACATGGGAGAGAGGACAGAGGAGAGAGGACAGGGGAGAGAGGACAGGGGAGAGAGGACAGGGGAGAGAGGACAGGGGAGAGAGGAGAGAGGACACAGGACAGAGGAGAGAGGACAGAGGAGAGAGGACAGGGGAGAGAGGACAGAGGAGAGAGGACAGGGGAGAGAGGACAGAGGAGAGAGGACAGGGGAGAGAGGACAGGGGAGAGAGGACAGGGGAGAGAGGACAGGGGAGAGAGGACAGGGGAGAGAGGACAGGGGAGAGAGGACAGAGGAGAGAGGACAGGGGAGAGAGGACAGGGGAGAGAGGACAGGGGAGAGAGGACAGGGGAGAGAGGACATGGGAGAGAGGACAGGGGAGAGAGGACATGGGAGAGAGGACAGGGGAGAGAGGACAGGGGAGAGAGGACATGGGAGAGAGGACATGGGAGACAGGACAGGGGAGAGAGGACAGGGGAGAGGGGACAGAGGACAGAGGAGAGAGGACAGGGGAGAGAGGACAGGGGAGAGAGGACAGGGGAGAGAGGACAGGGGAGAGAGGACAGAGGAGAGAGGACATGGGAGAGAGGACATGGGAGAGAGGACAGGGGAGAGAGGACAGGGGAGAGGGGACAGAGGACAGAGGACAGGGGAGAGAGGACAGGGGAGAGAGGACAGGAGTGGACAGGGGAGAGAGGACAGGGGAGAGAGGACAGGGGAGAGAGGAGAGAGGACAGGGGAGAGAGGACAGAGGAGAGAGGACAGAGGACAGGGGAGAGAGGACAGGGGAGAGAGGACAGGGGAGAGGGGACAGGGGAGAGAGGACAGGGGAGAGAGGACAGGGGAGAGAGGACAGGGGAGAGAGGGGAGAGGACAGAGGAGAGAGGACAGGGAAGAGAGGACAGGGGAGAGAGGACAGGGGAGAGAGGACAGGGGAGAGAGGACAGGGGAGAGATGGGAGAGGACAGAGAGAGGACAGGGGAGAGAGGACAGGGGAGAGAGGGCAGAGGAGAGAGGACAGAGGAGAGAGGACAGGGGAGAGAGGAGAGAGGACAGAGGAGAGAGGACAGGGGAGAGAGGACAGGGGAGAGAGGACAGAGGAGAGAGGACAGAGGACAGGGGAGAGAGGACAGAGGAGAGAGGAGAGAGGACAGGAGCGGACAGGGGAGAGAGGACAGGGGAGAGAGGACAGGGGAGAGAGGACAGGAGTGGACAGGGGAGAGAGGACAGGGGAGAGAGGAGAGAGGACAGGGGAGAGAGGACAGAGGAGAGAGGACAGAGGAGAGAGGACAGGGGAGAGAGGGGAGAGGAGAGAGGACAGGGGAGAGAGGACAGAGGACAGAGGAGAGAGGACAGGGGAGAGAGGACAGGGGAGAGAGGACAGGGGAGAGAGGACAGGGGAGAGAGGACAGAGGAGAGAGGACAGGGGAGAGAGGACAGGGGAGAGAGGACAGGGGAGAGAGGACAGGGGAGAGGACATGAGTGGAAAAAAGTACTCAATTCACCCTTTGACAAGCTAAATTCCAATACCACAACTTTCACACTCACTCTCCTCGCGTCCTCCACTCGCTCCTCGTCTCCGCCCCCAGCGAGGAGGAGAGGATTCGATGCGAGGACAGGGTGGTGGTCGAATTTTCCTCTAGAATCGGAATGTACTACGCTGTCATTTCAAAGCGACGGCACATTCCGCGATCACTAATGACGTGTATCAATTCAATTCAATTCAAAGGGCTTTATTGGCATGGGAAAACATACGTTTACATTTCCAAAGCAAAAGTGGTGGAACAATACAGTGTCACAGTCACACAGCTGGATCACTGGAACTCCGAACAGAGCCGTACAGTCTACAGAATAGACAATTCATCATTTTGTGCATGTAACCGAGGCCAATGTGTATGTATTGGTAACATGTGCAAGGCAAGGCTATTTATTCCTGAAATAGTGAATAAGCGCCAGGATGCGCACACGTATAAATCCCCCCCCCCCTCCTTCGACAGTCAGTCCTCCTCCGACGGTCTTTGCAAATAACGGACACTATAACAGGAATTAGGTATAGTCTCTCTGACTTACATTAGAGATGCGCCGATCGATCGGCCACCGATCATGATCGGCCGATCATGCCTGTATCGGATCGGATCGGATTCTCAAAATAAATCAAAATTGCCGATCAAAACGCCCGATCAAAACAGACAGTGTGACAGTGGCAAGTCTCCTTTAAGGGGGCGCCTGTTTTTGCAGCTCCGGTCGCTGTTGAGAGCTTGGGAAAAAATATGAAATAAGTTACAGGTGGAGATGAAGTGAAGTTGGAACGGACAAGCAGATGCAAGCCAAGCTATTAGCTTGGCTTGTTAGCTTGAAGCTAACATCACAACCACTGGCTGGTGACTGTTTTTAGCCACAGCAACATGTAGCCTGCCCAGTGCTCCTCCTCCTCCCCGGAGAAGTGTGTGGGAGCCCTGGAGACGGAGAGCACGGCCCCGCCCTGCACCCTCGCACTGAATGAGAAGAGCAGCCGGGCGATTCCCCGTCATTTGCATTTTGAACGGATCGTTCACGGAAGTGACCGGATCGGTTTCGTTCACCAAAAAGAACTAGTTCTTTTGATTCGTTCGTGACCGACTCATCTCTAAAGTCTTGCCTCCCCGCACCGTCGGAGGTTGGGAGTGCCGGCCCCATGCTGCTGCTGATCCACACAGGCTCTCAAGGCATCGCGTCCTGCCTGTTTCTGCAGCGCAGTTCGCTACGCGTTGAGAGCTTGTAGATCTGTCTATTTTTGCAGCGCTGGTGTCGGGGTTCGTTCACGTTGTCAATAAAAAAATTACTTAGATTAAAGGTGGAGATTAAGTTCAATCAGTGGGTTGAATCAGTAGCTACACGCTAATCTAAGCACTAAGCTAACGATCAGCGAGCCTATACAGTATACAAGTGCTAACACTAGCAGCCTGCTTTTTATTTTAGTCTGTACAGTGAAATGTTCAGTTGTCTGTGTCCGTGCACTGAACATGTACGGTATGTTATTATTATTATTATATTTTTGTATTTGATGAAAGAAGAAAGCTACAGTTTACTCTCCAAGTTGTCTCTAAGACAGTGGTTCCCAAACCTTTTCACGTCAAGGACCCCCAAATTGACACTGATCACCAGCCCACGGACGCCCATTTGAAAAGATATGCCAGGGACCCCCATAAGAAGATTGTAGCAGTGATTCTCAAATTTCTCCACCAGTTTAATTTCAAGGACCCCCAGTTTGACTACGAACCCCCATTTAATGCCACTTCTATCTCTGAGACCCCAAATTATATTGTAAAATCAATGTTAACCCTGACGGGTCCATTTGGTTCCAAACTATCCTTTTAGCTGGGGACCCCCTGGAACTCCCTCAAGGACCCCTGGGGGTCCACGGACCCCACTTTGGGAACCACTGCATTTTGAGTCTCTACAGTTTACTCTGTAACCTCCAAGTTGTCTCTAAGAGAGTCTAGAGTGAAATATTGCACGTTGCCTCAGCTTGCAAAAAAACTTTCTCATCTCCTAATTTTTATACTTACAATGTCAATGATGTGTAAGAAGAGTACAGTAGAAACTACAGTAAGTATATATGCTACACAATGGAAAAAAATATGGATTTCACGACGCTGTGATCGGTCGGTATCGGCAATATCGGTATCGGCCTGTACTGTTTCCGGTGATCGGTGATCGGCCCCAAAAAACCTGATCGGAGCATCTCTAACTTACATATTCAGTTCAGTCCACATACTGTATAAATAAAGACTTTTTTGTCACCGTCATTCATAGCAGTCTGTGCATTCAGGCATGCACAGATGATAAATTAACTATAGCTTTTGAGGTGCGCACAATATAGCCGGCCTAATTTATATATCCTACTTTTTATTATGCTTATATCACACAACGCAATAAAGCCAGTGGCTTGTTGTGGTCCTTTTCACAAAATACCCCACCGAGCCTGCACCTGATGTACACTCGCTCTATGCGGTCTCGGAGAGCCCACTCGGCTCCTCCACTCGACTCCACTCTCCTCCTCGATGGAGCACTTTAACAATCGGAACGTTAACCATTTTCCCGGGTCACGCTGGATTGACCCCGAGTGACCGAGTGGGAGTGAGCGAGTGGGAGTGAGCGAGTGGCCGAGATTTTGGGTCGTGGAATTTAGCTTCAGCCTTCTGCTTGGTCCCTGACTGACTAACCAGCAAGGCTCTTTCTGCCGCGCGTCCGGTTTGTGGCCATCGATGCTATAAGCGAGCTAAAGGCGACGTCCATCTGGTCTCCAGAAAACAGCAAAAAAATATTCCAATCGCGATGACCGGGAAATCCGAAATTTTCAATACAATGCATTAAGGGCCAGGGATGGGAATGATCGATTAATTCATTTCGATAAGCTTATCGATCGATTAACCGGTTAGTTAAAGGTATATTCAGTGATTTCACTTAATTCAAATATCACTTCTTTTTTGTTTTGTTGTGGTAATCCTTCCTACTATAGAGTGTGTTGACCATATAAGGAGTTCCTCCCTATCCCCAGTTAAGCCCCGAGGGTTCCTCGGCAGCACAGAAAACCACCCAATGATAGAACCGCAAGAATTACCGGCGATTAATTGATTAACGATTAATTAACATCCCTAATTAAGGCATAATACAATGCTTATTAGCCAGGGAGCCTTTTTAAAACGCTATTTAATACCCTCTTCCATCTAAGGACAGGATTCCAAATAAGTCCCGTTGTCTTCTTTCTTTTCTCACAAAACCCCCCCCCCCCCATGTTTTCTCATGACATGTAATTGTTGAGAGAGAGAGAGAGAGTGAGAGAGAGAGACCTGACTCACCCGTTTATCGATCTCTCCGTGCTGCAGCTGCACAAAGCGAGCGCTGATGGCGGCGATGTAGCTCTGCTGATTGGAGAAGGCCACGCGCCCCGCCCCCTTTGGGTACTTCAGCTCCGGGTCCGTGTCGATGCCCGCGTAGCACACGCCCCCGTAGAGCCGGTCCATGATCATAGCCAGCTCCACTGCACACACACACACACACACACACACACACACACACACGCACACACGCACACGCACACTTTTTTACTACATTTCAACAGCTTCACTTGTTTTACGCCATTGTCTTTCCCTGCGTAACACCGCTACTTGTTACATTTGTTTAATTCGTCGTTTCTTGATAACCTAAAAAGAAATACCGGCTTTGTTTGCGGACATGGTGACGAGGCCGGTGCTTTACGATGACCTAACCGGAAATCAACGCTGGCTTGCGAGGGCTTCTGGGAAACTGAGTCCAAAGTGAACGAGGGGACAAGGGGCCATCTTGGCTCACCTATAGGCTCTTTGTCGTTGATGGCATGGCGGCAGTGGGTTATGTGTCGACTGGGGAACAAAGGATGGGACTATTTTCCGCCGGATTTTCATCAGGCAGAAACACGACGCTTTGACGCCTCAAAGGTAACTGCAAACACCGGCAGTGACCGTAACGTCTTATAATGACTAGTCAGGCAATAAAGCTGTTAACCGTAGAAGTCCAAAGGCGACAAATGGCAGATCTGCAAGCTCACAAAGAACACATCGCGCTGCAATGCGTTGCGAGCTTGTCGATCCAACCGTAGATCCAACCGTTTGTACACTCTCAGAGTTGAATTAACATTGATTTTACAATATAAATGTGGGTCCCAGAGATAGAAATGCCATTAAATAGGGGTCTGTAGCATGTTGCATATCAAACTGGGGGTCCTTGAAAGGAACCACTGGGAACCACTGCCCTGGGCCTCCTGTTGAAGACCCCTGGGTGAACCACTGCCCTGGGCCTCCCGTTGAAGACCCCTGGGTGAACCACTGCCCTGGGCCTCCTGTTGAAGACCCCTGGGTGAACCACTGCCCTGGGCCTCCCGTTGAAGACCCCTGGGCCTCCTGTTGAAGACCCCTGGGTGAAGTGTACCTGCGCGGAGCGGACGCGGGACACCGCCAACGAAGATGGTCTTCCTGGGGTCTAGAGGCTGGGAGCCGTCCATCACAAAGTCACTGTCGTTCAGGTTCCAGGGCCGGATCTGGACCTGTACACACACACACACACACACACACACACACACACACACACACACACACACACACACACACGAGCAGGACATGTCAGAACCAACAGTTACATCGGGGTGCATAGGTTGGTTAGACATACCAACAGTCCGACAGGCATTAGTCCGACAACACCGTCGCTCCCGCTCCCGACAGATCTACATGCTCATAGCGCGGCACCAAGTGCCACGCTGCGAGCTTGTAGATCTGCTATTGTTGTGTATTTTCATTCTTATCGGGATCTGGGTATAGCGGGGCCGCTACACCCGATAACAGGCTCGACAAGCCAAAAGATACTCGCCGGGTCTCGATAAATTCAGAACCGGGTTTGTAATGTTCCCGATTTCCGGGCTCCATTCCTCTGTGTGTGTGTGTGTGCGTTGGTATACTGACCGGCTGCATTCCTCTGTGTGTGTGTGTGTGTGTGTGCGTGCGTTGGTAAACTGACCGGCTCCATTCCTCTGTGTGTGTGTGTGTGTGTGTGTGTGTGTGTGTGTGTGTGTTGGTAAACTGACCGGCTTGTCTTTGATGGTAGGACTGGACACACACAGGTAGAGTTTTCCGTCCTCTTCGATGCAGGCGTCGATTAGCGCCTGAACAGAGCTCTCGTCTTGGAACAGCAGGAAGGCGTAGCCTACACACACACACACACACACACACACACACACACACACACACACACACACACACACACTTAGTTTGAGTCGTTTGAATAGTTTTAGTCACCCAAAATGTCTCGATGGCATCCTAATGGTTGGATGCATGCAGAGAGCAATGCCCAGGCGCGACCAAACATGAAATTACTTTTATTTCTCCACTACTAGCACTAGCCCCTTCCCTGACATTTTAGCCTAGTTTGTTTGGGGGGCAGATATGTCAAATAATTTAAACATACAAAGAAATCACGACACTGTATATTCTTTATTTCCTAAACACGTACAAAATACTGTAAACAGTTTGAGCTTACAACACGTCACACGTGTGAATCCCTTGACTCCTTCAAAACCGCTCTCAAAGGGCACCTACGGACGGCTGCCAATCAAAACTGGCGCCCATAAAATCTGAATCCCCCCCCCCCCTTTTCCCCTCACTGTATATGTTTCTTTTCCCTTTTTACCTCCTTTATGATGAATTCCTGTTCTGTTCTTTGACTATATGGAAGTGTCTATTTGTAAGTCTCTAAATGTTTTGATGAATTGAACATGGTGGACCCTGTTGTGGACCCTGTTGTTAACAAACGCTTAACCCATGTTGGTGTTAGCATCATGCCGTGCTTTAGCTATTGGAAAATAGCAGATCTACAAGCTCATAGCGCGCCACCGAGTGGCGCGCTACGAGCTTGTAGGTCTGCTATTTTTTTTTAAATCGAAGAGCGACTGACATAGAAGACATTTTTAGAATCTGATCTCAGGTCAGAATGGGTTAATTGGGTCGTCCACTCACAGTTAACAGTCTTTGTATTGAGTTTGTGCTTGAAATGTACTGTAATTCTGCAAACTGTTAATAAATAAATAAATAGATCAATCAATCAAAAAACACGGTGGCACAAAGTAAGCTTGTATATCTGCCCTTTCTGCTACTTTTACATAATTGCGATGATCTCAAATAATTGCAGTTGGGTGATTATTTAATATCTGTGATGGCCCGGGCCTACAATTTGCCGTCGTGTTACGTCGTGTCGGTTCTTGCTAAATGCATCCGAGTGTACAGTATGTGTACAGTATGTGTACGGTATGTGTGCATTGCTGCATGCACAAGATGACAACATAAAGACAGCAACCGACCAGCTAAAGATGGAAGTGTTTTATCACGCGGTATTAACCCGTTCTGGTCGGGAAACCCCTCTTGGTGTTATAAGCATTATGTTACACTTCAGCTATTGGAAAATATCAGATCTACAAGCTCGTATAGCACGGCACCGAGTGCCACGCTAGGAGCTTGTAGATCTGCTATTTTGTTTTTATCGTGAAAATGCGGCGCAAATCTTTGAATATACAGTATATTCTTTCAGAGCGAACGTGTTTTTGTTTTTTTTGTACCTAACATGTTATGTTAGGTACACACCTGCCGAGTATCGGGCAGGTGTCACCGCATGCGCTCAACCTCTCTCACTAACCCATTTTGGGACCGAGTGCCGCGCTATGAGCTTGTAGATCTGCTATTTTTCAATAGCTAAAGTATAACAATGCTTTAACCCATTTTGGGCGGGAACCCCTTTTGGTGTTTAAAACATTATGCTATAATCTAGCTATTGAAAAATAGCAGATGTACAAGCTCATAGCGCACCACCGAGTGGCGTGCTACGAGCTTGTAGGTCTGCCATTTTTGAAAGATCATGAAAATGTCGCACAAATCTTTGAATATATATTCTTTCACAGCGAACGTTTTTAACTCAAATCTTTGCTTCTGGGGGAGTTCCCGGAACAACATATCTTCAGATGGGGGTCGGCGGCATATTTCATATAATCTTTGGGGTCCTTGACATGAAATATTGAGAACCACATGCGGTTTTGCAGAAAAAAATAGACGGCTACTATGGTTAAAAATAGCCTATGGCTTGATGTCTTTTTCAACACCACAAACACGTGATAAACATGCCCAAAAGGTAGATCACAAGACTCTGCAGGTCTAGACCACATGACATGCCCTAAACATGTACATTGTACCGTCATTCCCGGACTATAAAGTGCACCTGAATATAAGCCGCACCAGCTAAATGTAGGGGAAAATGTGTACATACATATACAAGCCGCACTGGACTATAAGCCGCTAACCTCGCCTCACCAGGCTTTCCACCAGCTCGGAGGAAAGCCTGGTCTCTGTTTCAAAAGTCTGCATGATCCGGTCGGGAGCGGATGATATCGTTACGTCATGTTGTAGTACTGTTTTGTAGCCGACAGGCAGGAACAACGGGCGGCAACTTCCTTTTCCCTCAAACCGACTTTTCTCAATAAAAGCTCTCGTAGCCCGTAGCTTTTCATCATCATCATCCGCTCCCGAAAGGATCATGTACCCTAAATGAAATGGTGCCCAGGCCAATAAGCCGTTTAACCCATTCTGACCTGAGATCAGATCCCAGGTAGGCTAAAAACGGCCAATGCCTTCATCACAAATTGATGATGTCAGCACATGTAGGGCATGGCCGTTTTTAGCCCAATGAGTGTTGTTTTGCTAAACTAATGCTTGGAATGGATTCAGCATCATGAGAACCCCCTAGTTTGACACACCACATGGATTCAGCATCATGAGAACCCCCTAGTTTGACACACCACATGGATTCAGCATCATGAAAACCCCCTAGTTTGACACACCACATGGATTCAGCATCATGAAAACCCCCTAGTTTGACACACCACATGCTAGATAAAGCATGATGACATTTAGAATATTTTGCCTTCTATGGTCACATATTATGCCAATTATGGAAATTGCCCAACAAATGCAAGTTAGCATCCGGCAGTTTCTACATGCTGGGGACCCATACTCAACATTTCTAACATCAGTTTCTACATGCTGGGGACCCATACTCAACATTTATAACATCAGTTTATACATGCTGGGGACCCATACTAAACATTTATAACATCAGTTTCTACATGCTGGGGACCCATACTAAACATTTATAACATCAGTTTCTACATGCTGGGGACCCATACTAAACATTTATAACATCAGTTTCTACATGCTGGGGACCCATACTCAACATTTCTAACATCAGTTTCTACATGCTGGGGACCCATACTCAACATTTATAACATCAGTTTCTACATGCTGGGGACCCATACTCAACATTTATAACATCAGTTTCTACATGCTGGGGACCCATACTAAACATTTATAACATCAGTTTCTACATGCTGGGGACCCATACTAAACATTTATAACATCAGTTTCTACATGCTGGGGACCCATACTAAACATTTATAACATCAGTTTCTACATGCTGGGGGACCCATACTAAACATTTATAACATCAGTTTCTACATGCTGGGGACCCATACTCAACATTTATAACATCAGTTTCTACATGCTGGGGACCCATACTAAACATTTATAACATCAGTTTCTACATGCTGGGGACCCATACTAAACATTTATAACATCAGTTTCTACATGGTGGGGACCCATACTAAACATTTATAACATCAGTTTCTACATGCTGGGGACCCATACTAAACATTTATAACATCAGTTTCTACATGCTGGGGACCCATACTAAACATTTATAACATCAGTTTCTACATGCTGGGGACCCATACTAAACATTTATAACATCAGTTTCTACATGCTCGGGACCCATACTAAACATTTATAACATCAGTTTCTACATGCTGGGGACCCATACTAAACATTTATAACATCAGTTTCTACATGCTGGGGACCCATACTAAACATTTATAACATCAGTTTCTACATGCTGGGGACCCATACTAAACATTTATAACATCAGTTTCTACATGCTGGGGAGTGGGACCCATACTAAACATTTATAACATCAGTTTCTACATGCTGGGGACCCATACTAAACATTTATAACATCAGTTTCTACATGCTGGGGACCCATACTAAACATTTATAACGTAAAACGTTGGTGTACTCAACATGTCCGGGTTCACTTTTTGGCTACTAGGCTATAACATAAAACATAATGCTAACACCAAAAGGGGTTCCCCGCCCCAAAATGGGTTAACCCATTCTGACCGGGCACCCATTTTGGTGTTGGCATCATGTTATGCTTTAGCTATTGAAAAATAGCAGATCTACAAGCTCATAGCGCGCCACCGAGTGGCGCGCTACGAGCTTGTAGGTCTGCTATTTTTGAAAGATCGAAGAACGACTGACATTTTTTAGAATCTGATCTCAGGTCAGAATGGGCTAATCAGACCAGTGTGTGTCCAGTGGAAACCTCGTATGAATCTGATCTCAGGTCAGAATGGGTTAAGATCGTGTTATGACAGGAGAAAATAAAAAGGTGACTCACCTTTGGGAGGAAAGTAGGACTTGCTCTCGGCTTTGTGAGGCCAGTCCACAAACAGGTGACCGAAGCGGCGGAAGCTGGCCGTGATCTCATCTGGTAAAAAAAAGAAAGAAAGAAAGAAAGAAAGAAAGGAGCGAGAATTTAGCTGAAGTCGACCAAGCATGCTTTAGCGGCGTGACACACTGCCACAAAACATCCCCCGCGTACGCATTGGCCAATGGGACCCTTACGGGTCCGTCAGTTACAGGTCCATTTGGCCAATGGGACCCTTACGGGTCCGTTAGTCACAGGTCCATTTGGCCAATGGGACCCTTACGGGTCAGTCAGTCACAGGTCCATTTGGCCAATGGGACCCTTACGGGTCCGTTAGTCACAGGTCCATTTGGCCAATGGGACCCTTACGGGTCCGTTAGTCACAGGTCCATTTGGCCAATGGGACCCTTACGGGTCAGTCAGTCACAGGTCCATTTGGCAAATGGGACCCTTACGGGTCAGTTAGTTACAGGTCCATTTGGCCAATGGGACCCTTACGGGTCAGTCACAGGTCCATTTGGCCAATGGGACGGTTACGGGTCCGTTAGTTACACTCTCAAAGTTACAGACCGACTGCAACTTCTCAAGGACTGCTGGGAGTCCCCGGACCGCACTTTGAGAACCTCTGTATCAATATCACAGGCACAAATCTTTGTTTTGTTTGTACAATGTGTCACACCTCAAAAGGATATTTGAGAAGAAACCCCCTGCATGCTCCGTATTTAACAGTCGGGAGGTTTCAAGGGACGCCTGGCGGCCAATTAATCCATTATCTTTAATTAAACCCTGACAGAGAAATGCCTTCGAGCGCGTAGAAAACACACTGCTTTTACGTGAACCCAATTATGCTGGAAATGTCCCTCAACGTCAGTGGTGACGCGAGGACGATGACATTGAAACACGAGCGCCGTACCTTAAATTAACAGTTTGACGGCCGCTAATTGTTTAATCAAACGATCGACTCCGCTTAATACGCTAAACCCGCCTTTTGTTTCATGTGTTTAACCCATTCTGACCGGGCACCCATGTTGGTGTCAGCATCATGTTATGCTTTAGCTATTAAAAAATAGCAGACCTACAAGCTCGTATCGCGCCACTCGGTGGCGCGATACGAGCTTGTAGGTCTGCTATTTTTGAAAAATCGAAGAGCGACTGACATTTTTTTAATCTGATCTCAGGTCAGAATGGGTTAATCAGACCAGTGTGTGTCCGGCGGAAACCTCGTATGAATCTGATCTCAGGTCAGAATGGGTTAATTCGCCGTATTTTAATAATTAAAAAGAAACAGCGGCTTTGTCGCGGACCTGGTGACGAGGCCGTCACGTTATGATGACGAAACCGGAAATCAACCCATGCGCTGGGCTGCTAGGGCGCATATTTACACACGCTCAACCACTCATCATACCTTCGTCTATGTCGGGGGGCAGGCCTCCGACGAACACCTTGCGCGAGTAGCGCTCTAGGCGCTCTCCGTTCTGGTGGGGGAAGCAGTGGGGGGTCCCCAGACCGCCCAGGTCACCACGCTCCTCGTCCGCGAAGCCGTCCTCCATGGGGAACAGAGACGAGTGGCCTGCAAGACACGGACACAACGGAGAGGAGTGCTCACTGACGGCGCTCAGGCGTCCCACCGTTTCAGCTGGACAGCATTACTTACAGCACACAGAAGCCTATGTGAACATAGACATTTTGTGCATAGATGCTCCATGTAGGCCTCAGGCCTGGTATGGTAGGCCTCAGGTCTACCATTCTGAAATTAAATGTAATAATATTTGGACTGCTGGACAGCTGACAGTATAGGCTCTCTTTACTCTTAAAAAGAAATGTCTATGTTCACAGGCTTCTGTGTTGCGGCCTAGAGGAGCAACTGAGCATGGGCGGCGGCACTACAAGTCTTACACCACATGCGTTCGAGAAACCCAGCCATTATCCCTTACATAAAATGTCATGGCTGAAGAAATGTTGTAGGCGCGATTTGTTAAACGGTGTGAAAGGAGGCCCTACACTAGGGCTGTTTCCTAAACAATTACCACAATAATATGTAAATTGGTGTATTTTAGTAATATTGTTCCTCCTGTTTTTACATACTGCCAACTTTTTTGAAATATGTGAAATATGGAAGATGCTTTTGAACATAACGCTAGTTTCTTAAATCTTAAAATAACCAAAAAATAGCCCATCTACAACCTCCCATTGTGTTGCAGAAGACACATTGAGAGCTTGTAGATCGGCCATTTTTCTCTGCACATCACGCTCCCATGGAAGACATGCTTCGGCTTCTATGGGATCCAAATGAGTGAAATCGGTCGTGGTTGACTGAGAACTTTAATCCATGGGGATTTATTTCATTTCCACGCCAGTGTCCATAAAATTAGTTGTGAAGCAATACAAAGACTATTTGCAAAGACGCGAGATTAAGAAAATGCAAACGTGACACTGAAGACTATCTAAACAACGGAGTCTACGACTGGCAAACAAAGAAGAAAGCCGACCCTGCACCCTCTGAGCCAACACACGGCACAAAGTCCTCCCTGCCTACTACTGGTGCGCAATTACGCACTAGCGCTCCGGCACCCAGCCAGGGTTTCCGACCGCCCAGTGGCGTGCACAGACATTTAGAGGGGCAGGTGCTCAAGTGAAAAAAAGGGCACCTTGTGCAGCGCATTTTGGGACGGGAACCCATTTTGGTGCTTTAGCTATTGAAAAATAGCAGATCTACAAGCTCATAGCGCGCCACCGAGTGGCGCGCTACGAGCTTGTAGGTCTGCTATTTTTCTTTAATCGAAGAACCACCGACATAGAAACATATAGCTTTAGATTGTGGGGGGGCCTAAATAATATAGTAGAAGTGTTTTTTTATCAAGATTTGATCAATGTCACCATGGTCTACACACTACAAATTAAGAAAAAAAAAAAAAAAAAAATATTTTCTTTTTTTAAGAGCAAAATTGCCAAAAGGGCAGGGGGTGCTCTAGCACCCCCTAGTGTCTATCTGTGCACGCCACTGCGACCGCCTGCAGGAGTGTCTTCCTAACAGAGAGGCTCCATCAACAGAGGGAATTCCTCCAGAGACAGAGACTTCACTTTTTGATAGTGATTCAAGTGTTCCTGCCCAGCCTGCTCCTTTTTTTAGAAACACACAGGAGGAACAACAGAGGAAAAGAGGGGAGGGGAAAGAGGACGCGGTAACGCAGCAACGACAAACCGCGGCCTTGGACATCATCATTTTGGCCACCCGCACTCTAGCAAAGTGTTTCCCCATCAACCGTGTCATTACTTGCGCTTCCACTCACGTCATTTACATGCTGCGCTGTCCTTGTGGTCTAGCTCTATGCGGGCAAAACCACTAGGAAACTGAAGCTAAGGATAAGCGAACACAAAAGCTCTATTAGAAGAAATGACGGAGACTACCCAGTAGTAGGCGGTACATTTCAACGATCACAAGCATGACATATCTTCTTTACGTTTCCTGCGGCATTGAACAAGTTGATCCGCCACACAGAGGTGGCGATCATGATTTGCCGTTAAAAAAAGACGTGAAGCATTCTGGATCTCCACACTCCAAACATTGGCACCTAGAGGCCTTAATGATGAACTTTTATTAAATGTCATGCTGTGATCTTTGTTTTTATATCCTTCAGTTTGCTCCATATAGTTTTTAACTTATTGTATTGTTGATGATTTGATTTTGTACCTGGTTTTAACCTCCTGTAAACTGTTCCCTTTTCTCTTGCACAGGGAAAGTTTTTCATGAAGTTTCAACCTGCAATATGTTTCTTGATCATGATTTTTGTATACTTTATTTAATAATATTACCATTTGTATACTGTCATGATTAATATGGATTATTATGATTTTTTCTTATTACTTTGCACGGGTGTATTGAGTTGTTTATATGACTTTTTTTGTTCTCATTTAACCACATGAGTACCTGTCACCTTAAGTTGAGTGATGTCATGTCATTTCGTTTGTTCTGATAGGATTACCTTTAGGCCAGACAGCCTACAAAAAGGATGCTTTCTCATTTGTGTTCATAAAGATAGCCTGACGAAGGCCGCATAGGCCCAAACGTTGCTATTTCCCTGTAAATAAAAGTTGGTCACTGCATTTGAAGACAGTGTGCGCCGCGGTTGTTTTCCTTGTTCATTTCCACGCCAGTAAAATGCAATGAGCTACTGAGCTGCATGCAGGCACACACAGTACAGTACAGTACAGTACAGTACAGTACAGTACAGTACAGTACAGTACAGTACAGTACAGTACAGTACAGTACAGTACAGTACAGTACAGTACAGTACAGTACAGTACAGCACAGTACAGTAATCCTATACTCTCCCCAATGCTGCTGTCGCAGAAGGAAGGGCACGCAGGACGGACACACGCACGCACAGAGTCGTTATATATACTTTCTCAGTACTTCGTCTGCGGCGCTGTGTGTTTGCGTGCGTGCGTGCATGCGTGCGTGCATGTGTGAGTTTGTCTTACTATACCTGGTATGGTAGAATTTGAGAGATAAGACGTTGTGAGGACCATTCTCCTGGTCCTCACAAAATAAATGGTCGTTTTAATGGTTGAAAAAGACGGTATAGGTTTTGGGGATTAGAGATAAGTCATGCTTGATTATGCGTGATTGTGTCGAGCACCGACAAAAAAAAGAAGAAAAAGCTGATCTACAAGCTCAAAACGTGTCACGCTGCGACGCGTTGTGACCGTATACAGATCCGTTATCTTTCCGGCTTTGGGCTTATGGTCAACAATGGCGAAACCTTCCCCTGTTATAATGACATTAAGGCCCAAAATAGGGACGCCACATTGAAAGTCGTTTAAAAGTGGGTCACTGAGACCCCAAAAAGCGATGATTCGCCATCACTGCTTTGTGCGGTGAAGTGTGTGCGTGTGTGTGTCTGTGCGCGTGCTGGCTGCGTGCGTGCGTGCTGGCTGCGTGCTTTGTGTAAATTGTGGCGAGGTTGGGAGTCCCATACTGCGTGTCTTTGGCACCACTGAAACAAACGTGACACTGAAGTGGCCAACGGAATCATAGCTCCATGGTGGAGGAAGAGAAACACTCGAACAGTGTGGTGGCGACACCACACTGTACTGTAGCACACGCACACCATGGCTGTGTCAGAACATGTAACATATTATGCACAGCATGGCGGTGGGTCCTCAAAGGCCTATTCATAGTCTGGATTTTCGGTGCTGAGGTGACCACCGCCGCTCTGGTGGTGAGCTGACCACCGGGGCTGAAATAACGTTGCGCGGTGGTGAGTAAAAACAGAGAGAAGGGCTGGAGCGGTGGTGGCGGCTCGTGACGCCATGTTGTAGTTCGGTGGTCACCCCACCACCGTAAGTCCAGACTATGTATGAGCCTTAACCCTCTAAGACCCAGCGTTGCTTTATAGCAACAATTCTATTTTAATTATTTACTTTTTTTTTTTTTTTTTTTTCTGTTCTTTTTTTCACCTAAACGCCATCAGTGATGTTCATTGCAATGCCATTGGTCATGCTATTTGCATATAAATACCCCCCACAGAGGCTGAAATTCACACAAATTAAAAATGTCTGGACTGGCAATTTTGAACATTTTTTTAACCTATGACTTTTGACCTTTAACCCTAATAAAAGTAAGTAAAATAATTGTAATATATGTTTTTTTGTGATCATTAGAATGTCTAGAACATGTTTTATTCATTATTGTGAAAGATATCCCCCAAATGTAAATTATTAATTTATTATATTATTATATAATTATTATATAATGTGCATAAAAAAAAATTAAACATATCTTTTTAACCTAATTCCTAGTAGTACAAAGTAGTAGTAAGGTTGAAATCTCTTTTTTGCAAGTAGAAATTAATCCGGGTCTTACAGGGTTAGAGAATATATTAACCCATTCTGAACGGGCACCCATTTTGGTGTCAGCATCATGTTATGCTTTAGCTATTGAAAAATAGCAGATCTACAAGCTCATATCGCGCCACCGAGTGGCGCGATACGAGCTTGTAGGTCTGCTATTTTTGAAAAATCGAAGAGCGACTGACATTTTTAGAATCTGATCTCAGGTCAGAATGGGTTAATCAGACCAGTGTGTGTCCAGTGGAAACCTCGTATGAATCTGATCTCAGGTCAGAATGGGTTAAATAGAGACGGCACGGGATTTCTCCTCCCATCCTCCCATCCTCCCATCCAGAGTGCATTCTGGGATGGAATGGGTTGAGGTATGAGACATAGCGCTCACGTGTCATGCCCCAATAACGTGAACATGTGCAGGGACGAAACGTTTTCATAATCCTCATGGGGGTCTTCTTGTACAGTAATGCATTTCTTCTTGACCACAATGGAAACCAGGCCATCAGGGCTTGTTGTGTTTGTTTTATACGTTTATCGTTATTGTATAACTGTACCCTCTGAAACTTTATGAAAACTGTTAATCAATCAATCAATCAATCAATCAATAACAATAAATCCCATGATTATGTCCGTTTCCCAAACAGACAACATTTGCAGGATCATCGCAAAAAAGGTAGAATATTGTGGGAAAACGTAAAAAAAAAAAATATATATATAAAATGTGTTTCTTCCGTAATATAATTAAAACAGTGAAACTTTAATATGTTCTAGATTCGTTGCAGGCAAAGTGAAATATTTCAAACCTTCCGTTTGTTTTAAACGTAATGGTTGCATATATACTATAGGACAATGTTTCCCACGGCATTCCAATGTTTTTGAGATGATCCCGTACAAAAACCATGCCGACATTTCACTGGATGGATGGTTTTAATTGTATTAAAAAAAGGTGGTGCGAGTGACATTTCTTGGTTCAAATGCGTGTTAAACAGCTCTGTTCTAGTAATGAATCATCTGTGTTTGTTCAGTAACATTTTCAGGGCATTTCATCCAATCGGGACAGAGAACTCACGCAGGATAAACACACGATGCAATAACGGAACGGCTCAGACCAAATTGTAACTGTGAAATTGAAACCGCTGCTGTGCATACAGTAGAATGAGTGGATGCTCTCTACTGATACAGTAGTATGACATAGATATCTGAATATGTATTTCATGTGAATTAAAGATCCGGAGAGATGGGGGACCCCGGCCTGTTACTGAACAAAACACACCCTGTAGCAATGATTGCCGTCACAATATAGAGCTAGCTAACACGGTTTCTGAACAAGCGCTCTTATAGCAATGATTACCGTCTGTTTAACACTGTTACTGAACAAACACTATATCAATAGATTTTAAACAAAAGGCCTTGTTTCAACAACAACAAACAAAAAAACGTCACTTACACCATCTTCAACCACAGGAACCCTTTCAACCCAATTCTGGAGCGAACCCACAAAAAGCAGATTGTAACAAAAGCAGATTGTAACAACAATAACGCCACCACAATCCGATTAAACCCCCACAACCGACAAAAAAACCATCATGCGTAAAACACTTGGTTTGAACTTTTGACACACGGACGGTGCAGCACAGGTGCTTTGTACCATAATAATAAAACGGCATGTTTACCTCGTCTGCGGCCATAATTCCTGGCTGCGTGTGGGGCGAGAAGCACAATGAGAACAGAAGATCATTACAACCATTTTTGGAACGAGATAGGTGAACGAGGCATCCTTCATCAATGGCCCAGGTGGTCGGGAGGGAGGGAGCTCAACAACACAGCTATAGGGGTGAGGACCGGAGGAGCCGGGGCCAATTCTATTGAATGTGAAGAGGCAGGTACGAGGGGGACGCCATGCTGGGTGTCATAGGAGGAAAGGTACGAGGGGGACGCCATGCTGGGTGTGATAGGAGGCACCCTTTGTCACCTTCTCCTTCACATTCAGTAGATCCCGGGCCACATGTAATTTCCTGGGGTCTAGTAGGACTATAGTAGAAATTGGTGTACATTTTGTAAAAGAAAAATCATAATAATAAGTACCCCCCCCCCCCCAAAAAAAAAACGAAAGAAAGCACTCATCTTTACTCAAAAACATGAACCTTGGTTGAAAGAAACATGAAGGTTACTTTAGTAACCATGGTTCTTTAAGTAAGTTAGCGAAATATTTCGCTCTATGGGAGGCTTTCGTTCCGAAACCGAGGTGAACCTCCCATAGAGCGAAATATTTCGCGAAACACAACGTAAAATAACCTATAGGTTGTCCTTTCGACTGTTTTGTTGGTTACACGTCGTTGCTATCGGGCAGAACCCCAGAAGATTATCTACACATTCAGACTTTTGTTGTTTCTCCGTAACGTCCTATACTACTTGATCATGACTACTACAGCGTTACAGTGCCACACAAAAGCATTGAAAGTAGCAACCCCACGTGCTCAAAAGCTCATAGATCGGCTATACTTGAATGAAGACTCCTAAAAGGCGACAGTTTGGGACATACAAGTATGAGGTTTACACCCCACAGAGACACTGTGTCCATCCATTATACCCTGAGGTTTACACCCACAGAGACACTGTGTCCATCCATTATACCCTGAGGTTTACACCCACAGAGACACTGTATCCATCCATTATACCCTGAGGTTTACACCCACAGAGACACTGTGTCCATCCATTATACCCTGAGGTTTACACCCTATAGATACACTGTATCCATCCATTATACCCTGAGGTTTACACCCTATAGACACTGTATCCATCCATTATACCCTGAGGTTTACACCCTATAGACACTGTATCCATCCATTATACCCTGAGGTTTACACCCACAGAGACACTGTGTCCATCCATTATATCCTGAGGTTTACACCCACAGAGACACTGTATCCATCCATTATATCCTGAGGTTTACACCCACAGAGACACTGTATCCATCCATTATATCCTGAGGTTTACACCCACAGAGACACTGTGTCCATCCATTATACCCTGAGGTTTACACCCACAGAGACACTGTGTCCATCCATTATACCCTGAGGTTTACACCCTATAGAGACACTGTATCCATCCATTATACCCTGAGGTTTACACCCACAGAGACACTGTGTCCATCCATTATACCCTGAGGTTTACACCCTATAGACACTGTGTCCACCCATAAACCCTGAGGTTTACACCCACAGAGACACTGGGCCTGATTCTTCAACGCGCTTCCGCTTATATATTGACGTGACGCTAGCGGAAAGGCATTTACGTGGATTTCCCACATTAATTTGGAATTCATGAAAATGGCCGTGAACTTGACGCTGACTTTGGTTTGTCGGAAATTCCGCTAAATCCTCCGCCACCTCTTTAGGTGGCGGATAAATTTTCGGAAGCATACACTTGCGTATAGATTTATTCAGAAGGCTTTAGTCTTCATGCTGAATCAATAAATTGTTCCCAAATCTCAGATAAAATATGTAGGCATGTGTCCCCAACATATTGGTCGATCAGCACATAAAGAAATTATAGCCTATATAATAAAAGCTGAGTGCACTTGTATGCCTAAATGCATGCATTCTAGGCAAGTTATAGCCTAGAGTCCCATACAGAAACTGCCCCTGCAGTGCAAGCCCGACACCTTTTTATTTATTTATTAGGATATTACTATAGCATGCGCGATTGCGCTTCTCACTTGACAGCTTTCTACTCACAGCTGAGTTTGTAGATCGGCTCTCGCGCATGTTAAAAAACAAACTCACAATTATAATAAGAACATAGGCTTATCTGCATTCTGCACTGTACGAATCCAACATTGTTTAGTGTAGTAATGCCTGCAGTAGACGGCAGGCCTATTGAAATTGTTTTGTTACGGAGCTCCTTGAGTCAGTTGACTGTCGGTCGGTGTGTGTGTGTGTGTGTGTGTGTGTGTGTGTGTGTGTGCAGGGTGTGTGTAGTGTGTGTGTGCGTGTGTGTGGGGGGGGGGGGGGGGGGGGGGGGCAGACAGCAGCGTGCTGCCGATCCGATTTACATTGGAAAATGAATAGGGCTATATAGCCCTATATAAAAAATAGAAGACCACATTAGCCTAATGAATGGCATCAGCGTGTTTGAAAGTCGGCCAGTCATATCAGTTTTAAGCCAGCTCACCTCCACTCGCGCTTGTTCACAAACATGACGGACAGACTTTATAATAATGTATATTGATATTGATCACATGCATGGATCATGGATGCCACACACAGAATAGTTTAACTCACTGGATAAACTCACTGGATTATAATTTCTTCAGACAAGAGGATCCCAGGCCTACGAGGTAGGCCTATAATATATTTACTTATGAATGTATGGGCTACTGTTCTTTATCGCGCAACAGTGTTGAGGGCCCATGCAGCCCCCCTCCCTCTCTCGTCTCTCTCTCTCTCTCTCGCTCTCTCTGAAAAGACGACTTTTGCATTGACATATCCGATATTTTAAATATCGGATATGTTTTACCTCTGCAAAGGTGTGAGTGAGCACCCGCCTTGGTCCCGAACTTAATTAAATAAATTATAATTATATTGCTTCAGCGGAGCAAGCACCGTTGTAAGCTTGGATATAGCAGTGACCGCGGCTGTGATCTCAGACAAACTGCTGTCTGCTGAGTCATGCTTGATGCCTTTTATGGTCGATATGGGGCGTGGATCAATGCAGATGAGGTTGTCGGTTGCTTTTCCGATCACTTTGCACCCGCTGCTTTCAGTATGACATACACCTGCGATACGCCAGCGCACCTGTGGTACACACCACTCTCTGAATAACACGTCATCTCAACGTAGCTTGATCGGACGGATAAATACGATATCTGTTTCCGTCACCGTTACACTCTGGCGCATTTCGTTTTTGAAGAATCAGGACCACTGTGTCCATCCATTATACCCTGAGGTTTACACCCACAGAGACACTGTGTCCATCCATATACCCTGAGGTTTACACCCACAGAGACACTGTATCCATCCATTATACCCTGAGGTTTACACCCACAGAGACACTGTGTCCATCCATATACCCTGAGGTTTACACCCTATAGATACACTGTATCCATCCATTATACCCTGAGGTTTACACCCACAGAGACACTGTGTCCATCCATTATACCCAGAGGTTTACACCCACAGAGACACTGTATCCATCCATTATACCCTGAGGTTTACACCCACAGAGACACTGTGTCCATCCATTATACCCAGAGGTTTACACCCACAGAGACACTGTATCCATCCATTATACCCAGAGGTTTACACCCACAGAGACACTGTGTCCATCCATTATACCCTGAGGTTTACACCCACAGAGACACTGTATCCATCCATTATACCCTGAGGTTTACACCCACAGAGACACTGTATCCATCCATTATACCCTGAGGTTTACACCCTATAGACACTGTATCCATCCATTATACCCTGAGGTTTACACCCTATAGACACTGTATCCATCCATTATACCCTGAGGTTTACACCCACAGAGACACTGTGTCCATCCATTATACCCTGAGGTTTACACCCACAGAGACACTGTATCCACCCATTATACCCTGAGGTTTACACCCTATAGACACTGTATCCATCCATTATACCCTGAGGTTTACACCACAGAGACACTGTGTCCATCCATTATACCCTGAGGTTTACACCCACAGAGACACTGTGTCCATCCATTATACCCTGAGGTTTACACCCTATAGATACACTGTATCCATCCATTATACCCTGAGGTTTACACCCACAGAGACACTGTATCCATCCATTATACCCTGAGGTTTACACCCCACAGAGACACTGTATCCATCCATTATACCCTGAGGTTTACACCCCACAGAGACACTGTATCCATCCATTATACCCTGAGGTTTACACCCTATAGACACTGTATCCATCCATTATACCCTGAGGTTTACACCCACAGAGACACTGTATCCATCCATTATACCCTGAGGTTTACACCCCACAGAGACACTGTATCCATCCATTATACCCTGAGGTTTACACCCACAGAGACACTGTGTCCATCCATTATACCCTGAGGTTTACACCCACAGAGACACTGTATCCATCCATTATACCCTGAGGTTTACACCCACAGAGACACTGTGTCCATCCATTATACCCTGAGGTTTACACCCTATAGACACTGTATCCATCCATTATACCCTGAGGTTTACACCCACAGAGACACTGTATCCATCCATTATACCCTGAGGTTTACACCCACAGAGACACTGTATCCACCCATTATACCCTGAGGTTTACACCCACAGAGACACTGTATCCATCCATTATACCCAGAGGTTTACACCCACAGAGACACTGTATCCATCCATAAACCCTGAGGTTTACACCCACAGAGACACTGTATCCATCCATTATACCCTGAGGTTTACACCCACAGAGACACTGTATCCATCCATTATACCCTGAGGTTTACACCCTATAGACACTGTATCCATCCATTATACCCTGAGGTTTACACCCACAGAGACACTGTATCCATCCATATACCCTGAGGTTTACACCCACAGAGACACTGTGTCCACCCATAAACCCTGAGGTTTATACCCCACAGAGACGTGACACTGTGTCTGTCCATATACCCTGAGCGATTCTACAAATGTTTTCTAAATCCCGACAGTTTTTGGAAAAACGCCAAAAATATACTGTATGTAATTGGCCGCCGAACCACATCTGGAAATGTATCGTTCCCCAGAAGCAAAGATTTGAGTTAAAAACTTTTCCACTGAAAGAATATATATTCAAAGATTTGCGTCACATTTTCAAGATTTTTCAAAAATAGCAGACCTACAAGCTCGTAGCGCGGCACTCTGTGCCGTGCTACGAGCTTGTAGATCTTTATGACATAATGCTTAAAACACCAAAAAGGTGTTCCCGCCCAGAATGGGTCAAGCATCGTTACACTTTAGCCATTGAAATATAGCAGATCTACAAGCTCACAGTCACAGTGCGGCACCGAGTGCCCGCGATACAAGCTTATAGATCTGCTACTGTACTTTCCCAATCGCTCTGGACAGGGCGAACAACGCTTGATCACCCTCCCTATCTCCATAATAGAGCTGGCCTGTTCTGACATCCCAATGCTTGTTCTGACATCTGCATAGATAGACTGTTTTTATTTTTTTAACGCGACACACGCAATGCGTGACTACCTAAACCAGGACATGAGATAGCTGGAACATCTGTCTGTGTGTGTGTGTGTGTGTGTGTGCACGTGTTTGTGTGTGTGAGAGAGAGAGAGAGAGACAGGCTGAAACAGAGAGGCTATAAAAAGATGTGTGCACGAGAGAGCGACAAATAGACTGGAAGAGAAACGCGCAAGCTCATAAAAAAAAAGCAAGGTGGGGGAGAACAGATTGGCAGAGAGAGAGAGAGAGAGAGAGAGAGAGAGAGAGAGAGGTCAGACTGATAAAGAAGCCTCTATGTACATGACAGCTCATCATGTCACACAGTCATGTGTCACATGACTCCTATAGGAAAGGCAAGCATAATGTCACGGCTGTGAAGCACCGTTACTCTCTTTAATTTGTATCGACCCCACGATTTTGCAACCCATTTTTCTTTTTCACCCAGTGTCAATTATCTAATGTAATCCTGGCCGCTAAACCTCCTCTGCCATGGGGAGAGCTACGGACTGACCCAATGCTTCCGTCAAAGCATGAGGAGTCCAAGCTGCTTCTTTTCACCTGAGAGGGGGGAGTTTCCCTGGTTGGACGTAGCACGTGGAAGGAACACGTTATTCCGACCAGTTCCTTTCCCCTCCATCAGGCGCCTCGGCTGGCCAGGGGGAGGCAGTTTAGAGACCAGGATTACTGCATGTTCTTTGTGAGGGTACCTACCCTAGGGGACACGGGGAGAACATGCAAACTCCACACAGAAAGGCCCTTTCACCGACCCCGCTTCGGGTATACATGGGCACTGATGACGCGGAGGAGAGAACACGCCGCCAGCGCCCACAGCGTCCCCAGCAGGAATCGAACCCAGAACCTTCTAGCTGTGAGGCGACGGCAATACTGACTGTGCCACCGTGCTCCCGCTTACTGTTCTAAGGTGATGAAATTGCCTTTCTGTAGAGGAATCAGTCGTTGTCTGTATGCAACAGCTATGGTGCATACCTGTGTGCGTGCGTGAACGGGACCATGCGTGTGTGTGTGTGTGTGTGTGCGTGCATGAACGGGCGACCATGCGTGCACAGCAAATTAATTAAAATCTTTTCTTCTGGGAGGTCCCTGAAACAGCATATTTTGAGATGGGGGGGGGGGGGGGTCTGTTTTTAGAAGCCTTTTTTCTTTTTTGGGTTAAGGGTCCCAGTTTGAGGGGCTGCTTAACCCATTCTGGGCGGGAACCCCTTTTGGTGTTTTAAGCATTATTTATGTTACACTTTAGCTATTGAAAAATAGCAGATCTAATAGCAGATCTACAAGCCCATAGCGCGGCACTCGGTGCCGCGCTATGAACTTGTAGATCTGCTATTTGCTATCAGTGTGCAATGAGAGACACCCAGTGTGAGCGCATACGTACCATTCAGCGCCAGAGGGTTGTCGGCACCAGGATGAGGGAACCCGAGTCGACCTGCACACAGACACAACGCACAACGCAGCACAGTTAACAATTTAGCCGTTTAACTTAATCCAGAGCGATTCACAGTAAGCGAGAACAACACAGTGCAATACATCTAATACATGAGAACGGTCCTCGTGAATCATACGTGCTAGTATATGATGCTAACGTATGAGGTGGCACTATAGCATCGTCTCCTCATCACATGTGATAACGTATGAAGGGCACTATCATCGTCTCCTCATCACATGTGATAACGTATGAAGGGCACTATCATCGTCTCCTCATCACATGTGATAACGTATGAAGGGCACTATCATCGTCTCCTCATCACATGTGATAACGTATGAAGGGCACTATCATCGTCTCCTCATCACATGTGATAACGTATGAAGGGCACTATCATCGTCTCCTCATCACATGTGATAACGTATGAAGGGCACTAGCATCGTCTCCTCATCACATGTGATAACGTATGAAGGGCACTAGCATCATCTCCTCATCACATGTGATAACGTATGAAGGGCACTATCATCGTCTCCTCATCACATGTGATAACGTATGAAGGGCACTAGCATCGTCTCCTCATCACATTTGATGACGTATTTCGGGGACTAAATGTCATTATAGGGGGAACATGGACAATAGCAGATGTACTGTGTCACCACGCCATACCGACCATGTGTCTAAATACGCATAAAATACGTCTGGAAGTAGAAAGAGAGAGAATAACAAGAGACAGAGAGCCTCTGCTATACAGATATACAGTATATGATAATAACCAGAGACAGAGAGCCTCTGCTATACAGATATACAGTATAGAATAACAAGAGACAGAGAGCCTCTGCTATACAGATATACAGTATAGAATAACAAGAGACAGAGAGCCTCTGCTATACAGATATACAGTATATGATAATAACCAGAGACAGAGAGCCTCTGCTATACAGATATACAGTATATGATAATAACCAGAGACAGAGAGCCTCTGCTATACAGATATACAGTATAGAATAACCAGAGACAGAGAGCCTCTGCTATACAGATATACAGTATATGATAATAACCAGAGACAGAGAGCCTCTGCTATACAGATATACAGTATATGATAATAACCAGAGACAGAGAGCCTCTGCTATACAGATATACAGTATATGATAATAACCAGAGACAGAGAGCCTCTGCTATACAGATATACAGTATAGAATAACCAGAGACAGAGAGCCTCTGCTATACAGATATACAGTATATGATAATAACCAGAGACAGAGAGCCTCTGCTATACAGATATACAGTATATGATAATAACCAGAGACAGAGAGCCTCTGCTATACAGATATACAGTATATGATAATAACCAGAGACAGAGAGCCTCTGCTATACAGATATACAGTATATGATAATAACAAGAGACAGAGAGCCTCTGCTATACAGATATACAGTATATGATAATAACCAGAGACAGAGAGCCTCTGCTATACAGATATACAGTATAGAATAACCAGAGACAGAGAGCCTCTGCTATACAGATATACAGTATATGATATACTAACGACAGATGCTATACTGTTCACGGTGATGAAGACATTTTAATGACTTCTTAATTACAGTGGGTTATTATTAAGCATCCAGAGTCATGGGCAGGTCATTAACAGCCCACAAACACACATGCTCCATGTCTGTGTGTGTCTGTCTCTCTCTCTCTCTGTCTCTCTCTCTCTCTCTCTCTGTCTGTCTCTCTCTCTCTCTCTCTGTCTCTCTGTCTCTCTGTCTCTCTCAATTTCAAAAGGCTTTATTGGCATGATAAATATGTTCTACATTGCCAAAGCGTACATACAACAAAACAAAAGTCAACATTGCACACACAGAGACAACAACAAACATCCCAACAATAATGAACAACAAGCAATACAGTAGCAATGCAAATAAATTAACAAACAGAAACATAACAGCAACTTAATGACTCTCTCTCTCTCTCTCTCTCTCTCTCTCTCTCTCTGATCATGGAGCTCAAATAGAGCATCCATTGTTTTCTGTGGCTGCCGACACGCCCAGTGATTGGTGCATTCCGGCCGTCCCGGGACACTAGGAATTCTACTGGCCCCTCCCCCCTCCCATCCCACACCTCGCCCTATTCAGGCCCACATGACACACACGTCACACGGCACACCCACACATGACGTGCACACACACACACACACAGACACACACACACACAGACGCACACACACACACACACACACACAGACGCGCACACACACACACACACACACACACACACACACACACACACACACACACACACACACACACACACACACACACACACACACACACACACACACACACACACACACACACACACACACACACACGACACACGACACACGACACACGACACACGCAGATCCTACCCTGTGGTGGTCAAATCTAAAGTTGATTTTGTCGACAAATATGTATTTTGGCAGGCCTAAGGCCTGATTTTACACATGGTTGCATGCTGAAAATAGCCAATCTACAAGCTCAGAGCTGGTATTTTCAGAGCAAGCATGAACTGACTTATGTCTTTTGCAGGCTCTGGCAGCAGTATGTGTGGGGGCGCCTCACTGGCAGCAGTGTGTGTGTGGGCGCCTCACTGGCAGCAGTGTGTGGGGGCTCCTCACTGGCAGCAGTGTGTGTGTGGGCTCCTCACTGGCAGCAGTGTGTGTGGGGGCTCCTCACTGGCAGCAGTGTGTGGGCGCCTCACTGGCAGCAGTGTGTGTGGGTCCCGGTAGAGCCCCGGTAGAGCCCCAGTAGAGCCCCGGTAGAGCCCCGGTAGATCCCCAGTAGAGCCCCAGTAGAGCCCCGGTAGAGCCCTGGTAGAGCCCCGGTAGAGCCCCAGTAGAGACCCAGTAGAGCCCCAGTAGAGCCCCGGTAGAGCCCCGGTAGAGCCCCAGTAGCTCCTCACTGGCAGCAGTGACAACAACACACAGAGATGTGTGTGGGGAGGAACTCATTGGCGTAACGACTATACATTGGGGGAGAAAATGGGGTAAAAAAGAAAAAAATAAGTATACTAGCCGGTGCTGTCATCCCCCCCCCCCCCCCCCCTCTACACACCAAATATGGACATGGTCTATTTTTGGGCTAGCGTTTGCCCTAGAATAGGGATGCTAGGTTGCACGTGGTTCAGAGAATGCTGCGCTGTTGAGACGAGCATATGGCCGCATTACAGTACAGCCATGTGTCCAGATGGCTGCACACGCTTACAGCGCAGGCACGCACGCACACACGCAGGCACGCGCACACGCACCTTTGTATTACTATGCTCGTGAGGACGTTGGCACTTGAGGACCTCCATTTCATGAATGCCGTATTTTAACCCTAAAGCCGAAAATAGCCGATCTACAAGCTCACTAAGGCTGCACAATATATCATTAATATTGTTGTATAATTTTAACGGTAATATCGTGTAGGTTAGAGCATATGCCTTTCATGCGGAAGGCTGTGTGTTCCAACCCTGCCTGGTGTCGACGCCAGCGAGGGCATGAAGCGGTCGCAGCGGGTTCCTACGCCAACGGGTTCCTACCGCTAAAGGGTTCCTACCGCCAACTAGGGGTGCAACGGTTTTCGGTTTAAAACCGAACCGTTCGGTACGGCATGCACGGTTCAATACGCTCTAATGAACCGCGCTATTTCGGTTTGCATTAATTAATTTCTTACAGCTGCGAAGAATGTATTTCTCGGTCACACACCGGCCTACTTAGAAGTCTAGCACTCTATCGGTCACACACCGTCCTACTAAGAAGTCTAGCACTCTTTCGGTCACAGAAGTGTAGCACTCTGTCGGCCCACCCCCTATCCCCCCCACAGACACACACACACACACACACACACACACACACACACACACACACACACAGAGAGAGAGACGGCATGATGAGGAGAATCCAGCCCTCGTCTTTAAACAACTTCTTGAAAAGACCTCTCTGTGGAATAATTATTTATCGTCATACACAGAGACACACACACAGCGGAGTAACCTCGAATCAACAGGCTTCTAAGCACGCATCTTTCTAAGTTTGTTCAGATCTGCTTCTGCATCTGCACTCGCTGTTTGAGTGCTAAAAGGGAGAGAGAGAGCAAAAACAACTCGTTGTTTTTTCGGAGCAGGAGAAGAATATTCCGTCTGAAAAGTCCCAACAAAATACTCCTGTCCAATCCATGACTGTAGATAGAAACCCTTCTTCTAATAATATAAGAATAATATCGCATGCAGAGATCTTTATTGTAAACTTTTGTAAATGTTTCTGTGCGACACGGCACTCTGCTGTGAATTCCTCCCCTCTCTCCCCCACTCTCCTCTCCTCCCTGCATGTGCATTGTGCTGCGAGTCTGCACCACGTGTGAGCGCATAGGTGCATCATTTTTCCCTTGAACATAATATTGATGAGGCACATTAAAATAGCAATATAAGGTTTTTTTCCCCCCTTTAAAATAATGAAAAGGCAGAAATGCCTAATAAAATAATATATGCTAAAAAAAGAATAAAAGAAAATGCTATAAATAAACTTTTTTGGTGCAAGCCAGTCCCTGGACTTATGTGTGTGGGTATGAGCATGAAAGCAGCATGGTTGTTTTTCCACCTGTACCTGCAACCTAACACACACACAAATACACGCACATATTACCGTAGTACCGAAACCGAACCGAAACCGTGGCCCCCATACCGAGGTTCGAACCGAACCGTGGTCTAACTGAACCGTTGCACCCCTACCGCCAACGGGTTCCTACCGCCAACGGGTTCCTACCGCCAACGGGTTCCTACCGCCAACGGGTTCCTACCGCCAACGGGTTCCTATCCTACCGCCAACAGGTTCCTACCGCCAACGGGTTCCTACCGCCAACGGGTTCCTATCCTACCGCCAACAGGTTCCTACCGCCAACGGGTTCCTACCGCCAACGGGGTTCCTACCGCCAACGGGTTCCTACCGCCAACGGGTTCCTACCGCTAAAGGGTTCCTACCGCCAACGGGTTCCTACCGCTAAAGGGTTCCTACCGCCAACAGGTTCCTACCGCTAAAGGGTTCCTACCGCCAACGGGGTTCCTACCGCCAACGGGTTCCTACCGCCAACGGGTTCCTACCGCCAACGGGTTCCTACCGCCAACGGGTTCCTACCGCCAAAGGGTTCCTACCGCCAAAGGGTTCCTACCGCCAACAGGTTCCTACCGCCAACGGGTTCCTACCGCCAACGGGTTCCTACCGCCAACGGGTTCCTACCGCCAACGGGTTCCTACCGCCAACGGGTTCCTACCGCCAACGGGTTCCTACCGCCAACGGGTTCCTACCGCTAAAGGGTTTCTACCGCCAAAGGGTTCCTACCGCCAACGGGTTCCTACCGCTAAAGGGTTCCTACTGCCAACGGGTTCCTACCGCCAACGGGTTCCTACCGCCAACGGGTTCCTACCGCCAACGGGTTCCTACCGCCAACAGGTTCCTACCGCCAACGGGTTCCTACCGCCAACAGGTTCCTACCGCCAACGGGTTCCTACCGCCAACGGGTTCCTACCGCCAACGGGTTCCTACCGCCAACAGGTTCCTACCGCCAACGGGTTCCTACCGCCAACGGGTTCCTACCGCCAACGGGTTCCTACCGCCAACAGGTTCCTACCGCCAACGGGTTCCTACCGCCAACAGGTTCCTACCGCCAACGGGTTCCTACCGCCAACGGGTTCCTACCGCCAAAGGGTTCCTACCGCCAACGGGTTCCTACCGCTAAAGGGTTCCTACCACCAACGGGTTCCTACCGCTAAAGGGTTCCTACCGCCAAAGGGTTCCTACCGCCAACGGGTTCCTACCGCTAAAGGGTTCCTACCGCCAACGGGTTCCTACCGCTAAAGGGTTCCTACCACCAACGGGTTCCTACCGCTAAAGGGTTCCTACCGCCAAAGGGTTCCTACCGCCAACGGGTTCCTACCGCCAACGGGTTCCTACCGCCAACGGGTTCCTACCGCCAAAGGGTTCCTACCGCCAAAGGGTTCCTACCGCCAACGGGTTCCTACCGCCAACGGGTTCCTACCGCCAACGGGTTCCTACCGCCAAAGGGTTCCTACCGCCAAAGGGTTCCTACCGCTAAAGGGTTCCTACCGCCAAAGGGTTCCTACCGCCAACGGGTTCCTACCGCTAAAGGGTTCCTACCGCCAACGGGTTCCTACCGCCAACGGGTTCCTACCGCCAACGGGTTCCTACCGCCAACGGGTTCCTACCGCCAACAGGTTCCTACCGCCAACGGGTTCCTACCGCCAACGGGTTCCTACCGCCAAAGGGTTCCTACCGCCAACGGGTTCCTACCGCTAAAGGGTTCCTACCACCAACGGGTTCCTACCGCTAAAGGGTTCCTACCGCCAAAGGGTTCCTACCGCCAACGGGTTCCTACCGCTAAAGGGTTCCTACCGCCAACGGGTTCCTACCGCTAAAGGGTTCCTACCACCAACGGGTTCCTACCGCTAAAGGGTTCCTACCGCCAAAGGGTTCCTACCGCCAACGGGTTCCTACCGCCAACGGGTTCCTACCGCCAACGGGTTCCTACCGCCAAAGGGTTCCTACCGCCAACGGGTTCCTACCGCCAACGGGTTCCTACCACCAACGGGTTCCTACCGCCAACGGGTTCCTACCGCCAAAGGGTTCCTACCGCCAAAGGGTTCCTACCGCTAAAGGGTTCCTACCGCCAACGGGTTCCTACCGCCAACGGGGTTCCTACCGCCAACGGGTTCCTACCGCCAACGGGTTCCTATCCTACCGCCAACAGGTTCCTACCGCCAACGGGTTCCTACCGCCAACGGGTTCCTACCGCCAACGGGTTCCTACCGCTAAAGGGTTCCTACCGCCAACGGGTTCCTACCGCCAACGGGGTTCCTACCGCCAACGGGTTCCTACCGCCAACGGGTTCCTACCGCCAACGGGTTCCTACCGCCAACGGGTTCCTACCGCCAACGGGTTCCTACCGACAAAGGGTTCCTACCGCCAACAGGTTCCTACCGCTAAAGGGTTCCTACCGCCAACAGGTTCCTACCGCCAACGGGTTCCTACCGCCAACGGGTTCCTACCGCCAACGGGTTCCTACCGCCAAAGGGTTCCTACCGCCAAAGGGTTCCTACCGCCAACGGGTTCCTACCGCCAACGGGTTCCTACCGCCAACGGGTTCCTACCGCCAAAGGGTTCCTACCGCCAAAGGGTTCCTACCGCTAAAGGGTTCCTACCGCCAACGGGTTCCTACCGCCAACGGGGTTCCTACCGCCAACGGGTTCCTACCGCCAACGGGTTCCTATCCTACCGCCAACAGGTTCCTACCGCCAACGGGTTCCTACCGCCAACGGGTTCCTACCGCCAACGGGTTCCTACCGCTAAAGGGTTCCTACCGCCAACGGGTTCCTACCGCCAACGGGGTTCCTACCGCCAACGGGTTCCTACCGCCAAAGGGTTCCTACCGCCAACGGGTTCCTACCGCCAACGGGTTCCTACCGCCAAAGGGTTCCTACCGCCAACGGGTTCCTACCGCCAACGGGTTCCTACCGCCAACGGGTTCCTACCGCCAACGGGTTCCTACCGCCAAAGGGTTCCTACCGCCAACGGGTTCCTACCACCAACGGGTTCCTACCGCCAACGGGTTCCTACCGCCAACGGGTTCCTACCGCCAACGGGTTCCTACCGCCAACGGGTTCCTACCGACAAAGGGTTCCTACCGCCAACAGGTTCCTACCGCTAAAGGGTTCCTACCGCCAACAGGTTCCTACCGCCAACGGGTTCCTACCGCCAACGGGTTCCTACCGCCAACGGGTTCCTACCGCCAACGGGTTCCTACCGCCAACGGGTTCCTACCGCCAACGGGTTCCTACCGCCAACGGGTTCCTACCGCCAACGGGTTCCTACCGACAACGGGTTCCTACCGACAACGGGGTTCCTACCGCCAACGGGTTCCTACCGCCAACGGGTTCCTACCAACAAAGGGTTCCTACCGCCAACAGGTTCCTACCGCCAACAGGTTCCTACCGCCAACGGGTTCCTACCGCCAACGGGTTCCTACCGACAAAGGGTTCCTACCGCCAACGGGTTCCTACCGCCAACAGGTTCCTACCGCTAACGGGTTCCTACCGCCAACAGGTTCCTACCGCTAAAGGGTTCCTACCGCCAACGGGTTCCTACCGCCAACAGGTTCCTACCGCTAAAGGGTTCCTACCGCCAACGGGTTCCTACCGCCAACAGGTTCCTACCGCTAACGGGTTCCTACCGCCAACAGGTTCCTACCGCTAACGGGTTCCTACCGCCAACGGGTTCCTACCGCCAAAGGGTTCCTACCGCCAAAGGGTTCCTACCGCCAACGGGTTCCTACCGCCAACGGGTTCCTACCGCCAACAGGTTCCTACCGCCAAAGGGTTCCTACCGCTAAAGGGTTCCTACCGCCAACAGGTTCCTACCGCTAAAGGGTTCCTACCGCCAACGGGTTCCTACCGCTAAAGGGTTCCTACCGCCAACAGGTTCCTACCGCCAACGGGGTTCCTACCGCCAACGGGTTCCTACCGCCAAAGGGTTCCTACCGCCAACGGGTTCCTACCGCCAACGGGTTCCTACCGCCAACAGGTTCCTACCGCCAAAGGGTTCCCACCGCCAAAGGGTTCCTACCGCTAAAGGGTTCCTACCGCCAACAGGTTCCTACCGCTAAAGGGTTCCTACCGCCAACGGGTTCCTACCGCTAAAGGGTTCCTACCGCCAACAGGTTCCTACCGCCAACGGGTTCCTACCGCCAACGGGTTCCTACCGCCAACGGGTTCCTACCGCCAACAGGTTCCTACCGCCAAAGGGTTCCTACCGCCAACAGGTTCCTACCGCCAACGGGTTCCTACCGCCAACGGGTTCCTACCGCCAACGGGTTCCTACCGCCAACGGGTTCCTACCGCCAAAGGGTTCCTACCGCCAACAGGTTCCTACCGCCAACGGGGTTCCTACCGCCAACGGGTTCCTACCGCCAACGGGTTCCTATCCTACCGCCAACAGGTTCCTACCGCCAACGGGTTCCTACCGCCAACGGGTTCCTACCGCCAACGGGTTCCTACCGCTAAAGGGTTCCTACCGCCAACGGGTTCCTACCGCCAACGGGGTTCCTACCGCCAACGGGTTCCTACCGCCAACGGGTTCCTACCGCCAACGGGTTCCTACCGCCAACGGGTTCCTACCGCCAAAGGGTTCCTACCGCCAACGGGTTCCTACCACCAACGGGTTCCTACCGCCAACGGGTTCCTACCGCCAACGGGTTCCTACCGCCAACGGGTTCCTACCGCCAACGGGTTCCTACCGACAAAGGGTTCCTACCGCCAACAGGTTCCTACCGCTAAAGGGTTCCTACCGCCAACGGGTTCCTACCGCCAACGGGTTCCTACCGCCAACGGGTTCCTACCGCCAACGGGTTCCTACCGCCAACGGGTTCCTACCGCCAACGGGTTCCTACCGCCAACGGGTTCCTACCGCCAACGGGTTCCTACCGACAACGGGTTCCTACCGACAACGGGGTTCCTACCGCCAACGGGTTCCTACCGCCAACGGGTTCCTACCAACAAAGGGTTCCTACCGCCAACAGGTTCCTACCGCCAACAGGTTCCTACCGCCAACGGGTTCCTACCGCCAACGGGTTCCTACCGACAAAGGGTTCCTACCGCCAACGGGTTCCTACCGCCAACAGGTTCCTACCGCTAACGGGTTCCTACCGCCAACAGGTTCCTACCGCTAAAGGGTTCCTACCGCCAACGGGTTCCTACCGCCAACAGGTTCCTACCGCTAAAGGGTTCCTACCGCCAACGGGTTCCTACCGCCAACAGGTTCCTACCGCTAACGGGTTCCTACCGCCAACGGGTTCCTACCGCTAACGGGTTCCTACCGCCAACGGGTTCCTACCGCCAAAGGGTTCCTACCGCCAAAGGGTTCCTACCGCCAACGGGTTCCTACCGCCAACGGGTTCCTACCGCCAACAGGTTCCTACCGCCAAAGGGTTCCTACCGCTAAAGGGTTCCTACCGCCAACAGGTTCCTACCGCTAAAGGGTTCCTACCGCTAAAGGGTTCCTACCGCCAACGGGTTCCTACCGCCAACGGGTTCCTACCGCCAAAGGGTTCCTACCGCCAACAGGTTCCTACCGCCAACGGGTTCCTACCGCTAACGGGTTCCTACCGCCAACAGGTTCCTACCGCCAACGGGTTCCTACCGCCAACGGGTTCCTACCGACAAAGGGTTCCTACCGCCAACGGGTTCCTACCGCCAACAGGTTCCTACCGCTAACGGGTTCCTACCGCCAACAGGTTCCTACCGCTAAGGGTACCTACCGCCAACAGGTTCCTACCGCCAAAGGGTTCCTACCGCCAACGGGTTCCTACCGCCAACAGGTTCCTACCGCTAACGGGTTCCTACCGCCAACAGGTTCCTACCGCTAACGGGTTCCTACCGCCAACGGGTTCCTACCGCCAAAGGGTTCCTACCGCCAAAGGGTTCCTACCGCCAACGGGTTCCTACCGCCAACGGGTTCCTACCGCCAACAGGTTCCTACCGCTAAAGGGTTCCTACCGCCAACGGGTTCCTACCGCCAACGGGTTCCTACCGCCAACAGGTTCCTACCGCCAACGGGTTCCTACCGCCAACGGGTTCCTACCGCCAACGGGTTCCTACCGCCAACAGGTTCCTACCGCCAAAGGGTTCCTACCGCCAACAGGTTCCTACCGCCAACGGGTTCCTACCGCCAACGGGTTCCTACCGCCAAAGGGTTCCTACCGCCAACAGGTTCCTACCGCCAACGGGTTCCTACCGCTAACGGGTTCCTACCGCCAACGGGTTCCTACCGCCAACGGGTTCCTACCGCCAACGGGTTCCTACCGCCAAAGGGTTCCTACCGCCAACAGGTTCCTACCGCCAACGGGTTCCTACCGCTAACGGGTTCCTACCGCCAACAGGTTCCTACCGCCAACGGGTTCCTACCGCCAACGGGTTCCTACCGACAAAGGGTTCCTACCGCCAACGGGTTCCTACCGCCAACAGGTTCCTACCGCTAACGGGTTCCTACCGCCAACAGGTTCCTACCGCTAAGGGTACCTACCGCCAACAGGTTCCTACCGCCAAAGGGTTCCTACCGCCAACGGGTTCCTACCGCCAACAGGTTCCTACCGCTAACGGGTTCCTACCGCCAACAGGTTCCTACCGCTAACGGGTTCCTACCGCCAACGGGTTCCTACCGCCAAAGGGTTCCTACCGCCAAAGGGTTCCCACCGCCAAAGGGTTCCTACCGCTAAAGGGTTCCTACCGCCAACAGGTTCCTACCGCTAAAGGGTTCCTACCGCCAACGGGTTCCTACCGCTAAAGGGTTCCTACCGCCAACAGGTTCCTACCGCCAACGGGTTCCTACCGCCAACAGGTTCCTACCGCCAAAGGGTTCCCACCGCCAAAGGGTTCCTACCGCTAAAGGGTTCCTACCGCCAACAGGTTCCTACCGCTAAAGGGTTCCTACCGCCAACGGGTTCCTACCGCTAAAGGGTTCCTACCGCCAACAGGTTCCTACCGCCAAAGGGTTCCTACCGCCAACGGGTTCCTACCGCTAAAGGGTTCCTACCGCTAAAGGGTTCCTACCGCCAACGGGTTCCTACCGCCAACGGGTTCCTACCGCTAAAGGGTTCCTACCGCCAACGGGTTCCTACCGCCAAAGGGTTCCTACCGCCAACGGGGTTCCTACCGCCAACGGGTTCCTACCGCCAACGGGTTCCTACCGCCAACGGGTTCCTACCGCCAAAGGGTTCCTACCGCCAACGGGGTTCCTACCGCCAACGGGTTCCTACCGCTAAAGGGTTCCTACCGCCAACGGGTTCCTACCGCCAACGGGTTCCTACCGCCAACGGGGTTCCTACCGCCAACGGGGTTCCTACCGCCAACGGGTTCCTACCGCCAACGGGTTCCTACCGCCAACGGGTTCCTACCGCCAAAGGGTTCCTACCGCCAACGGGTTCCTACCGCCAACGGGTTCCTACCGCCAACGGGTTCCTACCGCCAACGGGTTCCTACCGCCAAAGGGTTCCTACCGCCAACGGGTTCCTACCGCCAAAGGGTTCCTACCGCCAACGGGTTCCTACCGCCAAAGGGTTCCTACCGCCAACGGGTTCCTACCGCCAACGGGTTCCTACCAACAAAGGGTTCCTACCGCCAACAGGTTCCTACCGCCAACAGGTTCCTACCGCCAACGGGTTCCTACCAACAAAGGGTTCCTACCGCCAACGGGTTCCTACCGCCAACGGGTTCCTACCGCCAAAGGGTTCCTACCGCCAACAGGTTCCTACCGCCAACGGGTTCCTACCGACAAAGGGTTCCTACCGCCAACAGGTTCCTACCGCCAACAGGTTCCTACCGCCAACGGGTTCCTACCGACAAAGGGTTCCTACCGCCAACGGGTTCCTACCGCCAACGGGTTCCTACCGCCAACGGGTTCCTACCGCCAAAGGGTTCCTACCGGTAAAGGGTTCCTACCGCCAACGGGTTCCTACCGCCAACGGGTTCCTACCGCCAACAGGTTCCTACCGCCAAAGGGTTCCTACCGCCAACGGGTTCCTACCGCTAAAGGGTTCCTACCGCCAACAGGTTCCTACCGCCAAAGGGTTCCTACCGCCAACGGGTTCCTACCGCCAACGGGTTCCTACCGCCAACGGGTTCCTACCGCCAACGGGTTCCTACCGCCAAAGGGTTCCTACCGCCAACGGGTTCCTACCGCCAAAGGGTTCCTACCGCCAACGGGTTCCTACCGCCAAAGGGTTCCTACCGCCAACGGGTTCCTACCGCCAACGGGTTCCTACCGCCAACGGGTTCCTACCGCCAACGGGTTCCTACCACCAACGGGTTCCTACCGCCAACGGGTTCCTACCGCCAACGGGTTCCTACCGCTAAAGGGTTCCTACCGCCAACGGGTTCCTACCGCCAACGGGTTCCTACCAACAAAGGGTTCCTACCGCCAACGGGTTCCTACCGCCAACGGGTTCCTACCGCCAACGGGTTCCTACCGCCAACAGGTTCCTACCGCCAACAGGTTCCTACCGCCAACAGGTTTCTACCGCCAACGGGTTCCTACCGACAAAGGGTTCCTACCGCCAACAGGTTCCTACCGCCAACAGGTTCCTACCGCCAACGGGTTCCTACCGACAACGGGTTCCTACCGCCAAAGGGTTCCTACCGGTAAAGGGTTCCTACCGCCAAAGGGTTCCTACCGCCAACGGGTTCCTACCGCTAAAGGGTTCCTACCGCCAACAGGTTCCTACCGCCAAAGGGTTCCTACCGCCAACGGGTTCCTACCGCCAACGGGTTCCTACCGCTAAAGGGTTCCTACTGCCAACAGGTTCCTACCGCCAACGGGTTCCTACCGCCAAAGGGTTCCTACCGCCAAAGGGTTCCTACTGCCAACAGGTTCCTACTGCCAACAGGTTCCTACCGCCAACGGGTTCCTACCGACAAAGGGTTCCTACCGCCAAAGGGTTCCTACCGCCAACGGGTTCCTACCGCCAAAGGGTTCCTACCGCCAAAGGGTTCCTACTGCCAACAGGTTCCTACCGCCAACAGGTTCCTACCGCCAACGGGTTCCTACCGACAAAGGGTTCCTACCGCCAAAGGGTTCCTACCGCCAACGGGTTCCTACCGCCAACAGGTTCCTACCGCCAAAGGGTTCCTACCGCCAACGGGTTCCTACCGCTAAAGGGTTCCTACCGCCAACGGGTTCCTACCGCCAACGGGTTCCTACCGCCATCGGGTTCCTACCGCCAACGGGTTCCTACCGCTAAAGGGTTCCTACCGCCAACGGGTTCCTACCGCCAACGGGGTTCCTACCGCCAACGGGTTCCTACCGCCAAAGGGTTCCTACCGCCAACGGGTTCCTACCGCCAACGGGTTCCTACCGCCAAAGGGTTCCTACCGCCAAAGGGTTCCTACCGCCAAAGGGTTCCTACCGCCAAAGGGTTCCTACCGCCAAAGGGTTCCTACCGCCAACGGGTTCCTACCGCTAAAGGGTTCCTACCGCCAAAGGGTTCCTACCGCCAACAGGTTCCTACCGCCAAAGGGTTCCTACCGCCAACGGGTTCCTACCGCTAAAGGGTTCCTACCGCCAACAGGTTCCTACCGCCAAAGGGTTCCTACCGCCAACGGGTTCCTACCGCTAAAGGGTTCCTACCGCTAAAGGGTTCCTACCGCCAACGGGTTCCTACCGCCAACGGGTTACTACCGCCAACGGGTTCCTACCGCTAAAGGGTTCCTACCGCCAACGGGTTCCTACCGCCAAAGGGTTCCTACCGCCAACGGGGTTCCTACCGCCAACGGGTTCCTACCGCCAACGGGGTTCCTACCGCCAACGGGTTCCTACCGCCAAAGGGTTCCTACCGCCAACGGGTTCATACCGCTAAAGGGTTCCTACCGCAGCCCCTGTGTCACCACTACGCATGAATAAGGCATAATTATACGTCTAAATGTCCAACCCTAACTAATCCCCAATGCTTTCCTGAATGTAAATCTATCTAAACAACAATCTCTTGTGAGGACCAGGAACATTGTCCTCACAATGTCTTGGGGAAATTAGGCCGTCCCTCACAAGTGTTCATGGCGCGTGCGCACACGCACGCACACACAGAGGGATTCTTTCTGCCAGTAGGAACAATGCTGGAAGCCAGTCAGAGCGCTACTGTACTCATTCATTCATTCATCCATTGTGTCTCTGCTATGTCACATCTGTGCTCTGCCTCGTGCACATGTGCTTCTGGAGATGCGAGAGAGAGAGAGAGAGAGAGAGAGAGAGAGAGAGAGAGAGAGAGAGAGAGAGAGAGAGAGAGAGAGAGAGAGAGAGAGAGAGAGAGAGAGAGAGAGAGAGAGAGAGAGAGAGAGACAGAGAGAGAGAGACAGAGAGACACAGACGGACAGAGACAGAGACAGACAGACAGACAGACAGACAGACAGACAGACCCTGCTGTTCCACACACACACGCACGCACAGGATATGAGAGCCAACATGGCTGCCTGCATGGGGTAGGAGGAAGGCCAAATGAAAGTAGCAGTATAGGCCTATTTTAGTAAAGAAAGGGCGCGCACACACACACACACACACACACACACACACACACACACACACACACACATCTGCTGAGCAGATAACAAGCCACAACGATAAGGTCACAACAACAAGCTGCACATAGCACTGTACAGTATCCCCACCCCTACTGTACGAAAGCCCCCCCAAAAAAACACCCTCACACCCCGACTCTGTACGCCCCCTGAGGTCACGCGCTATGCCTCCATGGGCCGTTCCCTCACACACAAACTGTTACCGACAACACCTCTGATTCTGTGTACATAATTACATATGCAGACTCCTTCACACGCTGTTGTGGTATGCGCACATGTGGTGCGAAATGATAAGCTGTTGTCCTATGGGTTCTCTCTCTGCATATATATTGTTTTATTAGATAGTATGTCATCTCTTGCTTTAACCCATTTTGTGCAGATACGAGCGCACGAGCTTGTAGATCGGCTATTTTCACTTCTTCCTGATTATCATTTGTTTGTGTAATTTCTTAGATTTGTTTGTTTAATTGTTTATTTTATTGTTTTTAACATTTATATGTAATTGGCCGCGGACCCCAATCTAAAAATATGTTGTTCCAGGGACTCCCCGGAAGCAAAGATACGAGTCAAAAACTGCTTTGCTCTGAAAGAATATATTTAGATGTGCGCCACATTTGCACGATTTGTTCGAAAAATAGCAGACCTACAAGCTCGTATAGCGCGGCGCTACGAGCTTGTAGGTCTGCTATTTTTCAATAGCTAAAAGCATAACATAATGCTTAAAACACCAAAAGGGGTTCACGCCCCAAAATGGGTTAAAGCGCCGTCACAAACCGCGTCTTCATCGAGGACACACACACACACACGCCACCGGCTTTTTAAGCCTCTCTGTCGATACCCTACCCTACCCCCCCCCCCCCACACACACACACACACACCCTATTATGCATTATGCATGAATACCCAGAATGCACTGCTGCTGCGGCATGCAGCGTGGACACTGCTGTCTCAGTGGTTTCCTGGACTTCCTTCACTGTGTCTGATTTGCACACGATCAGCACTTTACTGAAACACCACTGCACGCACACACTGCACGCACACACTGCGCACACACACACACTGCGAGAGAGAGAGAGCGAGAGACAAAGACAACAGACAGTAAAGACAGAGCTAGACAGAGGGGACAGACACACACACACGCACATGCGCCCCATACAGACAAACACACACACACGCTATACAGACACGCACACGCTATACAGACACGCACACGCTATACAGACACACCGTTAAGCCTGATGTATAAACAATCCATTCACTGATGCGAGTTTCTAGATCGGACATTGAGGGCTTGTAGATCGGCAATTTTCAGCATGCCACCAAGTGTAAAGTCAGCCACTGCGACGTCATCAAGGCCCATCGACATACATTTCCTTCGACTAAATCGACTGTATTAAATTTCCGTCGACAAAATTGATTATATTTAGTCAACTAAACGTAGACCAACACTAAAACATTTCAGATGACAACAAATATGATGAATTCCGTCAAAATCAACACTGATGTGTTTATTTTATTTTTTAAATTATATTTTTTGTCCCACGATTTTGTAATTGTAACCCATTTTTCACCCCTGTGTCAATCATCCTGTGATGTGATCCTGGGCTCTACACACCCTCCGCCAACCTAGGGAGAGCAACGGACTTAACTCATGCTTCCTTCATGCTTGAGTGTTCAAGTTGCTCCTTTACACCTGACAGGGGGGAGTTTCCCTGGTTGGACGTAGCGCGTGGAAGGAACACGTTATTCCGACCAGTTCCTTTCCCCTCCATCAGATGTCCCGGCTGGCCAGGGGGAGGCAGTTTAGAGACCAGGATTACTGCATGTTTTTGTGAGGGTACCTACCCTAGGGGACACGGGGAGAACATGCAAACTCCACACAGAAAGGCCCTTTCGCCAACCCCGCCTTCGGATATGGGCACTGATGACGCGGAGGAGGAAACACGCCGCCAGCACCCACAGCGCCCCAAGCGGGAATCGAACCCAGGACCTTCTAGCTGTGAGGCGACAGCACTACCAACTGTGCACTTAAACACTGATGTGTTTAAACAGAAATGTGTGGAGGTGCATTAAAATAGCAAAATAATTGCAAAACAAAATGCCGATCTACAAGCTCACAAGTAGATTTTTTTAAATAAACATTTTGGAAGTGAAAGTGGTTAAGTGTGTCTGTAAAAATTGGGAAAGTATTAAAAAAAGAGGCTTGGGACTAAATAATAACTACATTGGATCCATTGAAAATCCATTTTTTCCTCTTCGTAATTAACTGTAAAAAAGTAACTGTTCTGGACAAAAAGGCCCAACGGTGACGATCAACATGTGAGGTCTGTGCGTGGCGAGTGTGTGTGGCGTGAGTGTGTGGCGTGAGTGTGTGCTGTCAGTGTGTGTGGCATGAGTGTGTGGCGTGAGTGTGTGGCGTGAGTGTGTGTGTGTGGCGTGAGTGTGTGTGGCGTGAGTGTGTGGCGTGAGTGTGTGGCGTGAGTGTGTGTGGTGTGAGTGTGTGGTGTGAGTGTGTGGCGTGAGTGTGTGCTGTGAGTGTGTGGCGTGAGTGTGTGGTGTGAGTGTGTGTGGTGTGAGTGTGTGGTGTGAGTGTGTGGCGTGAGTGTGTGCTGTGAGTGTGTGGTGTGAGTGTGTGGCGAGTATGTGTGGCGTGAGTGTGTGGCGTGCGTGCGTGGCGTGGCGTGCGTGCGTGGCGTGGCGTGCGTGCGTGCGCTCTCACCTTTCAGGCTGTCCTGCTCGGCTCTCATGATGTCAATCAGAGAGCTCTCCAGGGTGTTCATGTTGAAGCCGTCGAACGAGCGCGTGCGCTCCTGTGGAGACACGAGAAAACACCACCATGTTTTAATTATCAGTCGTACCACAATGGAGGCAAGCTATTCTGTATGTAATCCCGTTGGCGTCTTTAATTACTTTACTCCCTTGCCGCACCGTTACAGCAGCCCGGCGTCTCTCAACCAGCATCAAGTGGAGTGTTAAATCCGAATTTAGAGTTTCGATATACGTTTCCAGTTCAGTCAGCCAGAGTATCCGTCTAGTTGTATGAACGAATGTGTCATATCAGTCAGCTACGATGATAACTTGCTATAGCCACCCCATGATGGACAGGTTTCACACCTTTCAAACCCAGACCGGCCTTATCGCAAAACAGGAACATACCACAAGTCTTCACTCTTATTTAGAGTCAGCATTGCTTTGATTAATGTGTTTTCTTTTTGCCATGGAAGACATTGGAAGACATGAATACAAAATTGCACGTCTTTAAATGATGTTGTCATATCGGCTCTGTGCGATGCTTGTTTACAAAGCCTAGGAGGCGAAATGGAATATGTGCCAATGTTCAATGCCCATATTCAATGTTCAATGCCCGTATTCAATGTTCAATGCCCGTATTCAATGTTCAATGCCCGTATTCAATGTTCAATGCCCGTATTCAATGTTCAATGCCCATATTCAATGTTCAATGCCCATATTCAATGTTCAATGCCCATATTCAATGTCCAATGCCCATATTCAATGTTCAATGCCCATATTCTATGTTCAATGCCCATATTCAATGTTCAATGCCCATATTCAATGTTCAATGCCCATATTCAATGTTCAATGCCCATATTCAATGCCCATATTCAATGTTCAATGCCCATATTCAATGTCCAATGCCCATATTCATCGCAACTTTGTTTGTATGACAATTACATACAGTCAGCTGATATTTCATGATGGTGATGACACTGACTTGAAGTAATACTGAAGTACATGAAGTAGCAAGTACTAAATGCATGAAGTAATAAGATAGTGATACTACAATACACCACAGATACATTATTATCGAGAGCTTTGACAGGCAAGACAAAGAGCATCCAAGGCAACAGTTCACACATGAGACATACTGGAAATACTGGACCTCTAATTACTAACCCCCAACTGACTGAATGAGCGTGACCGTGGATCAGGCCTCTTCATGGAGCCCACCAGAAGTGTGACCTGGACCCGGCCTCACAGAGCTCGACCAGATGTGGACCAGATGTGGACCAGACCCCTCCACGGAGCCCACCTGTCTATTTCTGTCTATTTCTCTCTGTCTATCTCTCTCTCTCTCCCTCTACCCCCCCCCCCCCCCGACACGGTCGAGGCAGATGGCCGCCCACCCCAGAGTCTGGTTCTGCCTGACGTTCTTTTCTCCTCTCCTAAAAGGGGAGTTTTTCGTTGCCACTGTCGCAAATTCGCAATATTGCTTGCTCTGGGTGGATCTTTGTTGGTTGTAAAGTGTCTTGAGACAACTCGTTGTGATTTGACACTATAATAAAATTGAATTGAATTGAATTGAAACATGCATGTGATTACAGATGTACAGTAATGTATATTGTACACACACACAAGTGATAAGGGCATAGCCTTTATTCTGACCTGAGATCAGATTCATACGAGGTTTCCACTGGACACACGCTGGTCTGACGAACCCATTCTGACCTGAGATCAGATTCTAAAAATGTCAGTCGTTCTTCGATTTCTTTCAAAAATAGCAGACCTACAAGCTCGTATCGCGCCACTCGGTGGCGCGATACGAGCTTGTAGATCTGCTATTTTTCAATAGCTAAAGCACGACATGATGCTAACACCAAAATGGGTGCCCGGTCTGAATGGGTTAACCTAACAAGGACGCACACGCGCACGCACACACACACACTGGTCTCTTTGTTCATGAGGCCAAGTGCAATATGGGTACGGTATATTGGGCAAGTGCAATATCGTATCTAGTGTACGGTTCGCCGTGCGGGGGCCCTAATTTTAAGATGTATTATTGTATTTATTATGGATGTTTTTTGTTTTTTTTTACAGCGTTGAACAGACTATGATGGACTAAAAGTCTGACTGTGACGGACTAAAAGTGTGTGGCACAATGTTGTTGTGGATGGTGCCATTTGGTTTTTGGACGCAATAAAGAAAATGTTATTGTATGTTCCATCCGTACAATAAACTTCAATCCAAAAAATACAATAAAAGTGTGCTCATGAAGATGTGTGCGCACGCACACACACACACGGACGCGCGTCTCCATAAGCACAATACAAACACGGTCAAGTTTAGGGTCAGTAGTCAATGAAAGTCAATTCAAATCAATTAACCCCTAATATACTTTGTTGACCTGGGGTCCCCCAGGGGTATGTACTAATATGTGCTCCTTTTTGTCCCCTCTACACCACATCTCGAAGGGTTTTGTGATGTGAGAATCTGCTGTGTGGTCCTGTAGGTCTGCTATTTTTGAAAAAAATCGTGAAAATGTGGCGCAAATGTGGAATATATATCCTTTCAGAGCGAACATTTATAACTCAAATCTTTGCTTCTGGGGGTCCCTGGAACTACATATTTTGAGATGAGAGGTTGGAGGCCAATTACAGATAATTCTAGGGGTCCTTGACATGAAATAGTTTCAGAAAACTGTCAGGATTTAGAAGACATTTGTAGAATCATCCTCAGGTCTAAATGTCTTAAAGACAATACAGAGTGGCCTGCTGTTCATTCCAGGGCCGCTTCTGTGGCTAACTGGAACACACAGCAGACACATGACTTGACCACTGGCCCCGGCATGACTGATAACATAACACACACGCACGCACGCACGCACGCACGCATGCACGCACGCACACACGTACGCAAGCACGCACGCACGCACGGCCTATCTAGCAGTCTGCGCAGCCATCTAGCCATCTGTTTGTCTGCGTGTCTGTCTGTCCTTCCATCCACCACCACTACTACACTATCTGGGCAGCAACATACATCTTTAGTCGAAAGGGAAAACACCCTTGCTGTGAGGACAACGACGACAACAGCAAAACAAACCTAAACAGAGTGGGGCGGTGACTCAAAGCAGGTCACGGGACGAAAAAAAAAAAAAAAATGACTTGGAAAAAAGTGGCAGTCAACTTATTTATGCTTCTAATCTACATTGACTGTACTTTCGGGGACATACACACGGATGTATTTTCACTGTGCCCTTCTTTCTCGTCTGTTTGTCTGGCGGGTGGGCGGGTGGGAGAGCCATCTGTATGTGAATGTTCTGTATAGTATAATATGGCTGTTGTTCATGCAGTTATGGCAGTGGTTTTCAACCCTTTTTGTATCAGGGCCCATTAGGGCTGCTGTGGCTCGGGAGGTAGAGCAGGTCGTCCAATGATGCCTGGGTCGGCGGTTCGAATCCCGGCTCCTCCTCCTGTCCACATGTCGAAGTGTCCTTGGGCAAGACACTTAATCCTACACTGCCTCCAATGAGTCGGTCAGTGTGAGCTCGCCACCACTGGTGTGTGAATGTGGGAAGTGAGGACGCTGGCGTCGACTGTCGCCGCTTCACCTCCCAATGTATGAATGAATGAATCGTTGTAAAGCGCTTTGAGCACTTGGAAAAGCGCTATAAAAATGCAAAAAGAAATGCAATTCATTATTTATTCAGCATTTGTGCCACGGAGCACCATTTGATAAGGTTTAGCCTCTCAGACCCAAAACTCAGAATGATTTGCTGTCGTTGGATAGGATTTTCTCCACAATGATGTAACTCTTGAGCGTAAAATGTTTGAGACCATTACCTCACAATCACATTAAACAGCTTCCTACTGTAACATGTTTGCCCCACTGCCTCCATGTAAGGTAAGTGCCTGGATCTTTAACTATGGTCTAAAAATGGACATTTGTTTTGTTACTAAAGTGGACAGTGACTGGTCTCAAATGGACATTTGTTTTGTTACTAAAGTGGACAGTGACTGGTCTCAAATGGATAATTGTTTTGTTACTAAAGTGGACAGTGACTGGTCTCAAATGGACATTTGTTTTGTTACTAAAGTGGACAGTGACTGGTCTCAAATGGATAATTGTTTTGTTACTAAAGTGGACAGTGACTGGTCTCAAATGGATAATTGTTTTGTTACTAAAGTGGACAGTGACTGGTCTCAAATGGATAATTGTTTTGTTACTAAAGTGGACAGTGACTGGTCTCAAATGGACATTTGTTTTGTTACTAAAGTGGACAGTGACTGGTCTCAAATGGACATTTGTTTTGTTACTAAAGTGGACAGTGAATGGTCTCAAATGGACATTTGTTTTGTTAGCAAAAGTGGACAGTGACTGGTCCTAAATGGACAGTCAGCGTTGCTGAAGAGCTCCCAGGAGACGTTGGCATTTGCCTACTGGACCGAGAGATGTTTCCTATGGGCACACACACACACACACACGCATGCAAAACCAACATGCAAACGCTGCTGCTGCTCTAAGATACCTGGTGAGATGCACGCACGTGCACACACACACACACACCCTTGCCAGCTAGGGTCAGCTGTCGAAATGTGGTGCAGGGTACTACCAGCTAGCTGTGTCGCAGTGGGAACTGCGACACAGCTGCGGGATGGATGGAGGCGGCAGGGCCTGAGTCACACCGCCACAGATGCAGTCAGTTGGCAGGCCTGAGCAGTGGCACGTTATGGCTGTGCTCGGATGCAGGGCCTGTGAGCACATGAGTCAGCTGCATCACACACTAAAAGCCTGACGCATGCTTCCGCGCGCCGTTTGCTCCGACTGGAGCAGTGTACAGACTTTACTACAGCATAGCAGCACTTAATCTTAACCCATTCTGACCTGAGATCAGATTCATACGAGGTTTCCGCTGGACACAACACTGGTCTGATTGACCCATTCTGACCTGAGATCAGATTCTAAAAATGTCAGTCGTTCTTCGAATTTTCAAAAAATAGCAGACCTACAAGCTCGTATCGCGCCACTCGGTGGCCGCGATATGAGCTTGTAGATCTGCTATTTTTCAATAGCTAAAGCATAACATGATGCCAACACCAACATGGGTGCCCTGTCAGAATGGGTTAAGTTCTGCAGCAGATGCCCGTGGTTAAATGAATGCCTGAATGTCGTGACCGACCGCAACGCACTGTGGGGGATTTCTGACCAAAGTTGTGACCGCGACCCAGCCGTGCCTCAGTCTGAAGGACATCACACTGCAGTCGGAAGACATGGCCGGACAGAAGAAACCTCCGGTTTGATTGGCTGTTCATGCACACCGGCTTAACGAGCACAGTGAGCTTGTAGTTGGGCAAAATGTTCACAATATGTATTTGTGGAAACCGAGGCAAACTATTAAGTGCAATGCCTACAATTCCGAGTGCTTGTCAGGGTGGAGGTGGGGTCCTCACTTCAAATGTGATTAGTTTCTTATTAGTATACTGTAGGTCATCACAGCCTGAAACCAAATGAAAACCAGTGGCATTCCAAAGCACAGTCTATATACATTGGCCTTGTGGGCTAATGGCACACGACAACTGACAGGTTACAACTAGTGCAAACGGTCACAGCCTCATTTCCTTTGACACACATCTTCTTTTGTGACCGTGCACGTAGCCAGGGTCTGTGCAGCACACACACACACACACACACACACACACACACACACACACACACACACACACACACACACACACACACACACACACACACACACACACACACACACACACACACACACACACACACACACACACACACACACACACACACACACACACACACACACACACACACACACACACACACACACACACACACACACACAGGGACTCCATGCTGGTGCTTCTTTCAAACAATGATGCAATGCTCATAATCACCAACGACCCACATACAATATATACATTTCGACAATACAGCTGGCTCATTGTAAATGCCCCCGCAAAAAGAAATATATATATATACACATATACATTCCACAAACGGGGACACTCATCAAATACTGAGCACATTCCTGGAGAACACACGTTTGTTATTATTACTATACTTGTGTGAGGACGTGATAAGCCCTGGTCGCGGTTTATTTTCAAAGCCATGTCAGGAATTGCATTTGCTCTAAATGCTGGATCAGAATCA
>NC_139697.1:94775421-94822921 GCF_964188405.1 Protomyctophum parallelum
CTGTTACTGCCGCTTGTAAATGAGGTTACACACACACACACACACACACACACACACACACACACACACACACACAGTGTCCTTGCAGTATCTAGAGGGCGTAGAGACAATGGCACTTTGGGGCAGATGAGACTCAAACAGGAGCAGCGCTATCAGGACGTGCGGCTAGGCTAGGCTAACTCTAGCTCAGTTTCCATTTCAAGGACCCTTAGTTTGAAATGCATTAGGGGGTGTGAGAGAGTGTATCGACACACTGGGGTGCTGGGGGTCAGTACTGTAGGAAAGGACGGCTTCACTTCACTGAGCAACCTTCCACAGAGCAAATTGTTATTGGCTATAACTGTTTTCCTCAATTTTGATTTATAATCGCAATATATACCTCTTTACATTCAACATTTTTGCAACATGACATGCAATATGTTGAATTGTAACCCCTGCATTGTGGTGCGTATCGTATCAAATCCATGGCAATGCACATCTTGTATGTACAACGCAGTCTTGTATGCATTAGACCACGGACCCCGATTTAATAGCTTCATATTCATTTATTTCGTCTCTGGGACCCCAATCTGCCCTGTAAATTCCTCAAGTGTCAATTTAACTCTGAGAGTGTACAAATGTGGTTCCATTTGCACACTCTTGGGAGTAAAATAAAGGCACAGACCTTTTCCGTTTGTCTTCTAGGCTTTGTAAACAGAAACCAATGCACAGGAGAGATAATGACAAATAACCGACATTTACAAAGACATTTTCAACAGATGGATTCAGATCAGACGATACCCGGAACGATTATGGAAAATAAATCTCGATTATCCCACATTTTTGATTATGTAATAACTGTGACAGGTCAGACAACTACAGTACGTGCAACAGTAGTAAGGCTCCCCCCCCCCCCCCCAAGTCAACACAACAGCAGCAAAAATGTGTTTTGTAACGTTGCCCTACTTTGCTTGTCCCCGGCATAAATATCCCTTTGTTTCCCAAATGACACTGGTCTCGTTTGTCCCGTTTGGAAGGACTTAGCTGTTTTACTTCAATAAGGACCGGAGAATGATTATGTGGATGTGGAAGGTAACATAGAATGATTAAGTGGATATGGAAGGTAACATGACAGATTGCTTACATTTTACCTTGAGGGTAGACCTGGAGACCTGGTCACGAACACTAAAATGTTAGGGAGGGACTAGTGGAGAAGAGATGGTTGTGGTAGTGCTACGTAAAATTAAAATAAAATGATCGTAAAATAGCTGATCTACAAGCTTGTAGATGTACTATTTCCCAAGTATAAATTATTATTAAGTCTAAAGCATGAATATAGCCAAGTATAAATTCTAAGTCATGACACCATCACGGCCACAGAGTCAGGAACACTCACAGTTCCCAGATCAGTGCAGAACCAAGCCTCTTAGCAGGCTTGTTACGCTAAATATCACCCTCCTCATCGCCCCCTTGTCTTCATATCACCCTCCTCCCAAACTGGCTCCATATCACCCTCCTCCATCGCCACCTTGTCTTCATATCACCCTCCTCCCAAACTGGCTCCATATCACCCCCCTCCATCCCCACCTTGTCTTCATATCACCCTCCTCCCAAACTGGCTCCATATCACCCTCCTCCCCACCTGGCTCCATATCACCCTCCTCCCAAACTGGCTCCATATCACCCTCCTCCTCGCCACCTTGTCTTCATATCACCCTCCTCCCAAACTGGCTCCATATCACCCTCCTCCCCACCTGGCTCCATATCACCCTCCTCCCAAACTGGCTCCATATCACCCTCCTCCCCACCTGGCTCCATATCACCCTCCTCCCAAACTGGCTCCATATCACCCTCCTCCATCGCCACCTTGTCTTCATATCACCCTCCTCCCCACCTGGCTCCATATCACCCTCCTCCATCCCCACCTTGTCTTCATATCACCCTCCTCCCCACCTGGCTCCATATCACCCTCCTCCATCCCCACCTTGTCTTCATATCACCCTCCTCCCTACCTGGCTCCATAGCACATAATCAGCTCCAAAAACACAACTCAACCGTCAATCGCAATAATCTGTATGACTATGAACATCAATCTTCAAGTAACTAAAATGACAGCCCTGCCCAGCGCATTGCAAACAGCCCACCCTGCCCCCCCCTGCCTTCTCGCCAAGACCCAATCAATCAATCCTTAGCCTCGATCAATAAAGCAAATTCATCCCCATCCCAGCGTTTAGCTCGCTCCATCAATCCCATCAGCCCTTTGCTACACACGAAGACCCCCTTATTGAAGACCCCCTTATCGAAGACAGCCTTATTGAAGACCCCCCTTATCTGCACTACATACTGGAATATCTCATTATACTGTTGGATGTAGCTGGCCTTTTCACAATGGCTGCTATGGGTGTGCGCGCGAGCGTGCATGCGTGCGTGTGTGTGTGTGTGTGTTCCTGGGTTATTAATGACATGGTAACAGTGGACACCATTAGGTTACACGTCACGCAGTGGGGTATATGTACTGTATATACGTACCTACGCCCTTCTATTCATTCATTCATTCATTCATTTCGCAAACATTAATGGCGGTAATCTGATGCCGATTTCTCGCCTTACGTCTCGCATATCTCCCCCCTGCACCCCCCGTAACTCCATCCTCATAATTCCATATCGCATACCCACATTACACAATGGTGGAAGAATAAGCCTAGCCTACTCACTTTTTTTTTTTAACCTTTTCTTTAAGTAGCACTTCACCCACATTCAACCCGTGGTTGTATAATAGGCCCTCAACAATAATGCTCATTAGGGATGCACCGATAGGGAAATTCTTGGCCGAAACCGAATACCGAATATAGGAAACAGTTGGCCGAAAACCGAATACGATTAATATTATATATTTTTTTTTCTACCATTGCTGTCATGGCCTTACCTTAATTAAAACTACCTGATTTATGGCAAAACTTAACTTGAATAATAATCACTTATTATATGTTTTATGGGTCCATAAAACATTTATTCAGCTCTTTTGAATGCATTAATTGCATACACTATTCGGTGATTTATTTTCTGCAGACGAATATTCGGTGCATCACTAATGCTCAGGATAAGATAGGACCATTTTCTTTGCCCTCTCACTCTGTGTGGACAGTTCAGAAACCTGCCTACCAGTGACATCACCGGTGGGGTTTCCAAGCTAAAATATACCACAGCCTTTCCGTTCCTGGTAAGTTAGCATGATGAACATAGAAGAGAAGCCAAACCTGATGAAGGCCAGCTATGGCCGAAACGTCGAGTCTATAAATGTCGGTATTTTAGATAAACTAGTCCTTACCCGTTGTATGGACTATTGCCCCCCATAAATCATACTATAATTCTGCGCCCGGGTGCGTTTTCACATTTTATATTTCACTAATAAATTCAATATTAATCATTAGTGTGTCAAATCGAAAAAAGGGCTTCGTGAAGACCTCCATATTATTATGGTAAATTATGTGTGAAAAGGTGGGAGTGATTTGGTGCAGGCAGTGTGGAGCTATGACAGTGTTTCTGACACACAGACAGACACACACACAGACAGACACACACACAGACAGACAGACACACACACAGACAGACAGACAGACAGACACACACACAGACAGACATTGGCTGAATTATAGTATGATGATATTATGATGATAAAATACTGTGGCACTAACTGTGGGCAGACTTCTCTCTCTCTTACACTGTATCAACCTGATGTCCAGCACCAGCGAGGGACTGGATGAGTGCAATAGAAGCCAAACCTGCCTACCGATGTCACTGGTAGGCACTAGGGAAGGTATCTGAACTGTCCACAGCCCTCCTCTGAGACACAGAGTGAGTAGACAGGTTTCTGAACTGTCCACAGCCCTCCTCTGAGACACAGAGTGAGTAGAAAGGTTTCTGAACTGTCCACAGCCTTCCTCTGATACAGAGTGAGTAGAGAGGTTTCTGAACTGTCCACAGCCCTCCTCTGAGACACTGAGTGAGTAGACAGGTTTCTGAACTGTCCACAGCCCTCCTCTGAGACACAGAGTGAGTAGACAGGTTTCTGAACTGTCCACAGCCCTCCTCTTAGACACAGAGTGAGTAGAGAGGTTTCTGAACTGTCCACAGCCTTCCTCTGATACAGAGTGAGTAGAGAGGTTTCTGAACTGTCCACAGCCCTCCTCTGAGACACAGAGTGAGTAGAAAGGTTTCTGAACTGTCCACAGCCTTCCTCTGATACAGAGTGAGTAGACAGGTTTCTGAACTGTCCACAGCCCTCCTCTGAGACACAGAGTGAGTAGAAAGGTTTCTGAACTGTCCACAGCCTTCCTGATACAGAGTGAGTAGACAGGTTTCTGAACTGTCCACAGCCCTCCTCTGAGACAGACTGAGTAGACAGGATTCTGAACTGTCCAACTGTAGCGCCTGTTTGTTAGTTTCTGACGTTATTTTGTTGGTTCACTCACTGTGTTTAGTTATGGTTGTCCTCTAGCTCCAGTTAGCTCATAGCATTAGCTTATGTTAGCTTCTGTTGCCACTTGCTCCGCGTTCAGAGTATGGGTTTTTATGCAGATCAGACTAACATTGGCTTTGGAGGCAGCCAATCATGACTAGGTCGCTAGTAAAGTCATCTCGCAACATCTCCACCTCACCCCCGTAACGCCATCACCATTATTCTACATCCCTCGCTTCCGTGTGACACAGTGGCGACAAATACATTAAAACGGAGCTGCAATCTCACAATGCCGTGCATTGCTGAGATTGTAGTTCGGCTGGGAGCATGTCTATGTTCCCCGTTTGCAACCCTAACACTAACAGGGAAGTGGGTAACATGGAACCCGGAATACAAATGGACAGCAACAATATAATCATTTGTGGCAGACCTAAAATCAGACTTTAGGCTCTCATTCACCGTCTTCATTTAGAGTCTCCCTCCCCCTCCCCCTTCCCCCACCACCACAAGCACATGTGCGTGGAAGGCAGCACTGCGGTGACACAGCCACCTTACTCATCATCATCATCGTCGTCGGGGTTGGGAGGTGAGGGGGCTGACCGGCCTAGACTCGTGTAGCGATACTAGCAAGTCCTCCCTCTCAGTATATATATTTTTTTGCAATGTCCCGCCCCATATTTGCATACTGGGTCCTGGTTGGTTATAGCCAGGTTCCAGACAAATCTGTTTGGCTCGTCACACTTCGGCCGTGAATTCCTCCCATGAAGGATGGCTATGCAAGAGGCAGATGACCTCTGACATCTGTCCTGTTAGATGCCAACACAGCTACGCTACATATTGTGGCACAACTTTAAGGCCGGATAGAGGGGCCTGATGATGTTGTACAGTATGTATGCAGACAGTGGGCGAGAGAAATAAGCAACCAGGTCTATGAAAACCAGCCCAAAAGAAGCCTAGGCATTACGGCTATTTGGAAACGGCCGACCTACAAGTTTACAGCGCGCTGCGATGCGACACATTGTGAGCTTGCAGAACAGCATTTGTTTTCTTTTTGCATTTTTTGAATATTTCTTTAAACATTTGAACAATACAAATCTCTTATGGAGAGGTCCCTGGCACAAGATGGGTCTTTTCCGTGAACATGTTTAAGAACCACTGGTTTAAACAACATCAAGATCAAGCGAGCCTAAATAAGAAACTACAGGCCCAAAAAAAAACCACAACCACCCAATATCTGCGACTAAAAAAGTGACTTCACAAGAAAAACAAGCCCAAACTTATGCTTATATAATAAGTTAACAGACATGGCAACACTGGTGGTCAAGATTCCAGGTGTATTATTTGTCACTCAATCATCCAAGTACACACTGTACTGTGTCCCTTTTATGTCCATATATGGAGTTCTTTATCAGGCATGCCCCAAATATGATGTCTATGCAGGTGTCAGAACATATTTGTGATATACGGTATGGAGCCTGGGCATGGGGGGGCCCTGTCCAGAGCCCGGCCAGAGGCCTTTCGTGTGTCCAATTTGAAGTCGACGGGGCAAACGGTTCTCAAGTTACGTGGTTTACAGACGTACAGACGTACTGCGCACACACACGCGCACACACACACACACACACACACACACACACACACACACACACACACACACACACACACACACACACACACACACACACACACACACACACACACACACACACAGAGTCTTGATGCATTTACGATGCAAGTTGGACATGCATGCCCCACCCAGATATTATGATGTGTCCCTTTTATGCCCATATATGGAGTTATTTGTCATGCATGCCCAAATATGGATATCAGAATGATGTCAGAACAGGCCAGCTCCATATACACTCGGAAGAGCCTGGGCAGAGGGCCTTTTTGGGGGTGGTTACGCGGATAACGTTATACTCTGAATGACAGAATCGGCCTATGAGACGAGACATGCCCCGCGATTGTCGTTTAGTCCAGTCTGTGATATTAGCGTTCAAAAATCCGCATCCCCATAGACAGCACAAGGCAGCAGATTTTCCATTTCCATTAAGATTTAGTTTTTACCGCCCCGGAACCGGGGTGTTATGAGCGCATCCAGGACGCAGTTGATCACCGGAATCAATTGATATAAAAAAAGGCGTGATAAGGCACCGTCGGTGGGAGAGGTACATACGGAAATAGGCGTCAAAAGGCGCAATTGGCGATAAATGAGTTTAACAGTCAAGTATCTGGAGCTGGACTGTTGGCTCACACAATTTCCAAATGCGTCCGTCTACACCTACACTGTGCAATACGAGCACTTGAAAACCATACTGTCCTACGGTAAATAGTCAAAGCATTAATATACAGTTTGCTGCTCAGCAGAAAACTGACATTCTAAAATGTAACCACTTAGACCCCCTGTTCAAACTGGACCTGAGTTGGCTCTGTACTTGCCTTTCCCAAAAATAGCCGGTCGGCAAGCTCACAACACGTGTCGGCCGGCTATTTTTGGCCATTTCCCACCTCCCTCCCCTCCCCTCCCTTCAGCATAAAGATGCTGGGGTTCAAGTGGTTAAATATATTTCCGCGATGACAACAGATGACAGCTTCCATTCGTGGCTTTTCAGAAGGCAGTAGTTCTACACTGACAAAATGTACAATAGTGGTCTGGCTCTAGAGACTAGGGATCCCCCCGGCTTTTTATGAAATACCTGAGAACATTGGGGTTTCATTATGTGAAGAATGCTTCTGAACACGTTTTCTATTGCTACTCGAACCAATTCAAAACACTATTCAAACACTCTTTATGTCCATTGCTAGTTTGACCACTTCGCGACATGCTTCCATGTAGAACAGTGGTTGTCAAAGCGGGGTGCGGGGAAAATGTTTTGAAAAATACCGATTTTCTTTTGGATATTTTTGAAGAATTAAAAGAAAGAAAAGTTACATAATATACAAATACAGATCGATTTGGGGGTCCACTTTGAGATGCACTGCCATAAGATGACAATGCTGGCTGGCTGCTATGGAACGCAAATGACAGACGTCAAGCCGTGGCGAGTGAGAACTGATCAGAGAAGTCTCATTCCAATACCAGGGTGAACGTGAACACAGCTTCTGAACCATAGTGAACGTGAACACATCTTCTGTACCACAGTAAACGTGAACACAGCATCTGAACCACAGTGAACGTGAACACAGCATCTGAACCACAGTAAACGTGAACACAGCTTCTGAACCATAGTGAACATGAACACAGCTTCTGAACCACAGTGAACATGAACACAGCTTCTGAACCACAGTGAACATGAACACATCTTCTGAACCACAGTGAATGTGAACACAGCATCTGAACCACAGTAAACGTGAACACAGCATCTGAACCACAGTAAACGTGAACACAGCTTCTGAACCATAGTGAACGTGAACACAGCATCTGAACCACAGTGAACATGAACACATCTTCTGAACCACAGTGAACGTGAACACAGCATCTGAACCACAGTAAACGTGAACACAGCTTCTGAACCATAGTGAACGTGAACACAGCATCTGAACCACAGTAAACGTGAACACAGCATCTGAACCACAGTGAACGTGAACACAGCATCTGAACCACAGTGAACGTGAACACAGCATCTGAACCACAGTGAACGTGAACACAGCATCTGAACCATAGTGAACGTGAACACAGCATCTGAACCACAGTGAACGTGAACACAGCTTCTGAACCATAGTGAACGTGAACACAGCATCTGAACCACAGTAAACGTGAACACAGCTTCTGAACCACAGTGAACATGAACACATCTTCTGAACCACAGTGAATGTGAACACAGCATCTGAACCACAGTGAACGTGAACACAGCATCTGAACCACAGTGAACGTGAACACATCTTCTGAACCACAGTGAACGTGAACACAGCATCTTGAACACAGCATCTGAACCATAGTGAACGTGAACACATGCTTCTGAACGTGAACAAAGCTTCTGAACCATTCTTTAGCTCCATGGTCGCTGAACTAAATATTGGACCCGATCGTCACAAGCCACACAATCTTCCCCACGTACTGCCACAAAAACCGATATTATTTTCAGAGAGACAAATCAGGAGAAAATCGTTCATGAGATCTGCCGTCAGGTGGCGCCCAATTATGTCTATATTTGCGCACCATTTCGCCTTCGATGCCTAGAATTGGGATGGATAATCTACAGTACGTATGGAACCGTGGATGGAACCATTCCCGTTTACACAATCACCTAGCAAACCAGCGCTAACGTATTAAGTAGCATTACGACCCGATCGGTCAAAACCACTATTAAAAAAAAGACCATTTAACGTAGAACTACGCCAATGACGGGCGCTCAGATGAATGAACAAAAGACGCAGATCTACGTCATACGGAATGTGTCGGAGAGAGACGGCCCACTGACCTGGAAGGGGAAGATGTTGTCGTTGCGTCCCACGCCGTCCTCCATCCAGGACTTGGGGTTGAAGCCCCCTCCCACGGCGGGCCCGTTGCGGGGGTACTTCTGAGAGCCGGCGCTCATGTGATTGTTGGGAAAGGTCTTCTTCAGCGGCGAAATGGAGTTGATGGGCGTCACGCCCCCGTTCATGCCCCTCCGGTAGTCCCTGCCGCCCTGCCACAGAGGAGCACGGCATCGGACGTTCAATGATTGTAGTCGTGAAGTAAAAACAAATGGCATTTCCGGGTTTTAACCATAGAGTATATATGAATAGAGAAGGCACCCAGAGGAAACCCTGAGGCGAAATGGACATAGTGGCCGAATGAAGGTATTGCAGCCTGGCCCCAAACACATGAACGCGCTGGTCCGTTGACTATCATTGTGCACGTTCACGACGGCAGCACGCTCGTGCGCGTTCGTGCACGTTCAACGGCAGCGCGTTCATGTGTTTGGGGCCAATCCATCCCAGAATGCTCTCTGTTCCTACCCGGAAGGAGGAGTGAAATCGCCTCATGCGCTTTTGAGCAACTTAATGCAAGTGGATGGAAGGAGAACTCGGGTGCCCTCTCTATTCATATATACTCTAAGGTTTTAATCTTCTAGGCTTGGTTGGATACGAAAACAATATTTAATTCAAAATCGAATGATAACAACATGTAACCTGTCCAAGACAGGGCATATTTGTAAATGTTATATTTAGAATTATGTTTTATTAAAGTAACCATCACCATTTACCGTAAGTCACTATTTATCAACTTATCTTCATATAATTGGACCTCACTAATGTTCATGATAAAATAGCACAAAATGTTTCTACTCTGTGTCTCATAGGAGGGCTGTTCAGAAACCCGTCCACCAGTGACATCATCGATGGGGAATCCAAGCTAATAGAAACTTCAGGCTTTCTATTCCTGAAAAGTTGCAATGCAAAAATGGAAGCCATCGTTCTCACGATAATACAAATCTAAATATCTTTTCCAAAGAAATATGTTTAAAAAGAATGATGATGACATTGGTAGACAGCTTTCTGAACTGCCCACACTCTACAGCCCTCCTATGAGACACAGACCGAGCAGAACAAAATTGTGGCATTTTATCATGAACAGTAGTAGGACCAATTAGTATATGAAGATAGGTTGAAAAGTTGTAAAGTGGAAGAACTAGCCGATTTGTCACACATTGGGCCTGATTCTTCAACGCGCTTCCGCTTATATATTGACGTGACGCTAGCGGAAAGGCATTTACGTGGATTTCCCACATTAATTTGGAATTCATGGAAATGGCCGTGAACTTGACGCTGACTTTGGTTTTTCGGAAACTCCGCTAAATCCTCCGCCACCTCTTTAGGTGGCGGAGAAATTTGCGGAAGCATACACTTGCATATATAGATTTATTCTCAGATAAAATATGTAGGCATGTGTCCCCAACATATTGGTCGATCAGCACATAAAAAAACGATATATATATATATATATATATATATATATAAAAGCCGAGTGCATTCTAGAGGCAAGTTAGCCTATAGAGTCCCATAAGGAAACTGCCCCTGCAAGCCCCGACACCTTTTTATTTATTTATTAGGATATTTATATAGCATGCCATGCGCGATTGCGCTGCTCACTTGACAGCCTTCTCTAGGCTACTCGCAGTACAACGCGTTGTGAGCTTGTAGATCGGCTCTCGCGCATGTTAAAAAACAAACTCACAATTATAATAAGAACATAGGCCTACTCACTTATCTGCATTTTGCACTGTACGAATCTAACGTTGTTTAGTGTGTGTTAGTGACTGTATTGTTTAGTGAGTCAGTTCTCTTGACTGTCGGTGTGTGTGTGTGTGTGTGTGTGTGTGTGTGTGTGTGTGTGTGTGTGTGTGTGTGTGTGTGTGTGTGTGTGTGGGGCGGACAGCAGCATGCTGCCGCTGAACCGAGTCCAATCTGGGTGAAATTTACATTGGAACATTAATATAACGGCGCGGTGAGCCCGGCCAGGACAGAACACGGCCCGGCCCGACTGACATTCTGGTTCACAGACATGCCGGTCTGACAGACAGACAGCAGTCACGAGGGCTAATTAGCCCTATAAATCCACATTATGGCATCAGCGCGTGCAATTTGGCCAGTCAGTTTTAAGCCAGCTCACCTTAATTCATTATAATATGGGCAACGTTGTAGCTGTGTAGGCTGTAGGCTACTACATTGATCTCATCATGAGATCAATCAAGTTTGCCAAGTGTCCCGACTCCCGCGAATCATTTTAATATGAGGACATCATGAAATGAACCATGCACTTACATCTGACAAAGAGGATATAGGCTACCCGCTGTATATGGTTGAAATTCTAGCTATGCCTACATGTCCATGCTCAGAACAAATCCATTCTCCACTATATGCATTCAGACAGCTGACAGTGAGATGATATTAATCTATTCCCCGAATGAATCAATGCAGCTCTGATTTAAAAAAAAGTATCGGATATCTCTTTACTTTTGCAGGGCGCCTTTCTTTTTTTATAACCCTGCAGTGCATTCATCCTGTCAAAATTAACTACTCTACAAGCTCATCGCGCTGTTGTATAGAATTGAAATCCTCTGTGCAGGCTATGATGACGTATTTCGAGATTTCCTGTTGCCCTTATATGGTGTAGAATGGGCGTGGATGTTCCAACTAACCAGGCGACACCAGGCGAATCGCTTGGGAAAAATGCGGAAAGGATACACTCGGCGATCCGCACAAATGAAGTGATTACACCAGCTTCCCTGAATAACACGTCCTCTCAACGTAGGATGATCGGACGGATAAATACGATATCCGTTTCCGCCACCGTTACACTCTGGCGCATTTCGTTTTTGAAGAATCAGGCCCATAGTGAGCTATTGCTGGCAAATGTTTGAAAACGTATGGACATTATCTCAAATAATTCTAAACATGATTTAAATGAGTTCACCAATTAAAAATGAACTACTAATAATAATTTCAATAATGAAATTGAATTAAAATGAATAAAAAGCTGCGACCAGATGACGCCCCTCACCTGCGAGCCGCCCCAGCCGCCTCCTCCTCCTCCTCCTCCTCCACCCCCGTAGCCTCCGCCTCCCGGGCTCCAGGAGGCGGAGCTGGGCGAGGGGGAGGGGCTCTGGTAGCTGGCCGGCCCCCAGGGGGAGGGGGGCGGCTTGGTGAGCCCGCCGCCGGCGGACAGGTGCGGCAGCTGGCCGAAGGCCGGCGGCGGCGGGCCGCCCGGCCCCGCCCCCCCGCGGTGCGAGAAGGGGTGGGGCGGCGGCGGGGGGGCTCCGTGGGGCGAGGCGGCGGGCGAGCGCCGGTGCTGCTGCTGCTGGGGCGTGTTGTGGGCGTGGCCGTGGGGGAGGGGCGGGGGGTGGGGCTGGAAGTGGGGGTGGGGCGGCGGCGGCACGGGCGGAGCGTGGTGGGGGGGCGGGGCGTGGTGGGGGGGGTGGGGAGGAGCGTGGCCGCCGATCTGCGGCGAGAAGTTGCCGCCGCCGCCGCCGAAGCCGGGGCTGACGTGGTGCGAGAAGTTCTGGAAGAGCAGCGCGCCGTTGCCCAGGCCTGTCGGGGACAAGAACAGGATAGGGTCAGTGCTTTACATACCAAGGCCCGTTGCCCAGGCCTGTCGGGGACATGGACAGGATAGGGTCAGTGCTTTACATACCAAGGCCCGTTGCCCAGGCCTGTCGGGGACATGGACAGGATAGGGTCAGTGCTTTACATACCAAGGCCCGTTGCCCAGGCCTGTCGGGACATGGACAGGATAGGGTCAGTGCTTTACATACCAAGGCCCGTTGCCCAGGCCTGTCGGGGACAAGAACAGGATAGGGTCAGTGCTTTACATACCAAGGCCCATTGCCCAGGCCTGTCGGGGACAAGAACAGGATAGGGTCAGTGCTTTACATACCAAGGCCCGTTGCCCAGGCCTGTCGGGGACAAGAACAGGATAGGGTCAGTGCTTTACATACCAAGGCCCGTTGCCCAGGCCTGTCGGGGACAAGAACAGGATAGGGTCAGTGCTTTACATACCAAGGCCCGTTGCCCAGGCCTGTCGGGACATGGACAGGATAGGGTCAGTGCTTTACATACCAAGGCCCATTGCCCAGGCCTGTCGGGGACATGGACAGGATAGGGTCAGTGCTTTTCAGCCTTTCTTCATACCATAGGTCAATTATTTATGTTCGGCAATTTGAGCCACTTGATCACCATTTGATGAGAGTTATAGCCTCTCAGACCGGCTTAAACTTAGAATATTGTGTTGTCGGTTTTAAGGTTTTGTCCACAATCCCATGCGGTGTCGATGTTGGTTAGAGTTAACAGGCAAACTTTGATCAAAATAACAATTATTTCACATTCTCTAATTGCATAGTAGACTTCTTGGAAATTAAGTGATGCAGATGTTTAACAATAATCTAACTCTTGAGAGCGTTAAATGAAACCAAATGGACCCGTACGGGTCCGTTTGGTTTCATGTTACGCTCTCAAGAGGTAAAGATCTATAAGGGCCCATTTGGTTACCACCATCACTTAGCTGGGCAGCACCTGGAACCCCTGTCAAGGAATTTTGGGTGTTTAAGTGTTTAAACCTAAAACACCTCAGGCCAGCTATTTATAACTCAGCTGTTGCTGTCCGCCTGAAGGCTATAGCTCTACTCTGTTTATAACTCAGCTGTTGTTTACTGTCTATAATTATAGAAGTTTATTGCTTTATTGTCTTAGACCTGCGTTTGACTTCTCCACCTGTTAGATCAGTGTTTTTCCTAAGACGTTTGGGTAGGGGAGGGTGGAGACTAATGCAGTATATCTAGGCTCCCTGTGCTAATGGACGGGGTGACACACGGCTGTGGGTTTTCCATTACATGTCATTGTGGTGTATACATGAATGTAAGTTGTGTGTTCTCCTTGATGGTACCTCAATATAATTACTCAATCTTCAAAACGTTCTCTGCCTCAATTGATTTGTCTCTTCTCTTTACTGAATTGAGTTCCCAATACAGATTTGCATGGACATTTTGGAGGTCCGACCGCGTTGATTCCGGATTGCTGACTTGCTGACTGTGGAAGGAGTTTGGCTACGTGGAGAAGGGTGCCCCTTGGCCAGGCGGTTTTTAGGAAATCGAGGTGAGCATTGTGCGCCCTTTGTGGGGAAAACCTGGCAGCCTTCTCTGTTTAGCCAAAATTTCTGTGGTACATTGTCTTGTAGAAGTGCAGTCTGTTTCGGGAATTTGTGGGAGACAATTTGTTGGGTTCATTAGTGTTTTGAAGGTTTGGTGATACTTTGTTTGTGTTGTATTGTGTTGTTGTAGGCCGTCCACAAACAAAGGGGAGAATACATGTGTATTGCTCCTGAAAAGTGACAGAGGGGTATTCATTGCCTGCTGCTGGTCAAAATAGGTTGGGAGACTGTTTAAATGGTATTCCCAGACCTTGAGTGGATGGTCTGACAAAAGGGAGATAAGAATCTTGCCTTCGTAGCTACTACAAGAAAAGGGGAGTTGATCTCTGCCTTATGGGATCCTTTGCTAAAAGAGCATAAAAACAAAGCGCTATATTTTTTTTTAGAGAGAAACGTACGTGAGTGAATGGTTTGTCTGTGACAACGGATTAAGTCCTGAGTGTTGACATTGTGTGGTCTGCCTGTGTGTGTGTGTGTGTGTATGTATGAAGGCAGGCAGTGTGAGAGAAAAAAAAATAGAACAGAGAAGAAAGGAAAAGTGAGTGTGAGAGAGTGGTGTAATTGCATTTTTACCTAGACATTATATCGGGTGTGATGAAATTATAAAATATCCTATTATAGATATTGGTTCTGTGTCATATGTGGAGTCAAAGTAATATTGACGAAAAAGTGTGCCTCTAATAGTTAGGTCTATTAACTACATTATAAATTTATTTTATATGTAGGGACAAAGTATTCTTTATGAAAAAGTGACTACGGAAATACTTCATATGGTCAGTTTGAGTGTCTGGATTAGGTTATTTTATTTTTCTTTCCCCTTTTATTTGGTTGTTGTGTGAGAATGGGTTCTGCTAACTCAAGAAAAGGGGCCCCGACTACTGGCCCTGCTAAGATTATGTGTGAGAAGTTTGGGGTTAAATCGGTTGAATTTCTGCCAAAGTGGCACAAGGAGTTAGGATTTCCTCAAAATGGGAGTTTCAGTAGCGCATTACTCCGTTCCCTGAGAAAGAACATGGCACAGAAATATGAAGCAAAAATTGAAAAAGGGAAAATATCTGCTTCTGCTGAATTGAATGCCAAATGGGCCAAGCAGTTGACCATTCTTAAACAGTGGGAGAATGAGGCTATTTCAAGAAAGCGTGTTGAAGTAATGACTACGAATGTGAAAGCTTTTGTTGCTTTGAGCGCTGATGAGGCACTCATCAGCATTCAAAATGTGTGGCCTAAGGCCCTTGTCGATGGAATAACGGGGACAGATCACTATACAACCCCATTCTGTGATTATGTGACGGATTTCGATCCAACATTTCCACAGAATGGGTCGTTCGATAAAGCTCATAATTTGTTGTTGAGAGAACTAATTTCTCCACCCCACACATCGGGACCATCCAATTGGGATTATGCATATATGCGAGAGTGTGTCGGAGTCTGGGATATTATTGGTCGAAAGGTTAATCATACGAATGGGATTATTAAATCTCGTCCAAAAGTTACTATGGTTTCTGTCCATACTGTGGATGACCTGTTAGATTGTCCCCCGGGCCCACAGCAGGTTGTGCTTGTTCCCGTGCCAGCAATCCCACTTGCACCGGCACTCCCTGCTGTGCCCCTTGGTGACATCCCTGTGGGGGGGTCATTGAGACAAGCACCAGCTGGGAGTATAGAATCTCCTCAGCTGCTGCCCCAAGCCTCAGGGGGGGGTCAGCCGGGGTCACCTCCTCAGTATGGAGAGATATGGTCTGAGCTTGTTGGAAGCCAGGAGGATAAATATACATCTCCAATTAGCACTCCACGTGGGGGTGCTCCGATTTATTCAAGAGGATTCTATTCCCCTAGCGGGTCTTCCAGTGTGACTAGATCTGGCCTCCCATACCAGCCCACTATGGAGAGCAGTTTCTCTGCACCCATGATTGAGTGTCCGAATGGTGCTGGAGGAATCCAGAGGGTTTATAGGCCATGGAAGGTGACTGAATTACAGGCAATAATTGGCTCATTGCCAGACCCAAAAAACAATGGGAAAACATTTGCAAATGCTTTAAGGAAAATGGTGTTGCAATGCAGCCCTACAGCAGGAGAGCTAGAACATGTGTGCATTACTAAAATGGGGTTGCTGTGGGCTGAGGTTAAGCCAGCCGATTGGGTGTCAACTGCTGAATGGTCAGTCGACGCGGTATCTGCATATCAGGTACAGCTAGCCGCTCTGATAACTGCGTTTGAGACTAAGTTTAAACCAGTTATAAACATGACAATGGTTAACTCATGTGCACAGAAAGCAGGGGAAGCATTTGATTGTTATTTTGCTAGGAAGTTGCCTATTTTCAATTCACACAGTGGCAATGAACAGCCCACTGACACCGCAGCTGATTCTCCCTGGGAGAGACAGTTTGTGCAGACCCTGGTGGATGGATTGCTGCCTGAAGTAAAGACAATTTTTGTGAGACATTGTGTTGGCTGGCAGAGCGCCAGATTGGATGAGGTGAAAAAGTACTGTGTCCATGCTGATGCAGTGATCCAAGAGGAGAAGAGCCTGCAGGTAAAAAAATCTAAAGCCACTTCTGAGAGGCTTCAAATGGCACAGTTGGACTATTATGCTCCAGAATCCAGAGGCAGGTCAGCCAATAGGGCTCGATCTGCTAGTCGTGGGCGCGGCAGAGGGAGAGGAAGAGGCAGAGGTGGTTATAGGTACAATGATGGCTTATGTTGGACTTGCCATAAACCAGGCCACCAGGCAAAGGACTGTACTGTTGAAATCTACGAGGAAGAATATGAGCAAACAAGAACGCGTCCTCCAGCTTCGCATGTGTCTGTGACGCAGCCGCAGCAAGATTGACTAGGCTCCCCAACTGACAATGACATATTACAGGGGCCGAGTGAGCATGTGCAAGTTGGCACAAGCGGCCCTGACAAAGGTGATATTTTTTACCTTTCACCTCGCTATTTGAAATACAAGTCTACTGATCTGCCATTATTCAAGATAACTGTCCATGGTGTTGTGTATGATATGTTGGCGGACACAGGAGCCACGGATTCATCACTAAGGACAATGTCTGATGGTTTTCGACTGTCAGAAAGGGAAAAGACTTGTGTGGGTGTGACTGGTACACCACTCACATGTAAGATGACTCAGCCTTGTCCCGTGACATGTGAAGATTTTGGGATTTCAGATTTGCAGCATTCATTTGTCATAGTCCCAGAGTGTCCTGTGAATTTAGCAGGCAGAGACCTGTTGTGTGCACTAGGTTTAACCATTGTCTGTACTGAAAAAGGATTGGTTTTGAAAAAATCGGATTTGATTGATAATTTGTCGACCAGTATGGTATCACATTCTCCGACAACGCCAGTTTATTCATACTGTTGGAAAGTTGATGTATCTCCAGTTACTCAGAAATTACATGATTTTGTAAAAAGCCACGGTACTGCGAACCTTGTGAAACATGGTCTACTCGCTTACGAGTGTGTAGCTCATGAGTCACAGGATGTCATGAGTGAGCAGTTTGAGAATGTATGGAATGAACAGCATGAAAATGAGCAATTATGTGGTAAAAGTGTCATGGTCACAGAGGATTTTATTGTTTTATTGGTGGAGTTAACTGAAAAGCAGAGCGAAGTGTATGGACAGGCAGCTGTCCCCCACATTGTGTTGGCAAAATCACCTACATTCTCCCAGCAGGAGATTGACATGTTATTACAGGAGCCAGAGGGTGTGGGGGAGAGAGCCATCCACCCATTTCATTGCCTGTTGGCTGTCCATAAAGTGGTAAAATTAGAATCAGACCCATTTGCTTCTGCTGTCACACACACTTTCGTGTGTGGGAATAAAGAGCACCCCGCTCTGATAGGGGTTCCAAAGGAATTATGGGCCACTCATAAATATGATGTGGGTCTAATAAAAGATGCCACTCCATTAGTGGTTATTCCTAAATCTGATTACAGGCCCAATAAGAAACAATATCCGCTTCGACCTGATGCTGAAATCGGAATGACACCCATTATTGAGCAACTCCTAACGGATAAAATCATAGTTCCAGCCCCAACTTCTCCAGTAAATAGTCCTCTCTTACCGGTAAAAAAGGCCGATGGCCGTACATGGAGGCCTGTACATGATTTGCGTGCAATAAATGAAGCTGTGTTTGCCCGAGCATCTGTAGTACCAAATCCAGTAACTCTTTTGAATGTTATTCCCAGTGATTCATGCTGGTTTAGTGTAGTGGATTTGAGTAACGCATTTTTTAGCGTGCCTGTTGAACCAGCATCTCAATTTTGGTTCACATTTACTTTTAAAGGGAAAAAATATAAATGGACTCGTCTTCCACAGGGTTTCACAGAGAGCCCGTCAGTGTTCACTGCGGCATTGCAGGAAAGTTTAGCAGGGTTTGTATTCCCTGGCAGCAGTATATTAATTTCCTTTGTGGATGATATCCTAATTTGCTCTCCATCTGAGGAGGTCTGCATTTTAGATACGAATGCCTTGTTGAAATATCTTGCATCGCAAGGGCATAAGGCATCATTGGATAAAGATAGGCCGGTGTAGGAATTTTCCCAGAACGTTATGAGGTAATGTTATGATAAGGGGTTTTTCGCCTACCCGTACGATATGAGTGAGTGTTTTAAAGTTTAAAAAGGGGGGTATTGTCAAGGAATTTTGGGTGTTTAAGTGTTTAAACCTAAAACACCTCAGGCCAGCTATTTATAACTCAGCTGTTGCTGTCCGCCTGAAGGCTATAGCTCTACTCTGTTTATAACTCAGCTGTTGTTTACTGTCTATAATTATAGAAGTTTATTGCTTTATTGTCTTAGACCTGCGTTTGACTTCTCCACCTGTTAGATCAGTGTTTTTCCTAAGACGTTTGGGTAGGGGAGGGTGGAGACTAATGCAGTATATCTAGGCTCCCTGTGCTAATGGACGGGGTGACACACGGCTGTGGGTTTTCCATTACATGTCATTGTGGTGTATACATGAATGTAAGTTGTGTGTTCTCCTTGATGGTACCTCAATATAATTACTCAATCTTCAAAACGTTCTCTGCCTCAATTGATTTGTCTCTTCTCTTTACTGAATTGAGTTCCCAATACAGATTTGCATGGACACCCCCTCAAGGGCCACTGGTTGAAAACCACTGTTACAGGTGAAGATTTAAAATGTTGGACAATCTGGTGTGTTTTTTTCGTTGCGTTTTGCGGATCCGAAAGTCATCATCATTTTTCCACCGCGGTCGAGATCATGGATGTCACAACGCCACGCCAGACTTCCCGGTCCTTCATTGCCACCCCCAGTTCCTGCTTACTGATGCATGTGTACCTATAGCGATGACATCAGGGAACGACAGTTTTCTACCTCTGGTCTGCTTTGGGGCAGGACTCCAGAGAAGAAGGGAAGACATAACCTCATTGTCAGCTCTGTAGCAGTGGCCATGAAAACTGTGTTCTTCTGGATTGGACTAGTGAAGAAACACGGGGAAGGTTGCCGTATATTATATTAGTCGATGGGTGGCTCTTCCAAGAGAGATTTTGCGCTCTCATTAGAAGGCGGGTGTAAGTGCCATCCAGCCGTTTCTATAATTTATTTGAAAGTGTCCATGTCTCGGAGCCATAGAGTAGAATCGGCTCGACGGTCGTCCTAAATATTTTTACTTTGAACATCTTACTAAGCTGGGATGACCAGATATTATGCATGTCATTGCAGGCTGACCAGGTCATACCCTTCCTTGAAAGTCCTTTTGGGAAGAAGATATATTGTATAGTATATGAATCCAAATACTTGTATTATCCGAAAGTAGTAGGCTATCACTAGCTGTCAGGCTAAGCCTGTCACCCCCCTCTAGACAGCTGCAGAAGACGGATACAATATTCAGCGGCAGTGTGCAAACGTGATTGACAATAAAGTGAGGTTGATAATGTTTTTACGTCCTCTGAAAACACACCAGTGTCCAAACACCTTAAGTGAGGTTTTTCCATTCAAATAAGTGTTAAATGGCTCCAGTAAACGTGTTAAATAGCTATATACTATTTTAACTTAACAAATGATGTGCCCTTTCATTCTTTCAAAATGGCGACGTGGGGTGCCCACTTTTAGACATTTTGAAAGATTTTTTTTTTTACCAAGACATACACAGACGGAGCACTACATGTGGTAATTCCTAGGCCTGTGGACGTCCTGTGGACGTCTTTGTTGAACAAATTGTGTTAATAGTAAAATGGCCGACGTGTGACTATGGTGAATAGAGTGTTTGTTCAGCAACGTGGGTCTTCCCATCTCTGCAGCCTTTTAATAAACAGAAGATATATATATACATATATTCCAGGCGTATTATTACCGTTGCCCGCTGAGGCGGCCGGGTTGAAGAAGCTGACGTCCTCGTTGATGATGGCGGACCCCACCGGAGCGGGAGCAATGGCTGCAGACCAGTTGTTGAACCCACTGAGGGACCAGGAGCACAGTTAATGAAACTAAACAACCAACCACAACTAGAATGGACACAACATTTCAGTTAAGAGGATAATTTCACCCATTTTCAACTTCGTCTCTGTATAATTTGTCCTCGGTATAACGCTCATTATAACACAGCACGGTTTCTGTCTGCTCAACTCTTGTGTCGTAGAGCACAGCTCAAAAACCTGGACGCCAGTTACATCGTCGGTACTAGGCAGGTTTAGTCATTTCAAACAAGACTTCAAACGTTTTCAATTGAGCGTTCTAACTTCACAGGAAGCAACATTAGCTGGATTCTTTTGGATTCCCGTCCACAAACTCTAAAGAAAATAATAATAATAATAATTGAGCTGAGCATTAGTGAGGACCAATTGACCCTTCGCTAAGCCCCACCCACTCCACTCTGCCAGACCAAGGTCTGGCAAGCTGTGCTTCTTGACGGGATTTATCCATATAAATTATCGATCATGTCAGTAGCAATCTAGTCAACAAGGCCTGCATGCACTGGGAACATATGCATGACATTATTTCAATAAACTAGAAACACAAGGAAATGTTTCCAATTCAATCAGCTTTAACAAGTTTTTTGTATAATTATTGTATTTATTTTTTGCATGTACTGCACGGTAAGACTACGGTGATTAGTATTATTGCCATCACCTGGACTACGGTGATTAGTATTACTATTGTTGCCATCACCTGGGTGGGTGCGTCGTGTAACTTTCCCGACGTTAAGCTGTGTATGTGTATGTCAACAAAAGAAATAATTAAATTAAGCTGTGTATGTGTATGTCAACAAAATAAATATTTAAATGAATGCAAAACCATAATAACCTGGTGGAGGAGGCGTTGCCTGATTGGACGCCGGGGCCCGACGGCTCCTGGTAGTCGAAGCCCGTCAGAACGGGCGACTCCAGGCGCAGCTGTTTGTCCTTGATGGCCGTCTCAGCGGCGCCGCTGTTGTCCGCCTTGCCCTCCTCCGAGCGGGCCTTCTCCAGGTCCGACATGATCCCACCGCCGCCACCTATAGGGTTATCAGGACATATTAGTTAACCATTAAAAAGGCACTGTTAACTATAGCTCTGGTCCATAGCTCTAATGCGTTGCATTAGAGCTATGTTACCCTCAACTTCCGCCGCTCGCATGAATGCAGACCAGCCTCTCCTCTTTAGCGTAAATAAAAAGAACGCTTTTGCTACTCACCAAAACAAAGGCGAGTTGTGTCATTAGAAAGCCTACTTTCCTTAGTGGACGCACTCTGAGCCCCCCACCACACGTATAAACTGTACTTTTTGGACAAAAGGGGATTTTGTTTCCACCGGAAAAAAAACATTTTTATTTACTCCGCTGCGCCCTCTACTGATATTGCCCAGAGAACTGCCTCATAGAGAATATTTTTCTTCCGGTGGAAAAAAATCCCTTTCTGGCCAAAAAGTACCGTTTATACGTGTGGTGGGGGGCTCAGAATGCTTCCACTAAGGAAAGTAGGCTTTCTAATGACACAACCCGCCTTTGTTTTGGTGAGTAGCTAAAACGTTCTTTTTATTTACGCTAAAGAGAGGCTGGTCTGATTTCGACTTGAGATTTAAAACGGATAGTCGCATAGCCTTACTGCGCACTTGCGCAGGGCAGAATCGTAGAAGCAGTAGAAGGCTATGGATCAGAGCTATGTTAACTATATCTTTAGGTTAAAACAAAAAGGTTTTTGGTAAAAAAATATATATATATCAAAATGAAAAAGAGTTAAAGCTCTATGTTCTGATAGTAGGCTAATAATTGCTGTTGCTGAGTGTTTGCTCAATACCTCTGACTCTATAGTACAGGGGAAATCCATTTCCAGGTGCGTTGCCAATTTCAACCAATCTGGAGTGTGTCCATTTATCAGCTTCAATGTCAGTGTTCCAATTCCAAATTTGTCTGCTAATGTCTTTGTGTCTTCCAATTTCACTTATCCTGTATGAGTTCTCTCTCTCCCGATTCACTTATCCTGTATGAGTTCTCTCTCCCGATTGGATGAATTTAATATCCCAACATGAAAAGTCATTTGTCTGTTTGTCTGTTTACCAAAGAGCTGGTGAGACGGGGAGACTCCCGTTACTGAACAAACACCCTATAGCAAGGATTACCATCACAAAGTACAGGCGTTGACACTAAGGGTTACCCCACCCGCCCCTGACAGGTAAATTAAACTGTCAGGCAGGTGGAGTTTGCTTTCAGGTTGCCCGAGCGGGGTAAGTGCTCATTTGAGAGGGGACGCAACCGGCATCTGTCTTTTTTTGATTGATTGAAATATTTATTAACAGTTTGTAGAATTTACAGTACATTTTAAGCACAAACTAAACACCTGAACGTGGCCAGAGCGCTCTGTCTTCTGGGAAACGTAAAATAAGCGCACTGTTTACCTATCATGAGCTGTGTCTGTGGAACGTAAAATAAGAGCACTGTTTACCTATCATGAGCCGTTTTCACCGTTGCTACATTTAAAAATATATTGTATATCCCTCTGTATAATGGGAGGATTTGCTTTTCAGACACTTGCCGTCAACCCCTCCAAATTATAGAGCTATGTAACCCTTTAACTAAATATCACTACACATTTAATTGTCATACAAATAATTGTGATAACTAGGGATGCACCGATCCGATACTCGTATCGGAGATCGGCGCCGATCCTGGCTAAAATTCTAGATCGGGTATCGGATCGGTGGCCGATCCATTATCCGATCCGATCCGATAATTATGTGTAATTACAGTATGAAAACAACTCTACCTCCTCTGTGACACAGCAGTGTAGTATTGACAGTATAACATGTGGAATGCAGCCAGGCTAGCCTGCGCACACATTAACCTGGTCTAATTGTTGCACAGTTATTTAATAAATAATTCAGTGCATTTATATCTGTGTTTGTTACATTTTGTTTTACAAAGTTGGGAAAGTAATGTTTAAGTCAAGCCTTGATGTTGCCTTACACAAAATAATGATTCCAGACTCCACACAGTGAGGCATACTGTACAGCTTAATAGGTTATTACGTTTCTTTGTGGGGGGTATCGGATCGGTACTCTGTATCGGCAGATACTGGACCCCCATGTATCGAAATCGGTATCGAATGCCAAAAAGCCGGATCGGTGCATCCCTAGTGATAACCATGAATATTCAAAGAAATGACTACCAATAATCTATTATGCTTCAAACATCTTGTCCTGTATTATTCACTATATGACACATACATAACCGAGGACTGGCAGACACAGGCATGCCCATGTACGGGCATATACTACACACAAAAAATGTGATAAAGAGATCATATGACAGCGATATATATCAAAACAACCACGATTATCCCAAGCAAATTACAACATGGTCATAATTGTGGCAGGCTATGTTCTAACAGGGGGGCCTACCGTTTCCTCCCTCCTGGTGGTGACTCCCAGGGGACAGCTGCTGCTGCTGCTTCTCTTGTGATTCCTGCATTTCCTGCGTCTGCTGCTGCTGTGCTTTGGGCTTCTCTGGGACCCCCAGGATGTCATCCCCCATGTTCCCGTGGGTGGCGGAGGCAGGAAACAGCCACGGAGAGCCCCCTCCTCCTGGAGATGGGATTTTGGATAGAATACGATATACTTCATTCATTGCACTGGCCTGAAAAGGAATCTATCGTGAAGCTACAAGTGGAGTCAGATATGAATTCCCATTGAAATGTGGGGTCATCGTGCACTGTTTTTTCCCCCCCTTTTCTCCTCTATGAATATATAATATTTGTATTTGTTGATGACATGAATTATTAATGTGTTACTATTCTATGCTCTATGAGAGGTGATGCACATCCACTCTAGCCCAGGTGTTGGACAAACGACCATACAGGAAGAAAACAGAGTACGCAACACTGGTGACGTTTCGGTTAGGTTTAGAAAATAAATTAAAAAAACATCAGTTTATGCCCGACAGTAATGATATAATGATTCAATATTTGTTTGCATCAATTAAACATGATTTATTTGTAATGCATTTCCTTGCTTTTTGTTTATATTTGGAAACTTTAAATTTGCTGACAATATATCGTTCAAAACATCGGTGATCAGTAATCAGCACTGAAAGTAAATTTAGTAGGATTTAGGGTCAAAATCAACACGTATCAATAATACATATCATACCGTGACCTATATCGTGATGTGCACAAAGAGCAGAAATAATTGGCCAAACGCAAAGATTATAATACAAACATATCTTAGTGATTTTGAAAATAAATAAGTTGATAATAAAACTTGAAATAAAAATAAGAACTAAAAGTATGCTACTTTTTACTTTAGTTCCACTTTAGGTGGAACACAATCGATCGACTGGTCAGTAAAATAAACATGCACACGGGTCCACCCAACATCTGACCACTTAACAGTTGAGGGGTCAGGAGATGATTTCCACCGCGTAATCTTTCTTTTGTATTTGGTTTTCAATATCTGTTACTTTAGGTGGACAGATTGGGTGGGCGGCGAACAATTTCGAGATTTCCTACTATAGTGGGCCCTGAGTTTTCAGCCAGTTTTCAGTCCGTTTTCAGCCAGTTTTCAGTCCGTTGTCAGACAGTTTTCAGTCCGTTTTCAGTCAGTGTTTCAGTAAGTCTAGAGTGTTTTAAGTGGTTACCTCCTGCCGTGGTGCCATTCCCCTGGGCGGCCGTGGAGTTTATGAAGGCCTGCGGGCCGGTGGGCTGCGCCGACACATTCTGGTGGTGGTGTGGGGGGGGTTGCAGATGGGGGTGGATTCGGACCGGGAATGCAGACTTGTTGCCAGTGTTGTTTTGAACTAGGACTCCGAACCCGTAATCCCCCATTTGTTTGCTCCGGCTCCGCTCCCCCCACACACACACACACACACACACACACGCACACAAATAGCTATCCCGTGATCGTTAGGCCCTGTCGAGAGGAGAGGGGGAGAGCACGCACGCACACGCACACACGCACACACACACACACACACACACACACACACACACACACACACACAGTGTCATGCACCGAGTCAGCAGTGCATCCAACTGATGCCAGTTTAAATGAAGCCATTCCACTGACAGCACAAACAGACAGCGTCAACTTTCTTCATCAAACAAAAGCGCCATTATTTTATAATTTATACGAGTCATTTCATCATAATCATTATACACGCATGCACGCACAAGCAGTACACAGTAGCCTGCTTCACTCCCTGGAATCCTTGACATACATAATGATTATTATGCCACAACATGCAGTCATGAATAAGCTCTTTTTCTTACAATGGACACGCTGAAAGAGGCTAGTGGCGCCACGGTTAATCAATTCCATCGATTATTAAAAATAAATAATTGATAATTGAAATGCCACAAATGGCAGATCTACAAGCTCCCAACACAGACACGTGACATCACGGTGCATTGGGAGCTTGTGTAGATCGATCGGCTGTTTCTGTTTCGGGGCTTTTTCTGCGCAATACCTTGCAATGATGTGCAGTTAAATCAGACTAAACGATTGAATCAATTGAAAAAAGAAATGTCAATATATTTAACAAAATAAATATCCAAATATCACTCTTCTTGACTATTCGATTAAGCGAACAAAGTCACCGTCGATCATAGGCTACTATAGGCCTACTGTAGGTACCTACAGAAAAATGCCTCTTGAAGCCAAAACAGTGGCTATACTATAGTGTCACAGCCCTAAAGAAAAGCCACATCCATCCATCCATCCATCCCAGGTTCTAATTTTAAACCCCTGCCGTGACGTTGTCAGTTTGCCTGCCTGCCTGCTGGCCACAGCAGATCTGCTTGCTGCTGCCTGCTATATGGCTGGTTTTTGGTTAGCATGTCACTGTCACATTCTCTAAAAACCCTGACTGACCACCAACCACCTCTCTGTGTGTGACAGCGGCTGCTGAATCACCCATGCGTCATAATAGCACATCACAGTCATGATAAGATTATATGTATTTTCGTACTTATGTATTTTCAAAGAACCACCACCTTCGACCTTGTTTGACAGCTGTCAGTGCCAGTGGACATTTGGACCTTTATTAAACGTGACACACAGACAGAAACACCCCTCTTGGTCTCCCGGAGACGCGTGGATCAAAACGCTGTCATGTTAATTATGATGATTTATTATTATGAATGATTATATCGACCACCGTCCATGCACGGGGTTTACGAGGCGTGTGAAGCCGGGCGAAAGCGCCTCTCGATCGGTCACCGTTGGTTAGCATCCCCCCCCCCACCCACCCTCTTCCACCTCCAACGTTAGCCAACCCAGCTAACTAACCCCCCCCCGTTAGCAACCCCAGTGCTAAAACGCCGTGGTATAACTCAAAGTAACGACCCCGAAAAGAACCGATCTGCAATCTCACGGACGCGACGCCTTGTGAGCTTGCAGATCTGCTCTTTTCGGGAGAGCTCCAACCAAGCTAGTACTGGACGTACTAGGGCTTGGGGAAGGGGGGGGGGAATAGATAGGGGGGGAAAAATTGAGCCATATTTCACCTTGTTGGTTCGATCCCCGGTCCGGCGATGGTTCTGTAGATGGTGTAGAATGGATCCCGTGATGGGGTTCTTACAGAGCGGATGTGTTGGATCTCTAAATCGGGGGGTTCTGGGACTGGACTGGACTGGGGGTGGGGGGGGGGGTTCGGGACGGGTTCAGTTCTTCTGACGTGTCCTGCTCTGGCTCAATGACACAGCTCTCTCTCTCTCTCTCTCTCTCTCTCCTAGTGGCTGATCCTCTATGTCTCTCTACCTTTTTTCCCCCACTCACTTCAAATTTAGGATTATTTAATCGACGTGGCAGCGCGTTCGGTGCGTCGGGTTCCTCTTCGTCGAGCCTTATTCGACGGGTTTCATCGTGGATAGGGTTCTGAATAATGTGTTTATGTGTTTAAATGTATATTTCTCTCTATAAATATATAGATACGTGCTGCTCGGCTCTGTGTCTCTCGGCCGAATGACAAGAACAACTGACTGCTGATCAGCCGCTGCTCGCTTCCGGTGGACGCCCCGCCCCCAACGACGCGAGAGATTGGACGAGGAGTTTCTGTCATCGCCGCCGGCACGCCCACTGAGGTGTCTGTCTGTCAGTGGCAGCTAAACCCCGCCCAGTGAGGTCCAATTTATTGATCCTAGTAGATGAGGAGGTCGTGAGAAAATTCACACGCACGCACGCACGCACGCATGCACACACACAAAAAAACCCACCACGCGCTGAGTGCACGCTCGCGCGACACCGCGCATGCATGGATGGATGATCATGGATGGATACTGATAGATAGATGTCGTTGGTTTATTTTCAGCAAAATAAATTATCCAATTACAATTACAATTTACAATTTAGGCATTTAGCAGACGCTCTTAATCCAGAGCGATTTACAATAAGCAAGAACAAAAACATGGGAATACATCACAAAAAAGCATTTATCATAATCCAATCAAATGTGAATATATATTATTCACAGTGTGACCCTCCAACATCCATGAAACAATCAAATCTCAATCAACCATGCATGTGCCACCTCTTCTGATAGGCCCTGTCAGTCCAGCCTACTGAATGCCACTTTACTGTGATAGCCTATAGCTGCCCTGCAACTCCAACTCTCTCTCTCTCTCTCTCTCTCTCTCTCTCTCTCTCTCTCTCTCTCTCTCTCTCTCTCTCTCTCTCTCTCTCTCTCTCTCTCTCTCTCTCTCTCTCTCTCTCTCTCTCTTCATGGCACCATTAGTCTCAGGTTTCACAGATGACAGTGTGTCAGTCATCGACAGTGTGCCATGCAGCCACAAATGGCCTCCTAATAAATCTGTCACATACTGTACAGTCCAGCTGGACGTGGTGGGGGGGGGGGGGGGGGGGGGAGGGTCGCATGATAAATAAGGAGAAATGGCAGCATTTTGCACCAGTAGCAAATATGCCTAATTCCAGTTTCCAGAAAAAGAAAAAATAACAGCTGGGAGTCGACAGGCGCACAGGTTTAGTTAGGCACGAAACAATGTTTCCTCTGCAATCTGGACGCATGTCTTCTTCGGTGGGTCGTCTATATAATAAAATAATATGCTTAGTATTATTAGTTATATTAGTTAGTTATATAGGTATAGTTAGTAATATTATTAGTTGCTACGCGCAACTGAGAGGATGTGAAGTGACTAAGGGCCGATGTTGGCTCGTCAGAAATTTTCAGTAGCACCAAAGACATTTCTGCTTGTCGTTGCTCTGCAGCAAGCCTAGCATAAAGCGTCTTCTAAAATAAAACATACAGACAGACACGCAATGCACACATGAAACCATGGCATGTTCACGAGCATGTGGTTGTGTCAGAGAACACATGCAGACAGGTTAATTGATCAAAATAAACTTGTGTACATAACAGTAGGCCTACATAATAGTACTTCATTTTTTTGGTGTGGCATTATACCCAGTGGAGAAGGCACCAGACTTCTACCAAAACTGACTACTAGTATACTGTAGTAGTTCAGTTCCTTCAGTTTGGCCTTGACCTTGATGCACGCACGCACGCACGCACACACACACACACACACACACACACACACACACACACACACACACACACACACACACACACACACACACACACACACACACACACACATACACACACACACACACACACACACACACACACACACACACACACACACACACACACACACACACGTACACACACACACAGGAACATGAATAACACATTGAATCCATTAAAAACTAGAAAAAGTGCCCTTCTGGGCACAGGTCTCCACCAGGTTATCCACAGATCCGTGCAGTTAGAGGTAAAAACACTTTTCGGCCAGTTATAGCGCCACCTTGAGGTTGAGTTGAAATTGTTCATGTGGCATTTTGTCCTCGGCCTAGTGGGAATGTGGGTGCACAATTTCACGGAAATCACGCGATGTGTTCATGATTTGCAGCATTTTGTTTGAAACTGAGCACTCCTGTGAACTTTGGAAGCCAATCTTAACCAATCAGGATGGAGTGTGAGAAATCTGAAAGACCGGTTTGGTTGAATGGCTCTAGAGAGACTGTGTACCAATTTGCGTGATGTGTGGACAAAATCTGTAGGTGTGCTGTGCAAAAACTTGTTTTGCACAAAGCGGCCTCCTGGTGGCGCTATAACAGGCCGTTCTGGAAGGTTTGGGGCAGAGGTTCATCGTTGGCATCCAGGGAGTGTGTGTGCAAAATGTGGCATCGACCGGGTTAACGGTGGCCGAGATTAGCTGCTAACGGACGGACACACACACGGACGGACACGCGGACGGACGGAGTGCAAAACATACTCTCTCCCCATGCCTTCGGCCTGGTGGAGACAATGAAGCATCTCTACCTTAGGCATAATTCTGGTCCAATTCCTCCTGCTCAAGCACGCTCAAGTGTGTGTGTGTGTGTGTGTGTGTGTGTGTGTGTGTGTGTGTGTGTGTGTGTGTGTGTGTGTGTGTGTGTGTGTGTGTGTGTGTGTGTGTGTGTGTGACTTTGTTAGTTGTGAAATAGGCCGGATGGATCAATGTCCATCAATGTGTTGGCCTGTGCGTGACAACATCGTAGCCGGAAGTTATGAGGAAACACCATAGCCTAATGAGTGGCAAAACCTACTTTCTGGCCTTGACAGCTCATACATCCAAATCAGACGTTAACTCGCCAACATTGCAGCTGTATACGGAAAGCTTGAATTATCCTCTTTTTACATAAAAATCCACCACTATAGACATGTTATCCATGCAGGTGATTATTAACCCATTCTGAGCGGGCACCCATTTTGTCATGTTATGCTTTATCTATTGAAAAATAGCAGATCTACAAGCTCATATCGCGCCACCGAGTGGCGCGATACGAGCTTGTAGGTCTGCTATTTTTGAAAAAAATCGAAGAACGACTGACATTTCTAGAATCTGATCTCAGGTCAGAATGGGTTCATCAGACCAGTGTGTGTCCGGCGGAAAACTCGTATGAATCTGATCTCAGGTCAGAATGGGTTTAGTAACCTATATCAGAGTGTGGAAGTGCTCGTGTTTGAATATTGCAACATCCTGATGCAGTATGTACCAATTTAACGTATATATACGAAGGACCGTTGCGATTTCCAACAAGCACGCTTCCAAACTCCAATGCTCCATGCTGCTCAATTTTTGTTATTGCGAACGCAGTGAGCCACTTACTATGACAGCAAGGGCTGAATGTCTGTGTGTGTGTGTCCCGCTGTTACACCACCCGCCCGCCACCAGAGGGCGCAGCTGTAGCACACACACACACACACACACACACACACACACACACACACAGGGCGCAGCTGTAGCACACACACACACACACACACACACACACACAACCACACACACACGAGCTGCGTTCGCTTCCCGCGTTTGCGCGTCTTACTTGTGTCTAGATGAGGGGGGCGTGTCCAGGTGGAAAAGTAACGCATGTGCACACTCTCTATTCCATTTCAAATTTCGAATTCTGTGCGGAATGATTGATTGATTGATTGATTGATTGAGGAGTTTATTAACAGATTGGAGAATTACAGTACATTTCAAGCGCAACTCAATACAAAACTGTGGAAATAGGTGGAAAAGGGGGGGGGGGGGGGGTGGAACATATACAGTGAGGGGAGAAAGGGGTGGGTGGGGGATTCAGATTTTACGGGGGCCAGTTACAAATTGCAGCCATCCGTAGGTGCCCTTTGAGGGCGGTTTTCAGGCAGTCAAGGGATTTGCATGTCTTAATGACTGTAGGTAGGGCATTTTGGTGGCATAGGAGCGAAATTAATTTAGTCCCTGGGTGTGAACTTCGTTGACATTAAGGAAGTATTTAGACAGGTACATGGGTGTCTTTGTGGTGTATCGAATCTTGTCGTCATCCCTAAGCCGGTTCGGGGAGTGAGGCCAAATAGTAGACTGGCCAGTTTGTTTGGGGAAATCTGGAGCCTTGTTTTAAGGGCCTTTGAGGTGCTGTGGTACCAAGAAACCTTGCACGAGGGCTCCTGTTAGGGTCTTCAAGGGGTTTTTGTTGACCAGTGAGGAGATCCTGTAAAGGAATCTTGTTCTTTGGTTGACATTTTTGATTACGTTGGTGGATATTTTATCACTGGAAAGATTAGCCTCTAGGATAGAACCTATAGGTAGGTCATTTCACCTTTTCGTGTGATAATATTGTCACCCTGCACACTCATATCAAACAGCCTTGATATATATTGTCAAGGCAGTTTACCTTTTCATACGGAGAAGTCCATTGTGCTAGCCTATTTCCTGGTGGTTTGTTTTTTTACAAAATGTCTGTGCTATTGTTCTCTGTGCTGATCACCTCTGCTCTGCATCCAGCTTTGTCTCAGGCCATCTCACTTTGCATGTGTGACCACTTAGGCCCGGAAACCCGACCACACCACCCCTGGGAGTTTCACCCAGAGAATATGAATTCACAAGACACTGGCTTAATGAATACCCAACTACAGGTTTGAAAAAGGAGAGGAGCAGATAGTGTTTCCACATTAAAAAAGAAGGATTTCGTTTATTTATAATTCAAGACAGAATAAAATACTTTAAATAAAGACTTCAGCTGGAAGAAGAGTGTCATGTTGTCAAGAAAATGTCTATTTCAAATTGACTTTATTGCAAAATGTCAATATCAATATCAAAGGGATTAAAAATGACAGGTGTGATACTTTACCAGTAGCAGGGATTTAAAGGTGTCCTTTACACAGGAGGATATGGCAGGGAGTTTTCCCCTCACTCCTAACAAGTGATGGGAAAAGTCTAACCGCCGCCAAAGAGTGCACGCACAGCAAAGCACACTTCAGTCACTGCCACTGCAAAACAAGAGATAGTCCTACTGTTAAACACTCACAATAAACAAATAAACAATAACAAAAATACATCACAGCTGGGACGTATCCTCCGTGATGTATATGTATCCCAAGGTCATCGGGGTTTCGGGTCTCGCGAACATCATACTCCTCACTCGGGTGACCCAGCCGGGGTGATCAAGTCCCGACTTACGTCCCAGTAGCTATACCCTAGATCAGACCCACTATAGGGAAAGACCAGGTCCACACAATACGTTGACAGACACTTATTAAAGTAAAACCCAAAACGCAGCCTACCACCACTGTAACCAAGCCACCTGTCGGACTAGAATCTGGACCACCTGCTACCACTGGCACGGCCAGAGCCAAATATGTTCTGAAGCAGTAGACTACTATTAAATTATGCCACGCTAAAAAAAGGGATGTAGATTGAAATATGAAATTAGCCTGGTGACGAGGAGGGCAACCAGCGAAGCTCAACCCACTACAATCGCAAATGATCCCCCGCCCGCCACCACACATTTCTCTTCAACCATTGGAATCATAAGATGAGCTACTTTGGACAAAACAAAGTCACATTTTGTTACTTTGTCTAGGAAATAATTATGTCCACACAAGGAATACTTGGAAGCAAGCCTGGAATTTCGTCATTTTAGGGGCAAGACACAAATAAGGCCAAATGCCAGCCCATCCAATAAGACAAGAGTTTTAGTCCATTGAGATTAATTGAATTTGAGGTTTATGAATGATTATAACTATCTGCAGTGAAATAAATAAATGAATGATCGTATTACTATTGTATTACTATTTATCTGATCCATGCTCAGCCCAGCACCAATCAAAGTCACTGGATTGGTTTAAAGATGCTTGTTAAGTATTTAGAATCTCAACAAAAGACACTGGTGTACAGTCAGCCAGGGCATTAAATCCACTGTGGTGTGGCCTCATGGCATGCCATTTTTGGGTGGCACAAGGCCAAACCGAGGGGGAGACGACAGCCATGGCCTCCATGAAATTCCTGCCCTGCTTGGAAGACACTGGAAATGGCAATAAAGATGTAAATAATGTCTAACATTGTTAGAATGTGATGCAATTGTTCCTTTTCTTCACTGTAGCTGATGCTGTCATTATGTTTGATACATTGTTGTGTTTTTTATTTGTTTGCCTATATTTGATGTGATTTGTTTTATTGTAATGTGTGTAATAGCCTATGTGTCACTGCACTGGAACGTGCCACCAAGCCAATATGTATATTATACAGAATAGCTTCCATGTGTGGACAGCACAGTTTTTGTATTCAATTACATTGTCCTAGACAACATAATATGATAAAATATGACTTGTTTTGTCCAAAGCAAAGTATAGCAGCTCATCTTGTGTGTGTGTGTGTGTGTGTGTGTGTGTGTGTGTGTGTGTGTGTGTGTGTGTGTGTGTGTGTGTGTGTGTGTGTGTGTGTGTGTGTGTGTGCGTGCGTGCGTGCGTGCGTGCGTGCGTGCGTGCGTGCGTGCGTGCGTGCGTGCGTGCGTGCGTGCGTGCGTGCGTGTGTGTGTCATTTGCATGCCAAGTGAGAAGACCCTAGACAAAGCTGGATGCAGAGGTGATCGTCACATTACAGAAACCAATAGCACAGGCCGGTAACAAGAAGACTCACCCCGTTTCTGTTTTCCTCCCAGAATATTCCCCAGTGAGGGGTGGGAGAGGCTGGACAGCAGACGGCTGGATTTTGAATTTCTCTAACTATATAAACTTTCATGACAGCAGACAGCCTAAGTACAAATATAATTTATGAAAAGCTACTACAGTGAAGTCTGTTCACAGAAGTTGTTGTAGGATATGTGGGGATTATCTGACAAGGTACCATTTGAGGGGGCAAAACCTTACATATACAAAATAATACTAAATTGTTTATAGGGTCAATATAAGTAATATAATATAGCCTTTCCACATGAGTATCTTTTTATATTTTTCCAAAAAGAATACAAACAGCCAATAGCATATTACAAAGTTATCCCCCTCACTGGGGAAAATTCCAGGAGGAAAAACGGGCACGCACCGGGGTGAGTCTTCCAGTATTCCACAGACCTTGCACATGAAGCACATTGTAAAACAAACCACAATAATGGACTTCTGCACATGAAAAGCTGGACAATTGAATGTCCCTTGATTGTCTTGTTTTCCATTGCAATGACTCAATGGCGTGGAATTATCCTGGTTTCCCACTTTTGTTTGTTTGGCTAATTTCCATGTTCTCACTGAGATTGATTACAAACTTTACTTTACTCTGAGCTATGGTGACATCTGCTGGACAAACTACGATTCTATACAGAACTCGGTGTGACTTCAGCTAAAATAAAGATGACCCAAATAAGAATACGTTTCAGGCACAATTTGTCCCCTCAATGTTCAAGCCGGACAATAAAACACACTTTGTGACTTTACCTATATTAATTCAATCTTTAACTGCCATAATTGTTAGTTATGATTATTTTGTTTTGTTTTGTTTTTCTGTAGGCCACTGATTGGAAAAAAAAGAAAAAAGAAATTATCATAAAAAAACAAAAACAATGTTTAACCGATGACGTTCCTCGATATCAGCCTGTTATCAGCCACAGGAGTAGTGCGGTGGATAGTGTTTACCTGCAGAAACACACGCTGTCCTCTCATTGTATCTGTTTGTTTTGTTAGATGTGGACGTTAATTTATGGGCTAAACACAGTTACATATAGGCCACTATGCCTATAAGTACAAAAGTGTTGGCATCGAAATGCACGTTCAGTACCAAGACAACAAGTATTCAAATGTGTTTACATTTGTCAAATCTAGAGGATGGAAATGGCAGATGTAAAAAAAAGGTGTCACAAATTATGTGTTTGTATTTGTACATCTGCTATTTTTTGAATAGTCAAAGTATGGGCGGAATTGGTCAGGGTCGCAGTTGCACACGTGTAAATCGCAGTTGCACACTTGCAATCCAACATTTCCAAGTGTATTTCCTTTTTACACGAGCCCATTTTCCAGTACAAGTTACAAATAGCTTCCTTCAACCTCTCAAATCAGTGACTGGCAACGGCACAGATGTGTCGATCCACACATCAAAAATTCGTTAGACTATTGCACTCAAATTTTGCAACATATCTACCTCCATAAAGAACCACAGACATATGTGAAGACATGTTCACCAGAGGTGATATGTGCTGTCGTCTCAGTAAACCCAGCAAATAGTAAACCCAGCAAATAGCAAACTGAACAAATATTTCAGTATCTACTCAGTTCTGTTTGCTATTTGCAGAGTTATAACTGTAAACATTGTGTCAGAAGCAAAGCAGTGATGATGACACTTTATTGATCTCATTCAGGCCCTGGATGAATTGTTCTCATGGGGTCCCAAGTGGCGTCGAAAGTGGGGTCCAGGGTAATTTTAAACACATTGGATGGATGGATGGATGGATGGATGGATGGATGGATGGATGGATGGATGGATGGAAGGTTCAAATATGATTATTTGAACCTCTTCGCTTGTGGGACCTCTAATGTCCCACTCTGTCACCACATAGTGACAGTGACAATGTGATAAAAAACAACATGCATGTGTAATATGACAGAATATTAATATGTGGAATATGTTAGACATTAGAGGCAAACAATAAAGAAAAAGAAAACTCTTCAGACTGAGTTAATTGTAAGTGCCTCTAGATGGCGACATAGACTAGTGGAAAAACCCTCTCACTGTTTATTAAATGATACTGTGACTCTCCCATTGAAAATAAAAGCTCCCCTTGCATGTGCGTAGGCTATATCAGGATACATTTCCCATGGCCTGGAGGGAAGGGTCCCGCTGTGATTGGCAAGGGGCTGGTTGTCAGGGTGACAGAACAGAAGTAACCTAGCTATTTCACGGCCATTTTTTCCGTTTTCTATTATAATTGAGATCTAAAGTAAATACATGCATTTTCAAATTCAGTAAAATGAGACCAATATGAAACCTCCAAATGTGCAACCTTATAGGATGTAGGTGGTAGACTATATGCTATACTGACAACCCAGGGCCAATCACAGCGCCGCTGCTGGGGGGGGGGGGGTGTTTCTCCGGGCCATGGGATTAAACGGTGTGCGTGCGCGCGCGTGCGTGCGTTGGCTGGGTGGATGAGGGGGGGGGGGGGGCGGGGCCGTGTGTCTGTGTCTGCGTGGATTGAAGCATCCTCCTCCTATAGGCTTCAGTGTGTCTGACTCTCCTCCTCACAGTCACAGCAGCATCGGACGGTTGATACGGAATCCATAATCCATCTGTTTATCATATACGGACCTTTAATCCATATCTCTGCTATAGCTGGTTCACAATACATATAGTGCTGAATCTGTATAGCCTATTTATTCCTATATACCGATTCATCATTGTATTCGTTGTATAGCCTATATTTATACCTGCAGACGGTTCAAAAGGGTGAGGATTGGAAGACACACAGACCCCAAAAAGGAGAGGATTCAAATGTGAGTAACATTTATTTGTTTTATTATTTTATTTTATTTTACTAAAGGATATTTAAATTAAACTGTATTTAAGCACTTAAATGTAACCACACACAGAAAAGGGGGGGAATTAAGAGTTGGATATACTGTACTTGAACCGCTTTTCTTACACCAAATCTCTATGCAAAAAAAAGAAAGCCGATATACCCGCTGTGAGCTTGTAGATCAGCTATTTTCTCGGGGCTAATGTTCCCCCTGCCAATATGGATGCTGGGGTTGAAGTGGCCCTGTCAACATGGATTTTAATTGTTTTTAATGATTTATTTTCATATTTTCCCAAGGGTAGAAAGAGGTAGTATAGGTTTAGTGTTTTAGATGATTTGTATTCTATGTTGTTGTTTTTTTTTGGTTGGGGGATATATTTCCCCATGCATGGATACAAAATAAGCCTGATTTATCCTTTGTCGTGTGACGGTGTCGCACGGAAAAAACAGCCACAATGCGTAGATCGATTTATTGTAGCCTACAATATCTATGTCTTACTTCTAAGCTGCACCAATTAACAAAAAATAAATAATAATAATAATAATAATAATAATAATAATAATAATAATAATAATAATAATAATAATAATAATAATAATAATAATTAAAGAAAAAAAAATAAAGAAAAAAAAAATAATGCATTATTATTGCATTATGCATTGATTGAAGGAAGCATGAGCTCAGTTCAGAGCTCTCCCCACGTTGGCAGAGGGAGAGTAAGCGCCCAGGATTACAGTTTAGGCATTGGCAACGGGTGAAAAGATGGGTTACAAAACTTGTGGGATAAAAATACACCCCCCCCCCAAAAAAAAACAAAACAACGATGACTATACCACAATGTACAGTTACTGTATTTAACACTTATTCTAACAAAGTAATATCAACTGTAACCCCTACCGTTATAACCCCACAGCTGCCCACCAGAGGGACATCAAACAAACCCGTCCACTCTCGTCTCCTCTTCTTTGCACAGTTTTCCGCGGGGAACTAAAAGGATTAGGCTTAAGAGAGGCTGAAAGATGGTGAAACTGGGGAGTCATCTTCAGGACAAAGGCTCCAAAGGCTCCAGCGTGGAGGATGGATTCCAGAACGTTCCCCTCATCACACCCCTGGACGTGGGCAGCCTGCAGTGCACAGCACCCGAGAAGGTGGGACCACTGTGTGTGTGTGTGTGTGTGTGTGTGTGTGTGTGTGTGTGTGTGTGTGTGTGTGTGCGCACGTGTGTGCGTGGCGTGCACGTGGTTTTCAGTGGTGTCCTAAACCAAATTCCAGTATAGGTCTACATCAAAATGTACGAATAAAAAAAACCAAAAGGGTATATAGCACAACGCTTATGCATTTCATCAGAGCATTAGTAAGGTGTTGGGTCACCACAAGCATTCTCGCCCCCCCCAAATCGGCTCGGGACGTATTTGACCAAACATTTGACCCACGTCTGCACTCGGCGGATGTGCCGATTTACGTCCCATTTAGATGGCTCGCCCGTCGTTCTTTTGGCGGAGCGAGCCGTCTCCCTCTTAGGCTGTACGCCTTGGGTTTGAGAACGGTGAGAGTGTGTTGGCTTCCATACACCAAAGATCAGTGTTTCTCAAAGCTTTTACATATATATAAGGATGCTCAGTTTGACATGCATTAGTCAATTAGTCCAATCAATCAATCAATCAATCAATCAATCAATCAATCAAACTGTTTTACAGTCAGACACATGGTCCATAGTGACATAAAAAAGAACATACAGGCCCAGGCCGTAGCGTAACGGTCTGGGCACCGGACTGGTGATCCAGTCGCGGTGTGCCGCGGGTTCGACTCCCGGACCCGACACGGCCTTTACCGCATGTCATCCCCCCATCTCTCTCCCGTTTCCTGTCAGCCTACTTTCTATCCCTTAAAAAATCAATAAAGGCGTAAGCCGCAAAAAAATATCTTAAAAAAAAAACAAAAAAAAACATACAAATACAAAGACAAACAGAGGCAGACTTCGTCTACATAAAATCATAAATGCATGCTATACAGTCCCCCTCCCCCATAACTCTGAGAGTGTACAAATGGAACCAAATGGACCCGCAGGGGTGTGCAGACCCGTGAGGCTCCATTTGGTTCCATTTGTACACTCTCTGAGTTATAGACCCGTGAGGGTCCATTTGGTTCCATTTGTACACTCTCTGAGTTATAGACCCGTGAGGGTCCATTTGGTTCCATTTGTACACTCTCTGAGTTATAGACCCGTGAGGGTCCATTTGGTTCCATTTGTACACTCTCTGAGTTATAGACCCGTGAGGCTCCATTTGGTTCCTACCGATCATTTAGCTGGGGACACCCTGGAACCACCCTCAAGGACCCTCTAGTGGTCCCTGGACCACCGTTTAAGAACCACTGGCATAGATTGAACCTTCCCTGGCAGCAACTAGAGATACAAAACTACAAAGCAACGCAGCACATCTGAACATAATGCGAGTGAGAAAGATATAAAGGGAATTACAAAGGGTTGGATTCAACAGAACAGGGAACTGGCTGACGGAAACAATTCCCCGTTACAAGCAGGGATTGTGTGGAGAGAGAAACAACAACTTGCTTGTTTTTTGTTTTTTTAGTGTGTACGCATATTTGAAGCCAGCCCAATTCATGTCATAGCTTTGTGGCGAGCATTAGAAGCTACAAGTGTTGGCTGTCAGTTTGTATCTTCATGTGACTGGCTTCCATTGAACATTAAAGGTGGCCTAGCTGTAACTTTGCATCTTCATGTAGCTGGCTTCCATTGAAAATGCATGGTAGCCTGTAGCTTTGTATACCTTCATGTGGCTGGCTTCCTTTGAAAATGCATAGATAGCCTGTAACTTTGCATCTTCGTATCACTGGCTTCCTTTAAAAATGCATACAGTATTAAAATAAATTTACAATTTAGGCATTTAGCAGACGCTCAGTCTTAATCCAGAACGACTTACATTAAGCAATAACAAAAGCATGGCATACATCACATATATAAAAAGTAGTTATCATGAATCATGTATAAACTAAGAACGTAACAGTGGAGTATCTGTGTAAACTATACATACTATACTACATTGTATCTTATACATGTGTACTAAAAAGTGCTATGACTACATAAAATGCAATTCTAGTGCTGTCTACGTAACAAGCTATAAGTCTGTTTAAAATACTATCTAAATATCTAAGTCTACAATGTACAGGCCATGAGGGCAAACTCTATGGCTGAAAAGCTACAGCAAAACAATGTTGACGAGTTCTGGAAGGAAGTGAAAGTGCTTAACAATAGTAAGATGCCGATGCCCTCTAGTATTGATGGCATTACTGGGCCTGATAAGTAACATTGCTGAGCTGTGGAGAAGGCACTATGGAAATATTTTTAAGTGGTGCAACCACTTCCTTAAGTGACTATGTGTGTGGGTGGGTGGCTAGGTGGCTAGGTGGCTGGGTATGAGCACGAAAACAGCGTGGTTGTTTTTCACCACCTGTGCGCAACGTAACACACACACACACACAAACACACACACGCCACACGGAGTTGCACCACTTACTTCACACGGGTGTGATTTTGTATTGTGTTAACCCATTCTGACCTGAGATCAGATTCATACGAGTTTTCCACTGGACACACACTGGTCTGATTAACCCATTCTGACCTGAGATCAGATTCAAAAAATGTCAGTCGTTCTTCGATTAAAAAAAATGTATCAGACCTACAAGCTCGTATCGCGCCACTCGGTGGCGCGATATGAGCTTGTAGATCTGCTATTTTTCAATAGCTAAAGCATAACATGATGCCAACACCAAAATGGGTGCCCGGTCAGAATGGGTTAAGATATGCTTTCAACCTCGGTGAGATTTCCCACAGTGATGAAGCAACTCTCAGAGATGATGAGGTGAGCTATATGCTATTGAATAATTCGTTTTAAACAAAGCATGTGGCCATGATATGATTACAGCAGAACATCTGAAACACTCTAGCCATAGAGTTCCAGTACGTGCTACTGGCAATGTGTTTCTCTGGGCTAGTGATGCATGGCATACTGCGTCCATGTTGTCTTATACTGTTGGTGCCAGTAGAGGTATCCTCATGGACAGGCTTGATTTGATTTATTTGATATATTCATGATACAATTCATAGAAGAGCAGTACAGAATTATCAGGATTGCACAAAAAGTCAGAGGACTTAATTCCATTGTGATCCAAATAAATAAATAGTTACAGCATATGGTAAGAAGAACATGTGTACTAACATTACAATACTAATGACATTTACAACCGGCCCTCATAGATCAATAAACAAAAGACAATTAATGAAGCAACCACCGACAAACAAAGGACGACCATTATGTGACCTGGGTCACATAATTAGGGATGGTTTCTGTGACGATGATGATGTGCAGCGTCAGTGCTGTAAATTATATGGCCAAGCCAATACGCTGGCCCGAAAGATTCACATGTACAGACAATGTTAAAATAGCACTTTTTAAAACATATTGGACTCCACTATACACGGCTCACTTATGGTGGCGTTATAGCTGTGCAAAAAACTCCCAAGATGGACCAGTGCAAGTGAAATGTTTGTCACTAGTAGTAATGTATCCACTTTTCATGCTGTACTGGGGAATTTTATGTTCAGATTTATGTGTGTAGATTGAAGGAGTTATGGCTTTAACAGGGATCACACAGAGTGATATAAGGTGACAATAGCAGAATAGGCTATCTCTATGTATTATTGTTTGTTTTTGTGTCTTGTTTTGTATTTGGACCTAATAGAGCGTTGCGGTCCCGCCCCCTTTCATGACGACGCCGGCCAGGCCCAGGAAATAATTCCCAATGTATTCTTCCCATAGACTTTTATGTATTTATTTAAAGACCTTTCAACAAAGCCAACTCGAGTTGTGACAAATCATGACAACAAACACAATATTTTGGACCAAACAAATAATTATAAAGAAGAAAAACAAGCGGGAAAAAAAGTGTTTTCTTCTTTCTAATTATTTGTTTGGACATTTTGTCGTCGTGATTTGTCACAACTCGAGTTGGCGTTGTACAACACTTAAAAGGTCTTTAACCCATTCTGACCTGAGATCAGATTCTAAAAATGTCTGTTTGAAAATGACAGTTTTCTGAAAAAGCTATGTTTCTATGTCAGTCGTTCTTAGATTTTTCAAAAATAGCAGACCTACAAGCTCGTAGCGCGCCACTCGGTGGCGCGCTATGAGCTTGTAGATCTGCTATTTTTCAATAGCTAAAGCATAACATGATGCTGACACCAAAATGGGTTCCCGTTCAGAATGGGTTAAATAAATACTCTTTGAAAAGTCTATGAGGAAAATGAACAGGGAATTATTGTCCGGGTCTCTCCAGGGGGGCGGGACTGCAACGCTCTATAAGTGTCTGCAAAAGAAGTTTATATATATTCTCCATGTCACTGGTTTCCATTAGAAGTTAACGGTATAGCCTGCATAGCGTTGTGTGAACACAGCATAAGGAGGGCCGTTTGTAGTACCTTTCTGCCATGCATTTCGATGTTAAATATATGCGCTGGAAGCCTCCTCATGCAATAAATCCTCTCGCTGTGGTTATTTTCTAAAATATAATACAAAAAATAATAATTCAGTGGTCCCTACTATGCCAAGTCACTATATATGTCGCCTACATTTTATCTCTGTTCTTATTAAGCCCCCTCCTCTCTCTCTCTCTCTCTCTCTCTCTCTCTCTCTCTCTCTCTCTCTCTCTCTTCTCTCACATTCGTCGCGTCATTTTGTTGTTGTGTTTTTTTCCCCAGTGAGATTAGGGCCACGGATTTGGAGTCATCCATCATCCCCTGTCGACATCCCATAACGCTTAATCCAGTTACCATGGCCACCGACCGGGCCCAGCGGGGGGGGGGGGGGGGGGGGGGGGTGAACACACAGCTGAATATGATACACATTATGATCATTAATGGAACCACGCAGCTGCCTTTGATGCATGGAAGTAATAGAGCGGCCCCTCAGAGCGCCTGGCAGAGGGTGGAACAGTCAGTGGTTTTTCATATCAAGGATCAACAGAATCATCTGTCTTTGGCTGCGGACCTGAAAATATGTCGTTCCAGGGACTCCCCCCTCCCATTTCAATGCTGTTTTATGGCAAGGGTGATTGATTGTGTTTCTCATATAGCAATCAAACATAATAACACAAGTCCTGTCACTGTCATGGCATTTTACTTAACCACAAGTTAATTGTGATTAATGACATAATTATGTTTTTTTTGGCGCACTGGACATTATACAAAAAAAACATGTGGGATTTCTGTTTATGATTGTCAGGCTTCATTAACAGCAATTGTGCACGGGGCAGATATGACAAATGACTTAAACATACAAAGGGACATACAAGGGACTCATTCATTCATTCATTTTATTCCAAGTACTATACGGGCCTGCTTACAGTTTTTTTTCACGATTGTTAACATACGTTTTTCTCAATCTACTCCACCTCCATTGTTCACTAGTTTATACTTTAACTCCACTACATCTCCGACTCAAGAGGCAAATATTTTACGTTTTGCTCCACTATAATCATTTGAAAACTTTACAGATTTACATTACAAAACGTATACATTAACGGCATTGAGACCTAATTCATACGTCCTCTTGTTTGGAAATAACCAATTTACTGTCAGCGTTTGGGACAGGCGCAGACAGAGGCAGAGGGCAAGGCAGACACAGGGCAGGTCCAATACAAGGCGCTTCATTCATATAGTGTAGTGTATATAATGAACCCCCTTGACAGACAGACAGACAGACAGACAGACAGACAGACAGACAGACAGACAGACAGACAGACAGACAGACAGACAGACAGACAGACAGACAGACAGACAGACAGACAGACAGACAGACCATCTCATCACCACCTAACTGGAGAGAGCTGTCAATCACTAACCATATGCTCTCTCTCTCTCTCTCTCTCTCTCTCTCTCTCTCTGTGTCTCTCACCCCACCCCACCCTCTCTCCCTATCACACACCCTCAGTATGTATACAAGCCCTAGGGATTGTGAGTGTGTGTGTATGTGCGTGCGACTGCGTGCAACTGCGTGCGACTGCGTGTGCATGCGTGTCTGTCTGTATGTCTGTCTGTCTGTCTGTCTGTCTATCTGTCTGTCTGTCTGTCTGTCTGTCTGTCTGTCCGTGGCTAATCTCACAGGCCAGTGGACCGAGCCGAGTCTCTCTTGCATGCTGCCATGCACTGGGCCAAGGATGGACAGGTTATCTTGTTTATTAATAGTCCACACTGTGGAGACAGAGAGAGAGAGAGAGACAGAGAGAGAGAGAGAGAGAGAGAGAGAGAGAGAGAGAGAGAGAGAGAGAGAGAGAGAGAGAGAGAGAGAGAGGGAGAGAGGGAGAGGGAGAGGAGAGAGAGAGAGAGAGAGAGAGAGAGAGAGAGAGAGAGAGAGAGAGAGAGAGAGAGAGAGATGCAAAAGGAGAATTGAACCGCCATCTCTCTGCCTTACTTCACAGGACAGGAACCCCTTTTAGTGTTTTAAAGCATTATGCTATACTTTAGCTATTGAAAAATAACAGATCTACAAGCTCATATAATGTGCCGAGTGCCACACTATGGGGGTCCCCGGAACAACATATTTTCAGATGGGGGTCGGCGGCCAAATTATACATATATATTTTTTGGGGACCGTGACATGAAATTGCTTGAGAACCACTGACACATAGAAACAGGGTTTTAGAAGACATTTTGTATAAGGTCTAAATGGGTTAACCCAGAGCAAATAAATAAATCAGTCCATGCCAGGGTTTAGGAGAGAGAGAGCTTCATGTTGAATGGAACTATAGGAGAGAGAGAGAGCTTCATGTTGAATGGAACTATAAGAGAGAGAGCTTCATGTTGAATGGAACTATAAGAGAGAGAGAGAGCTTCATGTTGAATGGAACTATAGGAGAGAGAGAGAGCTTCATGTTGAATGGAACTATAGGAGAGAGAGAGCTTCATGTTGAATGGAACTATAGGAGAGAGAGAGAGCTTCATGTTGAATGGAACTATAGGAGAGAGAGAGCTTCATGTTGAATGGAACTATAGGAGAGAGAGAGAGCTTCATGTTGAATGGAACTATAGGAGAGAGAGAGAGCTTCATGTTGAATGGAACTATAGGAGAGAGAGAGAGCTTCATGTTGAATGGAACTATAGGAGAGAGAGAGAGCTTCATGTTGAATGGAACTATAGGAGAGAGAGAGCTTCATGTTGAATGGAACTATAGGAGAGAGAGAGAGCTTCATGTTGAATGGAACTATAGGAGAGAGAGAGAGCTTCATGTTGAATGGAACTATAGGAGAGAGAGAGAGCTTCATGTTGAATGGAACTATAGGAGAGAGAGAGAGCTTCATGTTGAATGGAACTATAGGAGAGAGAGAGAGAGCTTCATGTTGAATGGAACTATAGGAGAGAGAGAGAGAGCTTCATGTTGAATGGAACTATAGGAGAGAGAGAGAGCTTCATGGTGAATGGAACTATAGGAGAGAGAGAAAGAGCTTCATGTTGAATGGAACTATAGGAGAGAGAGAGAGAGCTTCATGTTGAATGGAACTATAGGAGAGAGAGAGCTTCATGTTGAATGGAACTATAGGAGAGAGAGAGAGAGAGCTTCATGTTGAATGGGACTATAGGAGAGAGAGAGAGCTTCATGTTGAATGGAACTATAGGAGAGAGAGAGCTTCATGTTGAATGGAACTATAGGAGAGAGAGAGAGCTTCATGTTGAATGGAACTATAGGAGAGAGAGAGCTTCATGTTGAATGGAACTATAGGAGAGAGAGAGAGCTTCATGTTGAATGGAACTATAGGAGAGAGAGAGAGCTTCATGTTGAATGGAACTATAGGAGAGAGAGAGCTTCATGTTGAATGGAACTATAGGAGAGAGAGAGCTTCATGTTGAATGGAACTATAGGAGAGAGAGCTTCATGTTGAATGGAACTATAGGAGAGAGAGAGCTTCATGTTGAATGGAACTATAGGAGAGAGAGAGCTTCATGTTGAATGGAACTATAGGAGAGAGAGCTTCATGTTGAATGGAACTATAGGAGAGAGAGAGCTTCATGTTGAATGGAACTATAGGAGAGAGAGAGAGAGAGCTTCATGTTGAATGGGACTATAGGAGAGAGAGAGAGAGAGAGAGCTTCATGTTGAATGGAACTATAGGAGAGAGAGAGAGCTTCATGTTGAATGGAACTATAGGAGAGAGAGAGCTTCATGTTGAATGGAACTATAGGAGAGAGAGAGAGCTTCATGTTGAATGGAACTATAGGAGAGAGAGAGAGAGCTTCATGTTGAATGGAACTATAGGAGAGAGAGAGAGAGCTTCATGTTGAATGGGACTATAGGAGAGAGAGAGCTTCATGTTGAATGGAACTATAAGAGAGAGAGAGAGAGCTTCATGTTGAATGGAACTATAGGAGAGAGAGAGCTTCATGTTGAATGGAACTATAGGAGAGAGAGAGCTTCATGTTGAATGGAACTATAGGAGAGAGAGCTTCATGTTGAATGGAACTATAGGAGAGAGAGAGAGCTTCATGTTGAATGGAACTATAGGAGAGAGAGAGCTTCATGTTGAATGGAACTATAGGAGAGAGAGCTTCATGTTGAATGGAACTATAGGAGAGAGAGAGCTTCATGTTGAATGGAACTATAGGAGAGAGAGAGAGAGAGCTTCATGTTGAATGGGACTATAGGAGAGAGAGAGAGAGAGAGAGCTTCATGTTGAATGGAACTATAGGAGAGAGAGAGAGCTTCATGTTGAATGGAACTATAGGAGAGAGAGAGCTTCATGTTGAATGGAACTATAGGAGAGAGAGAGAGCTTCATGTTGAATGGAACTATAGGAGAGAGAGAGAGAGCTTCATGTTGAATGGAACTATAGGAGAGAGAGAGAGAGCTTCATGTTGAATGGGACTATAGGAGAGAGAGAGCTTCATGTTGAATGGAACTATAAGAGAGAGAGAGAGAGCTTCATGTTGAATGGAACTATAGGAGAGAGAGAGAGCTTCATGTTGAATGGAACTATAGGAGAGAGAGAGAGAGCTTCATGTTGAATGGAACTATAGGAGAGAGAGAGAGCTTCATGTTGAATGGAACTATAGGAGAGAGAGAGCTTCATGTTGAATGGAACTATAAGAGAGAGAGAGAGAGAGCTTCATGTTGAATGGAACTATAGGAGAGAGAGAGCTTCATGTTGAATGGAACTATAGGAGAGAGAGAGAGCTTCATGTTGAATGGAACTATAAGAGAGAGAGAGCTTCATGTTGAATGGAACTATAGGAGAGAGAGAGAGCTTCATGTTGAATGGAACTATAGGAGAGAGAGAGAGCTTCATGTTGAATGGGACTATAGAGAGAGAGAGAGCTTCATGTTGAATGGAACTATAGGAGAGAGAGAGAGCTTCATGTTGAATGGAACTATAGGAGAGAGAGAGAGAGAGAGCTTCATGTTGAATGGAACTATAGGAGAGAGAGAGAGCTTCATGTTGAATGGAACTATAGGAGAGAGAGAGAGCTTCATGTTGAATGGAACTATAGGAGAGAGAGAGAGCTTCATGTTGAATGGAACTATAGGAGAGAGAGAGCTTCATGTTGAATGGAACTATAGGAGAGAGAGAGAGCTTCATGTTGAATGGAACTATAGAGAGAGAGAGAGCTTCATGT